>NC_140000.1:8228067-8495956 GCF_964263955.1 Coregonus lavaretus
TTAGAGAAAACCTCCTCGGCAACTAGATCAGGACAGAAGTTGGGAAATATTTATTGGAGTTGGAGAAAGAGAGAGAAAGATAACTTTTGGAACTGAGTGTAATATTTACAGTTCATCCATTTCACTTGCTTTGGCAATGTAAACATATGTTTCCCATGCCAATAAAGCCCCTTGAATTGAATTGAGAGAGAGAGAGAGCGAGAGGTGTGTGTGGAGGGGAGTGGAGTGGACTTCTATGTATGTGTGTGTGTGGATGTGTGTGTGTGTGGGCCCATGGTTTGGCATGTCTCCAGTAGAATCCTTACAGCTGATTTATTCCCCCAGTCTGTTTCTCAATAAGGAATTCATTTCATGGGACTGAAGATGGGCAACTGGAGCGTGTAACAGTGAGCTATACCTCTCCAACTAAGTGTGTGTGTGTCTTCCCTACACCACACACACCCATCAGAAATAATAATAACATTCCATTCACTAATTGGCTTGCCCCTATCCAAACATTCCCAGCAAACCTACATGCCCACCCACACGAGAGAGAGAAGAGAGCGAGAGAGAGAGGTCTCTTGACTGCTAGGTCATTGTCACTGTTTGCTGCAGAGGCCAACAGACCTCCTGTTGTTGTTTTCAGGCCACTTGGCAGCAAACCCTCTCTCTCCCGCTCTCTCTCACACACACACACTTTTGTATTGCTATCCTTGTGGGGACCAAAGTATTGATTCCCATCCAAGTTCCTATTTTCCCTAATTCTTAACCTTAAATCTAACCCAAACCTTAATTCTAACCCTAATTGTATCCCTAAACCTAACCCCTAAGCCTAAAATAGTATTTGTCCTTGTGGGGACCAGCAAAATGGGGACCGGCAAAATGTCCCCACCGAATGTTCCTTGTTTTACCGAATGTTCCTTGTTTTACTATCGTTGTGAGGACTTCTGGTGCTCACAAAGATAGTTAAACAAACACACACACACACACACACACACACACACACACAGGGAGGTTATTTTTACAGAGGTGGACGGGAAAGGGAGTCCAAGCACAGGGGTCTATTTCAGAAGCTCAGCGTCCCACCAATCATTGTCTGACAGGTTCTCAGTGATACCAGCAGAAGAGAACAAGAGGACGTCACACCACCATTCTGTTTTTATCTTCCTCTGGTCACGGTCACCCTGCCACCCTGCCTGCCTCCCACAGAAAGGATATGAATGACCTGAAACTGGATTGTGTCCCAAATGGGACCCTATTCCCTTTATAGTGTACTACTTTTGACCAGAACTCATAGGGCTCTGGTCAAAAGTAGTGAACTACATAGGGAATATGGTGCCATTTGGGACGCATCCTGGGTCATTTATGTACCTCCACGACTTGTAGGCTACCAACTATATTTATAAACAACCCCCTAAGCAAATTCATATTTCATTTCATCCTCCTATAGCCCTATTGACATTTTACATTATAGCCTATAGGCGGTCCTTTGACTGGAGACAGTGATCTTTACCTCCCTCAGCGGGTCCCTTTGTTATGGTCTTTCTTTAACGTCACCCACCCACCTCTCTCTCAACCCCCTGGCTAAAAATAATTTCAGAATGAACTCAGTGCGACTCGAACTGTCAAATGAAGGATTGCTTTGGGTGTTCAGAGAAAGCAACTAGAGAGAGTACAGTGAGATAGAGAGAGTAGGGAGGATGCGAGAGAGTAGGGAGGATGCGAGAGAGTAGAGAGAAGAGAGGGAGAAAGAGAGAGTAGAGCGAGAGAGAGAGGGGGAAGGAACGCTGTAAGGAGAGGAGTGTGACTGACTGTTAGGCTTGTAGTTATCAGTAACTAATGGTTTTGGGAGTGTTCACTGATACTAATGGTCTATGTCACCACTGTGGAACACTTATCGCACCAAACAACTCCCCAACTTTAAACATTTCAGAGAAAGAAAGTCAATCAAGAGAGTGGGTACAAGGAATTTGAGGCGTTTATCCTGCGTACTGGAAATAAGCTTCATTCTTTGGTCTATTTTAATCGAGTGACCGGTAATCTGTGTGATTGGAACGTGGGGCCAAGTCCAGCCTCTCTTCCTCTGGGAATGCTCACGGTCTGGTCACCCACTTACAGTGTCTGGCTCTGGGGACCGATACACACCAAAAGCCCCCTGGCCTGAACCCAATTCACCTCCTCTCGGCCTCCCTCTCTTTCTGTCTCGGCAGTGAAGTGCTCGCGTAGAACTAAGCACACAAAACCGCCGCCTTTGGCCAATAGCCGTTTTGTTGAAGAGGTTCTTTGTCCAGTCTAGTCCGTGTTTGATCTGTGACCCCCCCCCCCCCACCCACCCACCCACCCACCCACTCTCCGGGTTATAATGACCCCCCTCCTCCCCGTCTCCCCTAGCTGTTCTGTCACTGTTGTGACTCATGTCCTTTCCGTTCCGTCGCTCCCCCTCTCAATTAAAAAAGAGGGAAAACTTCAAACCTTCCGACCTTCGTTCTGCCTTTCCTGTTTCCACTAAACACACACAGCTCCCTCTCCTATTTTAGCCAAATCCCCCCACGCTCCCTGCGTATCCTGCCTGTCTTCTTCCAGTCTTTTAAAGGTATGGAGGGGTTTCTATTCTGATAGTGATGACACAGTCTTACATAACAGGGGTGCGTTGATTTAAGGAGTATTAACAACCAATCACAACTGTTGCCTGAAAACCCTGATAAGACTCCTAAAATGGATGTCTCTCCAACCAGTGCTACACAATGAAACACTTACATACACAACAGCCCCATTAACATGACCATGTCCATAATGATAGTTACACACACACGCATGCAAGCACAGAGAAAGAGTGTGTTCAAAAGACATCCAGAAGAGTTTTATAAATTAAGATATTATATTTTATTACAAAAGTACAGTGAGCAATTCTTCATCCACAACAGGTGTGTGTGTGTGTTAGAAGTCATCCAGGTTGCTCCGTGTGTCTCGTAGGTGTGTGAGTGATGCCAGGACCTCTTCTGTCGGTCTCCTCCCTAGCTGCTTCCCCCCTCTGGTCCTCACACTTACTGTCCCACTCACACACTCCTTCTCTCCTACCACTGGACACACACACAGAACACACACGGAAAGAGAGAAATAAACAATTCTTGAATTAACATGTTTACAAGCGGTGTGAGTTAATTTAGAATCTACAGTAATCTCATCCGTGATCACCCACGCACTCTTACCAAATATGTAGTTGTATTGGGCCAGCTGTGCAGAGCGGATCTTCTTATTTAAGGTGGCACCCTGGTCATCATCCACATCAGCCATGAAGCCGGCCTCGCGGAACTGTCTGACCACCTTAACAAGAGCAAAACACACATCACTCGCAGTGGTGGTAGAGTAGATAGGAACCAGGCTACGGTAGAATTACAGTAAGGACGGCACCTTTTAAATTCCACCCTGAGGGCCGAGACTCTGGTGGCTGTATTACCTGTCTATGTATCATCATGACAAACCCCAGATCACCAGTGTTGATACTCTCCTCCCCTGGGGCTACATATACATTACATACAGGAGGATGTATCGTCAATGTTGTGACTGCCAGGCTATTTACAAGACAAGTCTAGAGAGAAACAGGATCCGTGTCCTGATAAAGGCCTCTGAGGCCTTGTCTATATTACATGTCATCTGCTGGGTCTGGTCTTAGCTGCTGCTGGCTCATTAATCATGTGACAGATGTAACTTGCAGAAAATATTGATATGTGAGTAGTGGCATGTACGTACCTAGCTGTGTTTCATTGTTGGTTCCTATGTGTTAAATAAACTAAAACCTGGTCACAAAAATACCCTCAAATCAAGTCCTTCTCAGAGTCTTGATGAATGGTGTGTGGGTACAGTGTTTGGATAAGCCTTTGATCTTTGGAGTCACTGAGGGGTACAGCTTTTGATGTGTGCTGAGTGATGTTGTGTTTGGTCACGTGTATGGGGGTTTGATTTCAGCCTGCAGTACAGGGGCCATGTGTATCATGTGTCTGAGAGCTGGAGTGCTGATCTAGGACCAGGTTCCTCCTGTCCATGTAATCTTAAGTATTAAGATCCAAAAGGCAAAACGGACCCTAGATCAGCACTCCTACTCTGAGATGCTTGATACATACAGCCCCAGATCTGATATGATGAGTACTGACCTGTTGCGCATACGACTCACTACCTCCCCCTACAGGAATAATCATGACCTGCGCTGGAGACAACCACAGAGGCCTGAGAGAGACAGAAGGGAAAGAGAAACTGAGTGAGTAAGAGGAAGAGAAATGTGGGTAACCAAAACATTGAAACTGTATCATTTTAGATGAATGGGTCATATCAAATCACAGATGTACAAATGGACAGACACTCTTCTCACCATTTCCCCCCAAAATTCTCGGCCAATATAGCGATCATGCGTTCCAGTGATCCCAGAACAGCTCTGTGGACCATCACTGGTCTGTGGGTCTCTCCATCCCTCCTGAGAGAGAGAGCGAGAGAAGGTGAAAGAGAGCGAGAGAGAGAGAGAGAGAGAGAGAGAGAGAGAGAGAGAGAGAGAGAGAGAGAGAGAGAGAGAGAGAGAGAGAGAGAGAGAGAGAGAGAGAGAGAGAGAGAGAGAGGGGTAGAGGAGATGGAGAGGAGGGATTTGCATGAAGAAAATAAACTGGTGCAGCATGTGCTTAATAATGAGGCTCACTTCAATCTTTTAAAGCTACAATCTGCAGTTGAAACAATAACAAAGTGGACACCCCGCCTCTGTTTCGGTCAAAAGCTAAGGGATGGGCCAGGAGAAATGTAACCACTCTGAAATTCAGAGCTATGGATGCAAGGACCATGATATAAACATTTGTTTGAAACATGTTTTGTGGCTGTACAGTGTGTTTACTTTTATGTTGTTTACAAACATTGGCGTAAAACAAGCTTCTATTTGGGGTTCTGATGGGGTATGACAGTTGAACGAAGAACATGAGGCATAACATATTCTTCAAGAATCAAATTAGTCCAAAAATGGAAGTAGCAACTAAGGATTCTAGCTTTAAATTCCCCTCAGTCTAATAACAATGTTTCCAACCACATGCAATCCAATTACATGTATCAGTTTGATAAGAGCAGAAGCTGCATCAGGGAACATCCCAGAACACACAGGTTAAACTGACACAGATGACTGACTCACCCCACATACTGAAGGTCAAATCTGATTGGCAGCTGGAAGTCCAATTGGATGGTGGCACACTGGTGCTGTCGACCAATGGCGTCCTTGATCTGGATGTCAATCTAGGACAACAGGAAGATGTGGGAGTGTGTGAGTGTTAATAACAGGGCTCTGTTCAGGGGGGGTGCAGCGTTCAGACAGAAGGGTCTTGTGTAACTGACCTTTGGCCCGTAGAACGCTCCATCTCCTGGGTTGAGCTGCCAGCGCTCTCCAAACTGCTGCAGACTCCTCTCCAACTGCTGCTCAGAGAGAAAGAGACAGAGAGAGGTAGAGAGAGGAGAGCGGGGGGACAAGAGGGAGGGGTGGGGAGTGAAAGAGGGAAGAGGGGAAGAAAGTGGGAAAGAGAAAAAGGATATTATTTCTTCATTGAGCTTCTCTTCTCTTTGTTCATTTCCTGAGCTTTTCTCCACACAGGGAGAGGCAGGGAGCATAGACAGCAGCCACAGAACAGACAGGGCTTTGACTTTCTGTCACATCCACATGGCCATATATCAACACTGATTGGATAAGTGTCTCTCATTACGTGATGTCATTATGCTTACAGTAGAGGAGGCTATGTACTGTGATTTATAGACCTCACTTGTGGGCCAGTAAACACCCATTTACACAGCTGGCTCTGTGTACATCTGTCTGTATGGTGTGTGTGGTGTCTGTGTGTACCTGCTCAGCGTGGTCCCACAGTGCAGGCTCCCCCAGGCAGGGTGTAGGTCGGGTGGAGAGGAGACAGTGGAAGGAGAATCCAAACACTCGATAAACACTCCTCACAAACTCCAAACACGCTACGATCTCCTCCTCCAACTGACAGAGAGAGAGAGAGAGAGAGAGAGTGGGGGGGTGGGGGGTAGGGAGAAAGAGAGGCAGAGGAAGGGATTGGGGGGCAGGAGTACAGCCAGATAAGGAGAACAGAGTGGTGGAGACAGAAGAATAGAGAATGTAAATACAATATTGTAAAATACATTATAAATAGACAGATGTGAAACTGGAGAGTCCAGGGGTTAAGGGTTAACTCAGAGATGAGTCCAGGGCTTTAGGGGTTAAGGGTTAACTCCGAGATGAGTGAGGAGGAACAGTTGATTTATTGACTGTTCCAGTGAAGTGTTCCAGTGATTGGATTAGCCAGAGTGGAAAACAAACCTCACAATATCATGTGAATCAGTGTGTGTATAAGCGCAAGTGTGTGTGTGTATGTGGTTTAATGGGATAAGGGGGATCATTGGGGGAGTCAGGGATACAATCCCACTTTCTCCCACTGTCTGCTGTCCTAGGACTTTCCGGGGTGGAAAATGAGAGACAAATATCCAAAAAGGTTAAAATGACAGGAATTGTCTTTGTGTGTGTGTGTGTGTGTGTGTGTACCTGTTCAGGAGTGCAGAAGATGTGTGCGTCGTCCTGGCAGAACCTGCGGACCCGGGTGAGACCACCCAGAGCGCCGGACAGTTCGTTCCGATGCAGAGCCCCGAAATCGGCCCAACGCAACGGGAGCTCCCTCCATGACCTTACACGCTGCTCAAACATCAGACTGAAACAGAGAGAGGTGTTCGTGAGACGCCCTGACCAATGTGTGGGGCTGAGAATGAGAGAGAACGTAAGTGTGTGTGTTCTCACCAGTGTGCAGGGCAGTTCATGGGTTTGAGTGCGTAGGTGTGTGTGTCACCGGTCACAGTGAACATGTTTTCACTGTAGTGTTCCCAGTGACCCGAACGCTCCCACAATGCAGTGCTGTATAGAGTAGGGGTCACGACCTCATTGAAGCCACGCCTCCTGTACTCAGTCTGGGTGGGGGCGTGGGGTCATGGAGAAGGGGGGAGAGAAAGGGAGGAAGAGAGAGATGTAACAACTTAATTATTACAGACAGATTTATTCTATGTGTGTGTGTGCTTGTGTGTCATCCATGGTTATTTGGAGAACAGACAGTCACAGTGTAGTAATTGGGGTGATTTCCTGACTACTGACCACAACAGGAGTGTCCTGAGGTTACTGTCAGGGTAAAGATGTCTGAATGAGCGGCTGTGTGTGTGTGTGTACGCGCAAGCGTACTTTGCTGATTGTCGTGGCCATTCTATTCTAAAATCATAAAAAAATACTAAGGGTTTGTTTGTAAATTCACTTGAGTGCCAGAGCGCGCTCTGGGCGTTCGTAAATTCAGAGCGTTGTCAGATTGTCCGTTCGTAAATTCAGAGCATCTCGCTCTCGGAGCGTTCAGAGCGCACAATGGACGCTCTGGCCGAGGAGTAGGGTTGATCCGAGCGTTCTGACCACACAACGGCAGTCAAGCACCCAAGCTAACTGGCTAACGTTGGCTAGCTTGCTAGCTACTTCCAGACACAAATGAGAGAACACTCACTCTGACCATTTCACTCACCCTAGCAGAGCTGGTTAGGTTGTTTTCATGTTATCAAGAGCGTTGGTGACTGTAACTGTGCTGCTGGCAACAATTTACTTACGCTTTTTTTGCCGACGCTTACTGACACAGATCATATTCGACGGGTGTTGAGCGTTCGTAAATTTATCAGTTATTCTGTGCTCTGGCACACTCAGACGAGTGCTCTGAAATCGGAGTAGATAGCCAGAGTGAATTTACGAACTAAGCGTCAACCAAAGCGAAGTTGGTAGAATGTTTGAATTTAGAATGTTTGGTTGATAAGAGTAACAGGACTCCTAATTCAAGTGAATGATTTCACCGTTCTATTCACTCTATTTCTATGCATTTAACACTATCCGATAGGCAAAATACAGATAGATAACCTTTGAAAACTGGGCCCAGGAGACCAGTGGGTTTTTTCTGATGAAGAGATGAGAAAAACTACAAGCCATTCCGGGGGTGTTGGAGTTGGCTGCAGAGATGGGCTTCCTGTGAATCTCGGATGTATTTTGTAGAAGTAGTAGCTAGTAAGGATTGGTAAGTATAGTACGTTTGTGTGTATGTTCCTGTCCATTTTATATTTTATAGCAATAAAAATAAATAATTCCAGCATAAAAATTGTGATGCGTCTTTGTGTGTGCGTGTGTTACCTTGATAAAGTCAGTGAGTGTGTTGTAGATGTGAGCTCCTTTAGGCAGGAAGAAGCAGCTTCCAGGACTGACGTCATTAAAGAAGAACAGCTCCTGGTCCTGGAGGCAACACACACACACACGTTACCATATCAGTATACGCTCCATTTTGGAGACACTGTAGCACATGCCTCACAGTTAGCCAAGATGCTTAGCTAGCCTACTAAAATAGTTTAGTTCGCTAGTTAGCAATAGCTTCTACACTATTCTGCTAGCTACAGTAGCGCTGCCGTGCCAATAATAACCAGTCTCCAAAAAGGACGGGTGTCTCCAGTTGTTTATATTTCTATGCGTATTGGACCTAGATCTTTTTTCTTCCCTCTCCACCTCACCTTGCCAATGCGTCTGTGGTCTCTCTTCCGTGCCTCCTCCTGTTCCCTCTCCCACTCCTCCCTCTCCCTCTCTCCTGGGAAGGCCACACCCATCACACGCATCACACCTGACGAGCCAACAGGATTGGTCAACGTTACGGGAGACACCTGAACAGCGAGAGGGGGGGGGACAGAGAAGAAAGAGAGAGTAGCAGAAAAGAGAAATATACTGAACAAAAATATAAACGCAACATGTAAAGTGTTGGTCCCATGTTTCACGAGCTGAAATAAAAGATCCCAGAAATGTTCCATACGCACAAAAAGCTTATTTCTCTCAAATTTTGTGCACAAATTTGTTTACACCCGTTAGTGAGCATTTCTCCTTTGCCAAGATCATCCATCCACCTGACAGGTGCAGCATACCACAAAGCTGATTAAACAGAATGATCATTACACAGGTGCACCTTGTGCTTGGGACAATAAAAGGCCACCCTCAAATGTGCAGTTGTGTCACACAACGCCACAGACGTATCAAGTTTTATAGGGAGCGTGCAATTGGCATGCTGACTGCAGGAATGTCCACCAGAGCTGTTGCCAGAGGATTGAATGTTCATTTCTCTACCATAAGCAGTCTTTTTAGAGAATATGGCAGTACGTTCACCCAGTCTCACAACCGCAGATCACGTGTATGGTGTTGATTGGGTGAGTGGTTTGCTGATGTCAACATTGTGAACAGAGTGCCCCATGGGGGCGGTAGGGTTATGGTATGGGCAGGCATAAGCTAAGGATGGACAACGAACACAACTGCATTTTATCGATGGCAATTATAATGCACAGAGATACCGTGATGAGATCAACTCTATGCGAAGGAGATGTGTCTTGCTGCATGAGGCAAATGGTGGTCACACCAGATACTGACTGGTTTTCTGATCCATGGCCCTACCTTTTTTTTTTAAGGTATCTGTGACCAACAGATGAATATCTGTATTCCCAGTCATGTGAAATCCATACATTTGGGCCTAATGAATGTATTTCAATTGACTGACTTCCTTACATGAACTGTAACTTTGAAATTGTTACATGCTGCATTTATATTTTTGTTCAGTACATATAGGGTATGTCCCGGCCATCTTTGTTCCATAGCCGCCATTTTGGAACCACTGCTCTACAGATAATGGGTAGGGGCTGCGTTTCCCCTTGGGACAATAGAGATCGACAGGATTTAACTTGGCGGGGGCAGGAAACTGGCCACTACAATCACAACATCCTGCTTCTGGTATTGTTTCAATGGCTATTGCTCTCCCAGCATGGAGAGTGGAAATTCCATTCTGACCAGTACAACACCAGTATGGAAATTCCACTTTCCCCAGCACAACACAACAGCATGAAAGCAAATAGTAGTGCTGAGCGATTAACCAAACAGCTAATTGACCAACGTCGGTTCAATTATTTGAATTTCATTTAATTCATAATTTCTTCTGTGAGCTCAATGCAGTTTCTCTAGAGATAAATCAGATCATGCCTGAACTGTGCGATGTAGTAGGGAGTTGTAGTTTCCAACAGGCCAATATTCTACATAGTTTAGTGCAGAAAACATGGTAATTAACTAAAATGACCATAATCCATTGCGCACCCGCCTACTTGTCCGGTTTGTGTGGAGCAGACATATAGAAAAGAGAGAACGGGCGATCGAGAGTGATAGAAAGCAGTTGCTTCGCCAGGTATCTCTACCTGAAAATACATGATCTAAGTGATTGATAGTTGGTATTCAGCAGTCATAAAAGCACATCTTATTTACTTTGAAGAACTACTAAAATAGTGATTTAGACAGCATAGGCAGCAGCTCTATAGAGATGAGATGATGACTTGGAATGAAATAATAAAGTCATCAAATAAAACAAATATTTTATGAAAGTAAAGTAATGTGAATAAATGATGGTTAATAAGTGATAAGCAGTAATGGGCATTCACTACCATCATAGGAATTGTATTGTGTGTTGTTACAGCATTCAACCCACATAATGCATAGTGCATTTAATATCAAAAAAATAAATAATGAAACCGAAAAGCGCAATTATTTTTGTAGAATCAAACTGAAACCGAACAGACCTCAAGCACTAATTGCTCAGCGCTAGCAAATAGGTCATGGTTGACATCACGGGTTAGCATGCTACAGCTCTAATGCTTCTAGGAAAAAAACAAGCAGCGTTTTGTTCCGCTTGTCTTCAGTGTGTCATGTTGTTCTGACTTGTTAGTCTCCAGTGCATCATTTAACTGGCCAGTGACTGCCAAGTGACTGTCAATTACCAGTAAGGAATTTCCAGTGTGACCAGCGCAGTCCCACTATACATTAATATCAGGAAGAGGTCAGAGTTAATGGCTATATTGCATGGTAATGTCACAGCCCATGTTACGAGTTAAACAGTAACCAGGTTTCCATTCAACCTTTTTATGCGAGTAAAGTACATATTGGATAATAAATGTCATGACAGGCCAGACAGAAACAGCACATTTCTCTGTAAACTTTCCAAATGTAGACAAAACAAAATACACTAGACAAGGTGGGATCTTTTTGTGTCTGTAAAATGAATAATGCGATAAAATTAAATGGCGGTGGAAATGCTTTTATGCGCAAATATTTATATAACAACCATCATATCGAAGTAAACTTGGAGTCACGTGATGACAAGTCTATGTGGTCCTCCCACTATGACACGTCGGGAAAGCATGCAGTTTATTAGAGTACAGATGAAATAAGTTCTAATGAACTTCAGATGGTGGTGAATGCAAGGTGATGAGCTTGATGCTCCTTTCAAATTGTATCAAGGGTCTGATGCTTGGCTGCCGTTTACAAATAAAAATAACCTCGCTCTTTTGTTCATAATAATCTCATCATGTAAGCTATACCCGCACTGTATCTGCCAGCTGTTGGCTACAGCACACGTGCCAATGCCAGAGAGGGCACATTCGCTACATTGTTTGTGACAAAACCATCAGTAGAGATGAAAATGCGATGGAAACCCATTTAACTTGTGCTTTCTTTAATCCTGTACATTCAGTTTTACGTCCAGCGTAGTTTAGATGTCATGAGGAGAAGACAAGAACTGTATATTCCTCACTGAACTGATATACAGGCAGGGAGGCTGACACACACACACACACGTACCTGCAGCATCTTGAAGACCTTGAGGAGACCAGTGTGAGGGAGGAGAGGACCATTGCAGACTCCTATGCTGTCGCCACACCTGACCCACACACGGAACAGGAAGAGATGGATATGTCATCCTAGCGTACAGTAATTTCTCTTTAAAAACACAGACCATGACTGTAGCGTTACCATGTGGTGAGTATGTGTTGTATCAGGCTGTGAAATGTTGAGCAACAAACCTGTACACTGTGACAGTAGGACCACTCATCTGTTCTTCAATCAACTGGAGTCTCAGAGCTCTGTCCTAGATGACAGAACACACTCAGTTAGTACACACACACACACACACTATTGTATCACGGCCACACCCCTTGAATTAGAGACATTCCTAGATGATGACCATTACAGGCAGTGGTTAAAGACAACACATGTAAACAGTCAATTCCAGAAGCTGCTACAGGTAGGAGCCGAGCAACACACCTACATTCTAGAATACTGTGGGCCATAACTGTAATGCCAGCTAATGTCTCATCTAAATGGCACCCTATTCCCTATATAGGGAAACAGGATGCCATTTCAGATGCAGCCAATGACAGACAAACAGAGCCAGTGACCTCTGACCTGGAAGAGCTCTGTAACTTCCTGTGTGTTCAGCTCCAGTCTGGAGAGAGGAAGCTTCTGGCCAGCGGCCTCCTTGCATCTCTCCTCCAGCTCAGCTAGGGACAGGGCACTGGGAGAGAGACCAGGGGTTAGTACTGCTTCTCTCTCTGTGTGTGTGTGTGTGTGTGTGTGTGTGTGTGTGTGTGTGTGTGTGTGTGTGTGTATCCATTTAAATTACAGGTTGTAATGCAACAAAATAGGAAAAACACCAAGGGGGATGAATACTTTTGCAAGGCACTAATATTTTTTTTACATAAAAATATATATATATATATATTAGTGCCTTGCAAAAGTATTCACCCCCCTTGGCGTTATATACATATATATACACACACAGTTGAAGTCGGAAGTTTACATAAACCTTAGCCAAATACATTTAAACTCAGTTTTTCACAATTCCTGACATTTAATCCCAGTAAAAATTCCCTATTTTAGGTCAGTTAGGATCACCACTTTATTTTAAGAATGTGAAATGTCAGAATAATAGTAGAGAGAACGATTTATTTAATCACATTCCCAGTGGGTCAGAAGTTTACATACACTCAATTAGTATTTGGTAGCATCGCCTTTAAATTGTTTAACTTGGGTTCCCACAATATGTTGGGTGAATTTTGGCCCATTCCTCCTGACAGAGCTGGTGTAACTGAGTCAAGTTTGTAGGCCTCCTTGCTCGCACACGCCTTTTCAGTTCTGCTCACACATTTTCTATAGGATTGAGGTCAGGGCTTTGTGATGGCCACTCCAATACCTTGACTTTGTTGTCCTTAAGCCATTTTGCCACAACTTTGGAAGTATGCTTGGGGCCATTGTCCATTTGGAAGACCCATTTGCGACCAAGCTTTAACTTCCTGACTGATATCTTGAGATGTTGCTTCAATATATCCACATAATTTTCCTTCCTCATGATGCCATCTATTTTGTGAAGTGCACCAGTCCCTCCTGCAGCAAAGCACCCCCACAGCATGATGCTGCCACCCCCGTGCTTCACGGTTGGGATGGTGTTCTTCGGCTTGCAAGCACCCCCTTTTTCCTCCAAACATAACAATGGCCAAACAGTTCTATTTTTGTTTCATCAGACCAGAGGACATTTCTCCAAAAAGTACGATCTTTGTCCCCATGTGCAGTTGCAAACCGTAGTCTGGCTTTTTTATGGCGGTTTTGGAGCAGTGGCTTCTTCCTTGCTGAGCGGCCTTTCAGGTTATGTCGATATAGGACTAGTTTTACTGTGGATATAGATACTTTTGTACCTATTTCCTCCAGCATCTTCAAAAGGTGCTTTGCTGTGGTTCTGGAATTGATTTGCACTTTTCGCACCAAAGTTCATTCATCTCTAGGAGACAGAACGAGTCTCCTTCCTGAGCGGTATGACCACTGCGTGGTCCCATGGTGTTTATACTTGCGTACTATTGTTTGTACAGATGAACATGGTACCTTCAGGCGTTTGGAAATTGCGCCCAAGGAGGAACCAGACTTGTGGAGGTCTACCATTTTTTTTCTGAGGTCTTGGCTGATTTCTTTTGATTTTCCCATGATGTCAAGCAAAGAGGCACTGAGTTTGAAGGTAGGCCTTGAAATATATCCACAGGTACACCTCCAATTGACTCAAATTATGTCAATTAGCCTATCAGAAGCTTCTAATGCCATGACATCATTTTCTGGAATTTTCCAAGCTGTTTAAAGGCACAGTGAACTTAGTGTATGTAAACTCCTGACCCACTGGAATTGTGATACAGTGAATTATAAGTGAAATAATCTGTCTGTAAACAATTGTTGGAAAAATTACTTGTGTCATGCACAAAGTAGATGTCCTAACCGACTTGCCAAAACTATAGTTTGTTAACAACACATTTCTGGAGTGGTTGAAAAACGAGTTTTAATGACTCCAACCTAAGTGTATGTAAACTTCAGACTTCAACTGTATGTACAGTTAACACCTGTTAATTGAAATGCATTCCAGGTGACTACCTCATGAAGCTAGTTGAGAGAATGCCAAGAGTGTGCAAAGCTGTCATCAAGGCAAAGGGTGGCTTCTTTGAAGAATCTCAAATATAAAATATAATTAGATTTGTTTAACACTTTTTTGGTTACTACATTATTGCATATGAGTTATTTCATAGTTTTGATGTCTTCACTATTATTCTACAATGTAGAAAATAGTAAAAATAACGAAAAACCCTGGAATGAGTAGGTGTGTCCAAACTTTTGACTGGTACTGTATGTATGTACAGTGGGGAAAAAAAGTATTTAGTCAGCCACCAATTGTGCAAGTTCTCCCACTTAAAAAGATGAGAGAGGCCTGTAATTTTCATCATAGGTACACGTCAACTATGACAGACAAATTGAGGAAAAAATTCCAGAAAATCACATTGTAGGATTTTTAATGAATTTATTTGCAAATTATGGTGGAAAATAAGTATTTGGTCACCTACAAACAAGCAAGATTTCTGGCTCTCACAGACCTGCAACTTCTTCTTTAAGAGGCTCCTCTGTCCTCCACTCGTTACCTGTATTAATGGCACCTGTTTGAACTTGTTATCAGTATAAAAGACACCTGTCCACAACCTCAAACAGTCACACTCCAAACTCCACTATGGCCAAGACCAAAGAGCTGTCAAAGGACACCAGAAACAAAATTGTAGACCTGCACCAGGCTGGGAAGACTGAATCTGCAATAGGTAAGCAGCTTGGTTTGAATAAATCAACTGTGGGAGCAAATATTAGGAAATGGAAGACATACAAGACCACTGATAATCTCCCTCGATCTGGGGCTCCACGCAAGATCTCACCCCGTGGGGTCAAAATGATCACAAGAACGGTGAGCAAAAATCCCAGAACCACACGGGGGGACCTAGTGATTGACCTGCAGAGAGCTGGGACCAAAGTAACAAAGCCTACCATCAGTAACACACTACGGCGCCAGGGACTCAAATCCTGCAGTGCCAGACGTGTCCCCCTGCTTAAGCCAGTACATGTCCAGGCCCGTCTGAAGTTTGCTAGAGTGCATTTGGATGATCCAGAAGAGGATTGGGAGAATGTCATATGGTCAGATGAAACCAAAATAAAACTTTTTGGTAAAAACTCAACTCGTCGTGTTTGGAGGACAAAGAATGCTGAGTTGCATCCAGAGAACACCATACCTACTGTGAAGCATGGGGGTGGAAACATCATGCTTTGGGGCTGTTTTTCTGCAAAGGGACCAGGACGACTGATCCGTGTAAAGGAAAGAATGAATGGGGCCATGTATCGTGAGATTTTGAGTGAAAACCTCCTTCCATCAGCAAGGGCATTGAAGATGAAACGTGGCTGGGTCTTTCAGCATGACAATGATCCCAAACACACCGCCCGGGCAACGAAGGAGTGGCTTCGTAAGAAGCATTTCAAGGTCATGGAGTGGCCTAGCCAGTCTCCAGATCTCAACCCCATAGAAAATCTTTGGAGGGAGTTGAAAGTCCGTGTTGCCCAGCGACAGCCCCAAAACATCACTTCTCTAGAGGAGATCTGCATGGAGGAATGGGCCAAAATACCAGCAACAGTGTGTGAAAACCTTGTGAAGACTTACAGAAAACGTTTGACCTGTGTCATTGCCAACAAAGGGTATTTAACAAAGTATTGAGAAACTTTTGTTATTGACCAAATACTTATTTTCCACCATAATTTGCAAATAAATTCATAAAAAATCCTACAATGTGATTTTCTGGAAAAAAAATTCTCATTTTGTCTGTCATAGTTGACGTGTACCTATGATGAAAATTACAGGCCTCTCTCTTCTTAAGTGGGAGAACTTGCACAATTGGTGGCTGACTAAATACTTTTTTTCCCCACTGTATATATGTGTATCCTCATTCAGACAGGTGAAAAACGTGGTGGGCGTGGGAGAGTCAGAAAGTAGGTGAGACTGTGGCCTCCTTTCAGCTCTCCTCTACCTAGCTCAGGGGAACCTACTGAGCACTAGGAGACTGGGTCAGAGGTCAAAGGTGAAGAATGAGAGGTCAGGGTCCCTGTTAGAAAACAAATGCATCCCTCCTTCCTTCCTTCCCTCCCTCCCTCAAAGTAGCTGTTCTGGCTTAAAGGGGCGCCACACGATGAGGAGATGGTTAGTGGGGTAAAATGTATGCACGCATGACTAAGTCGCTTTGGATAAAAGCATCTGCAAAATGACATATATTATTATAAATTATATTATAAAGAGAGGGAAATGTCTTACCTGTTCTCCAGGAGGTGGTCACAGTAGAGGCCAGACTCTGACACGCCCTCTCTGCACACCTCTGCCCCAAACACCCCCTCTAACACCCCCCCCACTACACACGCTCCTGTCCTCCACACCGCCTGGGGGAGAGAGGGAGGCAGAAAGGGAAAAGATGAAAGAGATGAGCGAGAGGGGATGAGAGAGAGAAGAGGTCAACCTCTGCATCTTTGACTGCTCCACATGTAAGATCTTCTATCGGGTTAGATGATTGCGGGAATGTTCTTAGTAAGTACCTGTTTGCCCTCTGTGGTGTCGAAGCCCAGCAGCTGTAGTTCACAGTCAGCCTCCAGGGGGCGAAGCAGCTCCCACAGCTCTCCATTCACCCTGCTCACTAGAGCACCTTTCACACTGCACAGACATGGAGAGTTAGAGGGTTAGAGATAATGTCAATGTACGTTTGCTTACACCTATCCAATTTGACCAAACTCCAATCTGAAAGCAAACACAGATGGGACACATAGGTGTGTTTGCTTTCAGATTGGAGTTACTAAGGCTGCGTTTAGACAGGCAGCCCAATTCTGATATTTGTTTCACTAATTGGTCTTTTGACCAATCAGATCAGCTCTGAAAAAGATCTGATGTGCAAAGCTCTGATGTGATTGGTCAAAAGACCAATTAGTGGAAAAAATATCAGAATTGGGCTGCCTGTTTAAACGCAGCACATGTGTTCTGAGGGATAACATTTTGGATAACTAGTGCTTGACCTGGAAAGGAGCTCACTGGAGCAGAGTACCGGCCCCTCAACATTTCTGCTGCTTGAGTTCCTGCACCTCTTATTGAATATTAGCTCAAAAGTATTGCAGAGTTCCTTCACCGAAATATAAACAGTACTCAAAATAAGTACCAGCAACTATTTCATTCCAAGTCAAGCACTGGGGATAACCCTTCCCTGACTTTTAGGATTCTGAATCAACACACACACACACACACACACACACACACACACACACACACACACACACACACACACACGTCTGAGAGGCTAACCGTGCGTTCTGGGCGATGAGTGAGGGTGTGGTCACTCCTGTGGTGCCCTTCACCGTCCTGCCATCAGCCAATCGGACGCTGAGGGCCTGTTCTGTGGCGCCGCTTGTCCTCGGCTGGCCCCGTCTCTCTCTGAGAGACTCAAATACCCGCACACGCTCAGACAGAGCAGGGGACGCCTGTATCTAGAGGCAAAGGGTAGGAGAAAGTAGGAAACAAGGGAATAGGAAAGAAGAGAGAACAGGGGTCAATGTGAACAACAACAATACAGACAACGGGATTATATATTATTACCATGTAATCATTATAGATCAAATCTTCACACAATATGGAATTCATAACAAAACGTATGGTATTATGATCAAACATACATTAGTAGTTGCATATTTCAGAGAGAGAGAGGACCCAATAATAAGCTTAATTGAGAACTGTCCCTTCCCACCAAACACCCCTCAAAAAACCCTTGTGGTCACACAGAGAGACACAAATTACATGACAGATTATCGTGCAGTCTTGTTTGGCCGTCAGAACACCTTCTGGGCTATTCATAGATCCATCCAATGGTTTGTCAGAGGACACGCCCACACCTGTCATAGGAAAATGTTACGCCACTGATTTGGAGAAGGCTAGCTACACAACCCAATGATACTGTACTCAGTTGGTCAGTACAGCTACATTTCATAACAGATCACGGTTTGATAAGGTTGCACACCTTGCTATAACGCCTCTGAGAGCGAAGCACTGCCCGAACTGACGGCCGACAGACGGGAAACCGTAACAGCACAGTCACGAGCATCCTTAATTCACCGGTTTCACCGACAAATTTCCATAATCATAACATTTCACACTCGTTGTCTCTTACGCTGCAAGCGGCCATAACACCGGAAGAATGAAGTTGATGGGGAAGAAAGGTGATTGGCGAGCAAGGGAAGAGGGCGGAAACTTGTGATGTAGTAGCAAGTGCGCGCACGTTGGTGAGCGTCAACAAAAAAAAGGCGCGCTCACCGTTAATTTATACATCTCAGTGGCGCCCGCTAATCTGTACTTTACATTCGGATGGATCCATTTCAGGCACACGAGACTAACTTCACAGCATCCATCTAAAACCGGCTTGCCATGAAAATGACCTGAATCTATTTAACACAGGCATGCTCAATTCCTAAATTTAGTCAAATTACGCCCAAGATCAAAAGAGTGGAGCGTTCAATAAATCCATCCCAACGTGAGTAGATCACTGCATCTGTGCAGCGCCTGAACAGAATTGATCAACGGTGTGGATCCCTGTGAGAGCCAGCAACACATATCCATTCATTGCTTGGCTGCATGAAGAGAGAGGAAAAGCAGAGAATATTGTAGCTCAGAGCACCATTATTAGGTTATTACATGCACATAGCTCAAATGTACTCGCCTGTAACGTGAGGCAGAAATTAGGCTACTTTGAACAGACTTCTGGAAGGAATAGTATGAATAGCCTATTTCGTTTACATTGTTTTAATATAAAGTAGCCTATAACTAGGATTAGTTTGAGAGACTATGTAAGAGACTAGTTGACAGTTGAGCAACATTACTGAAGTCTACTTTGAGAAGCTTTGACACTGCCATCTCATTTCGTACGTTCAAGACACCACTAAGGAGCGCATGGTTAAATGATCAATAGGGTTTCGTTATTTCATTCCACGTAAGGTATATTGGTTCCAAGCTCATAATGTTTGTAGACGTCTGTGTATAATAGTTTAAATAATTTATAGTTAACTTGTAGGTAATTTTATTTTACCGATATACAAGTAAATATAGTTTCATTTATTCTACATAAATGTAAATAACTGAAGTAAAATATACTTCAGAGAGTTTCATAGTGGTGATGTACTAACATAAACGTCAATATGAGTTTAGAGAGAAGGGGTTCTGCAAGTGACGCAGACTGGCTCGTATAAGAGAGAACATTGAAATAACGCTTGGTGGCGCTAGAGTAATTTAACTAGGGACTTAGGACCACCTGTGCAGTGTCACTGAAAACACACTGAAATGGGTACAGTCCATGGGTAGAATGCCCTTAGAGGGACCTTGGACCTTCTCCTCCAATACATTTGAGGATGGGGTGAGGAGATAGGACACGAGGAATCACAGAAAGACAAATTGAGTTAGAGCCCTAGAATCAGGTTGCCCTAAAATCCTCAGGTTACCCAAAATACTGATGACAAAATCTCATTAGGGGTAAAACTCAAAACTGATATTAGATCAGTGTCTAGGGGAAATGTCATTCTCCTTGGCTACTACATGAAATATGGGACATTATCAAGCACAATTAAATACTTGTTCACCGTCAGTATCTCATACTTGGAACCCCACCACCACACAGCTAAGAGACTTGTGTATTCTCATAGGGTGAAACCTATTTATGTTTGTATAAAGAGCATCTCAATGTCTCTCATCACATCTTTTCCTTCATCTACACTGATCTGAATGAAGTAAACCGGTGAACGCAAATACGTTTAGCACACTTTCCCCACATTGCTTTCACCTATCAGGTCTTCTCAGAACAGTATATGTGGTAATATTACAATATTATCTCAACTAACTTTCATTAACAGGACAGGGGTAATACATTTAAAGTACTGTGCAGTGACTTTGCACTGAATACGGGGTGGGTAGGTTACAGACTTCAATGCTTTCAGCGGCTCTGTGCCAGACAGTGAAATCAGAGTCAAGGTGCGTCATTCATGCAGTGGACTGGTTTGGGAGGAACTATGGATGTGACAGCAAAGACATGTGGACTAGAGCTCTGTGCAAGGATGTGAGCTGCACAACCAAGAAAATCAGTGTCAATCGAAAAGGTTGAATGCAGATGGGTATGGTAGATACTGTAGGATGGAATCACTTCTGTGTGCACACGTGTGTGTGGGTGTGTGTGGAAAACAATAAATGGTAACCCACTTCTGGGTTAGGATCTTCAGACAGTCAATAATAGAACTAAACCCACAATGGGTGTAATAGCATTGCAGTGACTACCTCAGTCTTAACCAGAGGAGGCTGGTGAGGGGAGGACAGCTCATAATAATGGATGGAATGGTATCAAACACATGGAAAACCAGGTGTTTGATACCATTCAATTTATTCCGTTCCAGCCATTACTATGAGCCCGTCCTCCCCATTTAATGTGCCACCAGCCACCACTGGTATTAACCCATATGGTACAGTACGGTCTTCATGTCAGTGCTCTGTGGTCAATGGGAGTGGTTACTCTGCCTGTTCCGGTCACTAAATCAACCCCTAGTCCCTACTACGCACTTCACGTATATGAAAGGATTGGGTAGGTGTAATACGGTAATAGCAGCACCTTGACTCTGATAGGTGTAAGCCACCTCTAGCCAATGTAATCCTCCCAGATCGACAAGTGCCTAAAAGGTAAGGCCAAGGGGTTGATTATGTATTGAATATTCATAATTGCAGAGGCTGTCTTTAAAATAAAAACACATGCAGTAGGACTCCATGGAGAGTGGTTTAAACTGTAAAGAATTCATATGAAGTAAATGCCTGGCTGTATGTCTAAATTGTGACAGTCATTGGTAAACATAGTAAATCACTGAACTACAGGAAGGACCAGTGGTAGAGAGAGAGGAGAGCAGTAGCATCGGAAAGGATTGGACACTCAAAAGATTAATGATAGAACATCATTGATGATCATAACAAAAATAATAGCAATGCATCTAATCAAGAAGAGAAAAACATAACACAGCCACCCCCTTCATGACTGAATCATTACATAGTTAATGCAGACTATACACACACCATTAGATTCCTCAAATCTTAAGCATTTTCACGCAAAGGTTATTCAAACAAACATATTTCAAACTCAAGAGTACATTGAATGACAATATTATTTAAACAAACTATTCAAAGAAAATGATGAATTCTCTGAATCCATCCTGGTGGCTAGCGGTCTGTCTAACTGAGGTATGAGTTAGAAGAGAAGTCATTTAGTCTCCTGTACAGCAGCAAACGCGTACAAACCAAACTGACTGAGTTGATCTGGTCATTATCAGCAGTGACATAGAGAAGCATCACGTCAAAGCGAGAGTTGTAGCTTCGATTCAGACTTTATAGCAGAACACTATAAACTGATAAACTAACACTGATAGGAAATCTAGATGAGCATTTACATTGTTTCCCATTATCTTAATGAGTAATGAATGTTTGCAGATAATTCACTCATCACTTCTTCATTGGTGTTATTTGGTATTCTACAGTTCTAACTGTTGATCCAGGAAGTACAGCGTCAGAGGAAGGAAAGGAGGAAAAACAAGAGACTAAATCTAGGAAAGGTAACGAAGGGAAAAGGGAAGAAGTAACAAACAAAAAAACTTCAGGACTGGATAGATAGAGTGCGCTGCACGTGCATAGGCAAGTATAGATATTTTACATCTGACGTGAAGTTAGACACACAACAAAAATCTCAGCAAGAAATCCAAAACTACTCAGAACAAATGAGTAGTTGGAGAAAAAAAATGACATTGTTTGTACTGTTATAAGTAATGTTTCAGCATTTCAATTCAGCTTTGAATAACTAGACAAAAAATATCTATCATACAACAGCAGCCATGATAACTGCTGCGACTGGTCTTACCGGTATCCATGACTGTGACTGTATCAAAGAAAGTAGTACCCTCCCCTTGGTTGGGTTGAAACTGTATTTTATTAAAGACAATACAGGTAGAGATGGCCTAGCAGAGAGACACAGCGGGTTCATAGTTCAAACTTCTAAAGCACCCGCCTCAACTACTGTGAGTCTCCACAACTCATCATTATCAGCTAAATGTGTCTTTACACTGGACGATTCTTCACTCTCCTCCCCTCTCTCTGCCTCAAATTGGAGAGATGGAGATGGACAGAGTGGTGTTTTGTTGGAGCAGCGAGAAGCATGAACATCTGCCTCATGTGTCACTAAAGCTAAGGCTTCTTCACAATCTTGTCAATCACAAGTTAGTGAATAGCGATGCTTGTCCTCTTTACACAAACAACCAAGGTTTAATAGTCTTAACATGGCCAACTCATTCAGTCTATACATTTAAAAGCTGAGAAATATACAGAGGGAAGAGAGACTAAAGCATGAAACCTCTAGAAGGAGAGAAACAAGGTTATTATTTACAATATGATACACTGGGAGCACGCTGGGGTTATCGTCGAGAAACTCCACAACAGCACACTGATCATAAAGTGAACACTCATTTGGATAACCACTTCCTGTTGAGAAAAATTGTTGTATTTAGGACACACTCTCAGGGAGCAACTTTCTTCCTCAAACCCCCCTCCCTCCATCCATTCCATCCCATCCCTCCTCCCTCCCTCCTTCTCTCTCTCTCTCTGAAAGTGTTGATATCAGCTTAATCACACAATACCGGAGGGAAGTAGAATTTTAGTGAAATAGAATAACCACCTGATG
The DNA here is from genome assembly GCF_964263955.1 of Coregonus lavaretus. Classification (NCBI taxonomy): domain Eukaryota; kingdom Metazoa; phylum Chordata; class Actinopteri; order Salmoniformes; family Salmonidae; genus Coregonus; species Coregonus lavaretus. The sequence goes on from NC_140000.1 coordinate 8,251,087, forward strand.
TTTCTTTTTCTATTAGATCTGTTTGCTTGTTGTCTTCCTTCTAGTTCACACCTCCATTATTCCCACACTGCTTTAGTGAGGGGAAGCAGAGAACACTGTCGCTCCTGGGGATTGGAGGAGGGGGGGGGGGGCAGATTTGGTTTGGTTACCTATTTCATCCATAACACTGCATAATTGCTAAACTGGTACTGTATTGTGGTGAGGTGACGAGCTAGCTTGTGTGAAGGTGCGATCAGCTAAATGTAGTAAGATGAATGACTCCAGTAGGATTAACATAGTGAGGACAGACTGGGCTCATACCAGAAGGGTTCTACACATCTTCTCCCCGCGTCGGGTAGCTAGGTGTGTGGGTTGCTTACAATTCAGCTTATCGTGGGTTAACACTTCAATAGCGTGGGGGTAAGAAAGGTCTTTTGGGGGGGTAGAAGGGACCTCCTCGGCCCCCGCCGAACGGAGGGCCAGGACGCTTGCCCCCACGGAACATGGGTGGCTCTCGGTTGAGGTGCGGGTGGGCAGGGGGGCCGCGAGGGTGGAGTAGAGGTCTCTGGGGGATGGAGTTGATGGGGGGGCGGGGGTTGGGGGAGGGTAGGCGCAGGAGGGATGGCGAGGGACGGCGGGGATGGTTGGGGTTGGGGTGTCGGGGCTGGGCAGGGGGGCTAGCTGGAGGGTGCTGGAGCGGAGGAGCTTGGGGACGAGGAGGCAGGGGGTCACCTGAGGGAGAGGGAGGGGAGGAGGGAGAGGGAGAGGGAGGAGGGAGGTTGAGGCCATCCTTGACACGGCCCAGTAAGGGAGGCGGGGCACCGGGGGTGCCAGGGCGGTGGAGAGGGGGTGCGTGGCGGGGGGTGAAATGCTCTTTGACTGTGCCGGGACGAGGCATCTTAGGGGGCTCCCCTAACAGAGAGGACATGAGGGGAGTGGGGCCACCTTTACCCCCCCTGGGTCCCCCTCCCATCCCCCCTCGGTCTCCTCCTCCATCTGGACGGACCTGGGGAGGGAGGGGCAGCTGGCGGTCGATGGGGACTAGAACCCCGCCTACCATGACTGCCGAGGGGGGAAGGAAGTTGCGCGGGGGTGGAGGGAGCTGGGGCATGGGAGGGGGTGGAGGGCGTGGGATGGGTGGAGGAGGGGAGTTGAAGAAGGGAGGAGGGGCGTGATGGTGGAGGTGTGAGGGGGGAGGACCCTGGGGGTTCTCCCCATGGTAGGGGGGCATCTGGAACTGGGGTGGGGGACCGTGCGAATGAGGGTGGGGGTGAGGAGGTTGATTAGAATGAGGAGGAAGGTGGTGGTGTGGGGGCGGGGGAGGCATGGTGGGGGAAGTCATGTCGTCAGAGCTGCCCTGACGGGAAGGTGAGGGGGGCTGCGCATCCAGGTACCCTTCCTCCTCGTACCACATCCCTCCGCCTGGCCTTCCCCCTTCCCCTCCACCCCCGCGACGCAGCCCTTGGCCAATCACGCGGATGCTCTCCACCGTCTGGATGCGCTCTCCGGTTGGCTGGCGGTTTGAGAAGCCCCCCAGTGATTGGAAAGGTGCTCCCTCGGTGCAAGGCGACACCAGCGTCTCGATACGGTGGTACTGCCCTCCCTCCCCGTCAGATGAGCCCCCACCATCCTCTCCTCCCCTCTTTCCCTTTTCATCCCTCGTTCCACTCATTCCTCCCTCCTCTGACCCGCTGCTGGTCTTGCGGGAACCTACGGACGCTCTCCTCTCTCCGCCGACTGATCTGTCGTTCCCGTGACTCTTCCCCTGACTGTTCTGACCATCCTTCTTGACCTTGCTGCTTCCCAGTGATGAAGAGCTAATCTTCCTCTTCAAATCTTCCTCCTTCAGCTTGGCGGCCTTCTTCCCCACTCCGTAACCTTGGAAACGAGAAGAGGAAGAGAGGAAGTCCCTGTCGCTGCTGCTTCCTGTTGGGGTGATGACGGCGTCCCAAGGGTCACTGCGGTAGGCTGTGGGTGAAAGATTGTGACCTACGGATGACCCTAAGCTCTTGGGGTCACTGTTGAGGCCAAGGGGGTCGGAGGAGACACCCCCTGGCGTGTCCATGATTTCGTCCTGGGTGGGGGTGCCCCCGCTCTCATCCCTGACAGGGGTCCCGTCTACCCCGTCTCCCCCCAGCAGAGGGCTCCCATCCCCCAGGCCCAGACTGAACCCTGGGTTCCCCTGGAGGAAACGGTTGATCTTAGACTCTAGGCTGGGAGGAGAAACAGAGCGGCTAGGGAGAGTGGGAGGAGGAGGGGGAGGGGGAGGAGGAGGGGGAGGGGGAGGAGAGGCCTCTCGGTTTTTCTCCCAGTCCCTGGCTCCTCTGCTCTTCTCAGGTGTGTCTCGTTTGAGGCTGTTGGTCAGGGGGGGTTTGATGTTGCTGGGAGTGGTGGGTGTGGGGGGGCCCTTGGCTGCTGAGGAGTCTGGGGAGGCATGGGAGGAGGGGGCAGAGGAGGAGGAGCTACCAGACCTCAGCAGAGAGGACAGACCTGAGGAGAGAGAAGAAGAGAAGATGGAGGGAAACAAAGATATGTGGGGAGAGAGAGAGAGAGAGAAAGAGAGTGGGTGGTTGGAGATAATTACACCAGCAGATACAAAAATTACACAACATAACAAGTGCCCCCCAAAATGAACTGAAACAGTTCCAACAGAAGCCTTGCATTTCCCATCTCAAAGTCTGTCTATAAATGTGCCTGTCTGCTTGACTATCTATCCATCTATCTTATCTGTTTGTTTGTGTCTCACCCTGTGTGTGGGTCTTTGACAGGGCGTTGAGGATGCCTTCAGGGGTGACGTTCACTCTGGACAGGATGCTGGCCAGGGCTGGGCTAGGAGGGGTGGGGCCAACTGGGGTTTTAGAGGAAGATGATTGGGCAGAGGGGGTGGTGGGAGTTCCAGGGGAGGGGCGAGACACGGGGCTGGCTGCTGAGAGCGAGAGCGAGAGAGAGAGAGAGAGAGAGAGAGAGAGAGAGAGAGAGAGAGAGAGAGAGAGAGAGAGAGAGAGAGAGAGAGAGAAATCTTATAATTTCTGTACCAGCGTGTCACAGTATCCATATATTAATTCAGCTTATCTTTCCAAGTACAGACACACACACACCTGTGTTCTTCATGGCTGATGTGATACTGCTCAGTATGGAGCTGATCTTGCCCAGGTCCACGTTGGCCAGGTTCATTCCCAGAGGAGCGGTCGGACCGCTAGGGCCACTCACGCCCGCGCTCGTAGGGGTGCTGGGGGTCACCGGGGTGGGGGTAGAGGGGGCTGCTTTTTTGAGAGGGGAGTCGGTGGAGGTTCGAATGGGTGTGACAGGGGCGGGTTTCGCTGCGGTCTTTGAGCTGGTCGCCTTGGAAACGGTGGCTGATGATGACTGCTTCTCAGCTGATTGAAACACAGGGGGTTAAAGTGTTAGTTCATTTTTATTTTGACAAGGTTTAGTCTAATTGAGATTTCCCTACTGGCTCTACTACCATCTCCTCACCTGTGTTGGCTGTCTCCATCTCCTCCTCAGACAGATCCATGTCCTCCACATCTCTGTTGTCCCCCGCTCTCACCACTCCCATGTCCCTCTCGTCCATGGCACTCCCATCTAGGTCCGGGTCAAAGCCCAGCCTCCCCCCTCGGCCTCCCCCAAGCCCCAGGAAGGGAGAGTCAGAGCCGGTGGGTGAGGGAGCGTCCTCAGAGGGGGAGGGGATGGGGGAGTCCTCTGGACCGGGTAGGGAGGACTTGAGGGCGTCCAGTTTACGTTTGAGGTTGACCACGCGGTTGGCAAAGGTTTTGTAGGCCTTGAAAATTAGAACGATTTATTAGATTTTTATTAGATTGTTTATTTGATTGATGATGATCAGATTAACTGAATGACTGGTTGATACTCACGCTGGCCACGATCTTGACTTCCTTGTACTGCATCTCATAGAAGACGTCTGCGTTTCCCAGAGCCTCCAGCAGAGGGGGCCCTACAGGCATCTGGTTCTCCAGGAAACTGACAAACTCCTGCAGCTTCTGGCTGCCCTCTTCAAAGTCCTTGGCAAACTTGTTCCCTCCGGCCTTGTCTGGGGTAGAAATGGATGGAGGACAAGAGTTAAATAAGTAATTTAAACAAGAGGACACAGGATGTGATAAGGTCAGGACATGGTATGACTATCATTTACATTTAAGTCATTTAGCAGACGCTCTTATCCAGAGCGACTTACAGTTAGTGAATACATATTTTTTTTTGTATACTGGCCCCCCGTGGGAATCGAACCCACAAGCCATGCTCTATCAACTGAGCTACATCCCTGCCGGCCATTCCCTCCCCTACCCTGGACGACGCTGGGCCAATTGTGCGCCGCCCATGAGTCTCCCGGTCGCGGCCGGCTGCGACAGAGCCTGGATTCGAACCAGGATCTCTAGTGGCACAGTTAGCACTGCGATGCAGTGCTTTAGACCACTGCGCCACTCAGGAGACAAGGTTTATTAGTCTATGGCTGTCATTACATTTTGTCAGCCATTAACGGTCATGCAAATAACTGCTGGTCTCACAGTAATTGATAGTTAATTAACAAACACATTTAGCATCTCCGGGCTTCCACGCATAGCCTACAAGCCACTGATGCAGACCTTTGGAACATCTAGATTTTAAAGTCTAATAAATCCATTTCATACTGTATAGCAGGGGTGTCAAACGTCCGGCCCGCGGGCCGGATCAGGCCCGCAAATGGGTTTAATCCGGCCCGCGAGATGATTTCGGGAAAAAAAAGATAAAAAAGAAGAAAAAAAATGGTAAAGTATAAAAATGCGCTGCAATTTTTCAATAAAATAAACTGCTGTTCCAATTGCGTCCACTGGATGGCGCAATAGCAATTGTGTTAAGCAAGCAAACTGTTTATACCGGGGCAGAGCAAGTAGGTCAAGCACGTGCAGCCAATGAGCTACTTTGTTTTGCCCGCGATATTTATTACGGCTTCTACTTTTAACATTATGTGCTTTGGCACCCTCATTGCCCCAATATGTCTCTGTCAAAAAAGAGAAAAGTGGACGCAGAGTGCAGAGTGTTCCAAGAAAAACGGTCATCCTATTTATTCATGGAATTGAATGGGAAAGCTGTATGTTTGGTGTGTTCAGAGCATGTTGCAGTGCTGAAAGAATATAACCTTCGTCGCCACTATGTGAGTCTTCATGCCGACAAATATGACAACTTTCAAGGACAGCGGAGATGAGAAGGTGAATGAACTGTTGGCGGGTCTGAAGAAACAGCAGTCTGTGTTTACTCACAGCCGAGACATCAGTGACGCTGCAGTGAAAGCTAGCTACCTCATTGCTAATGAAATCGCAGTGGCTTCAAAACCATTTAGTGAGGGTGAATTTGTAAAAACATGCATGATGAAGGCAGCGGAGATTGTGTGCCCTGAAAAGCGGCAGGCTTTTGCAAATATCAGCCTGACAAGAAACACAGTTGCAGACAGGATTTCCGATCTTTCAGTGGATTTGGACAGCCAGTTGAAGCAAAAAGTAAAGTCATTTATTGCGTTTTCGGTTGCAATTGATGAAAGCACGGACATTACAGATGTTGCACAACTGGCCATTTTCATCCGCGGAGTTGATGACACATTGACCGTCACCGAGGAGTTCGTGGAGTTGGTGCCGATGACAGATACAACGACAGCAGCTGATATTTTTACCGCACTCGTCGGCGCGCTGGACAGGGTCGGAGTGGACTGGTCCCGCGCTGTCAGCCTGGCTACAGATGGTGCAGAGCACCTGAATAACTTGAACAAACAGCTGCAAGGGCGCAACAAAGTTGTCACGCAGTATTATGACAGCATACGTTCTTTCAAGTTGAAGCTGTCATTGTGGGAGAAGCAACTTGCCGGTGGTGATGCAGCTCACTTCCCCTGTCTGAAAAATGTGTGCGCGACCCAACATGTGGCAGACATGAAGCGGTTCAAAGATAAAATAACGGGACTGTTACGGGAGTTTGAGCAACGCTTTCAGATTTAGGTTATGTTGATGTGCTATTGTTTTTAATTGATTTTATTTTATTTGTATATTTAACCTATTCTTGACTGTGGTTCTTGCACTTGTTTGGGGAACAGGATTTCATTATTTTTTATCTACATTTCTGCCTGAGAAATGACACCCTGATATAGTTCTGTGATCTGTGATATACTTCTGTGAATCACTGAGGCATTGTGTGTTTGTGTGTTCTTTGTCCTCAGAACTTTCAAATAACTTGAGGTGTTTTATGATTAATAGTGATGTTGTGCTTTTGGACACTGTCCTCAGGCTCCAGCTTTATGTTTATATGTTTTTATGTTGATGTGCTATTGTTTTTAATTGATTTTATTTTATTTGTATATTTAACCTATTCTTGACTCTGTGGTTCTTGCACTTGTTTGGGGAACAGGATTTCATTATTTTTATCTACATTTCTGCCTGAGAAATGACACCCTGATATAGTTATGTGATCTGTGAAACAGTTCTGTTAATCACTGAGGCATTGTGTGTGTTCTTTTTCTTTAGAATTTTCAAATAAACTTGACGTGTTTTATGATCAATAGTGATGTTGTGCTTGTCCTATTTTGGACACACTGTCCTCAAGCTCCAGCTTTATGTTGTATGTTGATCGTATTAAAACAAAGAAAACAATCTGAAGTTGTTGTTTTTAAGTTATATATACCATGATTTTTCCGGTCCGGCCCACTTGGGAATAGATTTTCCTCCATGTGGCCCCTGAGCTAAAATGAGTTTGACACCCCTGCTGTATAGCCTACACCATCACAAATTCATTAGGCTATTTACAGTATTTTAATAATAATATAATAATATGCCATTTAGCAGACGCTTTTATCCAGTCATGTGTGCATACATTTTTACGTATGGGTGGTCCCGGGGATCGAACCCACTACCCTGGCGTTACAAGCGCCATGCTCTACCAATTGAGCTACAGAGGACATTTTAGGCAGGTCTAAAGAAACATTATGATATGAAGAAAATGTAGCCTATTTCAGAAGAACAGAATACATATTCTGAGTCATCCTTATGTTAGGCCCTGATCCGGCTATGCCATATGGCTGTGGGCTACACTAGTTAATTTGGAAGACAATTTGCTTATAATTCCTGTGGCATTCTTTAATAGTAAGAAGCAGTGGTTGGAACCTGTTCAGGGAATAGAACCAAAAAATAACAAAACATTTAACGAAACAGAAACGGAACCTGGAACGAAAGTGATCCATACTGTTCCGGAACAGAACTGTCATTTTAAAAGCATGGGAACCTGTTAATAATGTTATTTTACGTTCCAGGCATTTTTATTCTAGTCCACAACAAGGCGCCTATGCAAAGCCCTCACTCTGTCACTCAGAAACGTATTCATGGCTGCCTGCAAACTGAAAATCTTTGCCTGTGCGTGTTTAGGCTACCTGCCCCTCCCCCCTCCGAAGCATAGGCTACTGTACTGACATTACAAGCTTGATTCAGAAGATAGGGAGAGATTTTTAATTAGCTAGAGAAGAATGGATTAACTTTTTCAATGCTAGTTAAGGATACATAAGGCCTAGTTATAACGTTTCACGATTTGATTTATTAACTACAAAAAGGTAAGACGTGTTTTTAATTCTGGTGCCGCTCTGCACACACAAGCTTGTTAGCTAGCTAGCTCAAGCTTGTTAGTTAGCTTACTCGCTCAAAGGACATTCAAAGTTCCTCCATAGAAGCCGCATAATTCTGTGGACCTAATTCAGATAATGCATGTCAAAAGGCCCAGCGCTTCAAGCCTCCTCCTCAACCCTCTCGCTCTCTCCCTACCAACAACATTTTACTCACATATTGCGCCATAATTTAGGCTACACTTGTCTGTCCATCAAACATGTAAACAACTAGCTCGCCTGTTCTATCTGCACTGATGGGTGAAGTCATTTCATCAGCTAAATGTAAAAAACGGTTGATTTCACAGGTAAAAAAAGGAACAAAAAAGGAACGATATAAACCAGTATTTTTTGGGTTCGACCCGGTTCAGAACTTTATTTTGCTGGTCGAAAAAGAGCGGAATGAAACAAAAAAATTATTGTGGTTCTGTTCAGAACGAAACGATTGGAAAATAATTTTGGTTCCAACCCCTGGTAAGAAGAATAAAACTGAACATAGCTGAAAAATAGAAAGGATATTTTCCCCAAACTATTTGAAACAGGTCCTCCTATATGTTTAATTCAGAGTTAGTTATGCAACTTTAGTTGTGATACAAACGTTTGCTATAAGTTTTGATTTCTAATACATTTTAAGGCTGCATGATGAGACTAATGACGATTTGGGAAAAAAGTCACATGAAAGAGTCTCTCATTCACAATTTGACAAGCACTTGATAATATTCTCACCCATCAGACTATTCTCAATTTAATCTGGTCTTTACATTTAGCCTACTAATACGTGTGGAATTATTTTTTATTTAGAATGGCCCACACAAAAAAAAAAAAACGTAGCCTGCAATTGAATTGCGAATGGAGGAAGAGCGTCCCGCGGTTACGTTTTTAATATGCCAGGTAGGCTACACCTGTTGTAAAGCGGAGTAATGTACTTCATTCTTCTTTTTTTAAAGTAATAAATATAGCAGCACAAAAAAGCTAGGATCCTCGTTTAAATATTGGTCAGTCAAAACTCTGTTTTCACACGCGATTGGGCAATGACTGGGCTTATAAGAACACGTTTCACTAGGCTCTGTAGGCTATGGGCTATCCAACCCTGTTCCAGGGGTCCTAGGCTCTGTAGGCTATGGGCTATCTGTTAGATTAATTTGGATTTTAAGAATAATGACTAAAGGATTTTACCCCAAATACAGTATAAATGTTAGAATTATCATGTAGTGTCAACCCACTAACAGAGGGGCGGTACTAAACATTCAAGGGGGAAGGCGGAAACTGTTTAGAAAAGTCACCTAAAGGTGGGAGGAGTCAAGTCCAGGAGGTATAAAATCGTATGTTTGGGTCTTTGGCCCCAGAGCTCTCCATGAATAAATATACAGATAATCCTTGTTGGTTGTGGACCTTGAATCATTGATGATTAAAACCAGAGCCTTACAACCTCTGGTAATGATTCAAGCTTAGGGGTGAATTAGAGATAGAAATTCACATGACAGATTGTTCCTTCTGAGCGGAGCCTAATACATCTTTATCGTTCTAAGGACACCGAAACCCGTGCACGGGCGGGTGATAGCATCCGTGAGAGTGTCCTGGCCTTCGACGTTAAGGTTATAAACAGGCCGGTGATTACTCTTTATGAACGATAGACGTTAACGAGTTTGAAAAATTATTTACATCCAAACTGCAAAGAAAAGGTCAGTAATTTTATTCATGGATTTTGGTGAAATGATTTGAACTTGTATAAGAATAGGAATTATTGTAGGGGGCAGACAGGTTACCAAAATCTTAGAGAAGGTAATAATTATTACGACTGGGGAGGGTCCGAAAATGACCCTAAGTAAATAGCTATTACAAAAATAAACTAGTCCGAAATGACATGGAGTGAATTGCAATCACAAATGTAAACTAGTTAATATTGTCATTGTACGAATTGCAGTGTAACAGTATAAACAGGGAAATAATTATAATCGTGTGAGATAGATGAGTCGGGAGTAGCGTATACGACTGGGGATTTGCTAGAACTTTGCAAACAAGTTTAGCAAATGATTGTATAAGGTTGTATATGTGTGAGACTTAATCCATCGGGAGACGTGATCATTATTTCAAGGAAGGAGCAAAAAATAAGTCGCGTGAGAAAAATTGGGTAACTTACTCTTTTCATGAAACCGGAGTTTTAAATAAAAACTCTGGGTTAGGGGTTAAATAATTTTAAATGGTTAATTACAAAAGCAAGAGGCGCACTAAGATATTAGCTCCTACGAAAATAATTCGGGAGTGAATTATTTAAAAAACAAAAAGGGGGGGGGGGATTTCTTATTGTTCCACCATGGGAAAGACATCTTCTAAAGAAGTCCGAGAATTAACAGGGGATGAAAGATATATGTTAGGAATAGATCGAAGAAATATGTTTTATGGATCCATTTGGGAGAAGAGGTATGAATTTATTGGGCATCTCGAAGTAAAAAAGTTAGTAGGCAGATGCATATAATATGAATTTGAAAAAACAGCGAAAGGAGGGGCTGGAGACAGCGAGTGTGTTTTTTTAAGCGCGAAAGTGCTTTAACGGTAACAAAGGAATATTTAACCATCGTGACTGCATGGGTAAAGAAAAGGAGGAGGACAGTCAATTTTTTGGTTCAACGGGTAAAATGTTTGAAAAAATGATTAGTGTCAATTAAGAATTGGCTAAAAACACCACAAAGCGATTATTTGAGAGGTACCTATAAAGTCCAACGATGCATATGTATGAACTTTCGCACTCAAACGTAGACGTACGTAATGAGTGAGAAGGTAGAGAAATTTACATTTGCATTTTTGGTCATTTGGCAGACGCTCTGGTCCGGAGCGACTTGTAAGAACCAATAGAGGGTTGCACTGAACTATACTGTTGTGTTGGGCATTTGAATGGCATAAGGTGAAATATGTGTGTATGAGGGAATTCAATGGCGGGTATAAATGATAACCGGATACTACTTAGTATTTGGTTGGTTAAATGCTGAATAAGAGATTTGAGGCGTGGTTATGGGGTAACTAGGAAGACGCACTTATTCAATGGGGAATGGGTGTAGGGAGAGAGTTTTTTTACGTGTATTAAAAGTTGCATTAGATAGCTTTAGTAATTTCTAAATAGGTCTATGAAAATATGTTACAAGTACGAATGACATTATTTCCTAAGAAGGTAGATTGTAGGGAAGTTTCCCGCGCCTCCCCCATAATGTAGGATGGAGAGGGGGAGGAGGTGAGACAGTACATAGTTCAAATGGTAGGAATGTCATTAAGTGTATGCTGATAAACGATATCAAGTGTTTGTTTTATTGATTAGGGCCGAATCAGAGAGAACAGTTGAAGAAATTGGATGGCGAACTGAAGTAGCGATAGAGCTGTGAGGGTTGAGTTGAGGACAAGGAGAATGGTTTGTGGCTCTGGTTGGCGGGAAAAAGGAGAGGCAGAGACAGACTTAGAGAGACAGAGGAAGTTAGAGAGGGAGAGAATAAAAGAAATAGAGAGAAGGAAACTGTTTAGGGTTGAAAAACAAGCAGGCTGAGAGACAGAGACAACAGTTTCTGGAGCTTGAAAAGCAGAGACTAACAGAGTAAGAAAAGGAACAGACGAGAGCAGAGTATTTAATGGCCACTAGGGGAAATAGCTGGTAGAGGTAGAACTCCAGAATAGAAGGGGAGAGAGATTTTACTAGGGGGTGGATCAAATAATTGATAATGGATCATTTGAAATGAGATCACATGTAGCAGATTTAGAGTAATCAATTAAATAATCATTGTATACTCGAGGAATTTTGAGGGATTTTATGAAGTTAGGCAGTATTTAGGTCATAAGAGGGAGCTACCAAATTAAGTTTGATTGTTATTTTTCAATTGGGTTTTTCAAATAAATAAAAAACCATACCCAGCATGATGTTTATAAAAGGGTTGTTATGTTGAATTTAGGGGATTTTCAACAGTTCATAGGTGGTGTTTACTATGCTGTAGGATGGAACGGTTTGTTGGGGGATATTTGAACCTAAATTAATGGAATAAGCTGCAGTAATCAGAGGAATGTACAATCTAAGGCGAGACAACTATTGCCTAGATCATTGATTTAGCAATAGGATCAGGTAGATAAGGACTAGAGGAAATTTTTTTTGATGAAGAATGATGAGCTTTTTGATAAGGATAGACTGCTGTAAAGCTTGGGTACTCCATTATGTACTGCATACGGGTAAATTAAGTGATCTTATCTATGGGAAGGCAATGGCAGCCCATGGTAAAATCATTTGGAACTCTGAGGAGGAAGAACAGTTTATGTTGTTGCTCTCTTCCCAAACAGTCTTAGCTTTTCATACATATATCAGGGATGTTACCCAAATGGTAGAGAGTAAAGAGGGATATGACATTGGTCGTGATTTAAAGATGATGTTTTTTTTTTTTTTTGGTGGGCTATTAGAGATAACTGGGTTAATCACGAACATAGAGGTTTTTATTCTTTGTTGCTAGGCAGAATACTTAGGTGACCTAAAAATGGACTTGTCATGTCCAACAATCAGTCTTCAGGTCAAGCCCGGGAGAGCCGGGGTAGAACAGAGGTTGAACTATACATAAGTGTTTTTACAAGATAAGAGATTCTTTGTTGGATTACTAATTGATTCTGAACTGAATGAAAGTCGAATTTAGCCGCCATAAAGACAAAGGAAGTGGGAGGAGCAATAAAGAAGCAAAAGACAATCTCAAAAATGAAAGGCATGGCAATTGGTTGATAAATAACCTAAGGGAATGTTTAGGAAGGTGGAAAAAATTGACACATAAGCAGAACTATGTGTCAAGAGGGGGGAAGAGGCTAATTGTATTAAATAATATACGAAGGAGAGGACAAAATACTTTTTTAAAAAAAACATTTTTTTAGATACAGTCTAAAAAGAGAATGCAGTCAGAAATTGTTAGATTAATCTGAACATGTGTGAAGATAGTTTATTAACCACACCCGTATGTCAGAGGTTTTGTGCCCCACAGGTGAACTAAAGGAGAAGGTGACCCACTATCTAACCAGGTGACTGGTGAGCATCCAGTCACTAGAAGGAAAACTGGAAGCAGGCCTGTTGGGAAGGGCCCTATCAGGTTATATTGGTCACCGCCTTGGCCATTAGAATAGCAGAGAGGAACCTGGGTCCATGTTACCCACTGCAAGAAGGTAAGACCACATACAAGCACCGCTTAGCACACGCAGAGTTGACGAGCAGAACTGGGCCACAGGGTCCGGGGTTCACCTCTGTCAACGAAGATCTCCTACCCAGACCTATCATCACTGTAGTGTGTTCCTAGGGTGTGAGTATGGGGTGGTACCGAGCAGAAGGACTCAAGACAGGAGAGGGTTGGCGGTTTTTGGGAATATGGGTGATCCTGAGCTGCATCATAGTCTCGACAATAGTCGTGGTATGTCAAGATCCACCACCACCTCGCACCAATTACGCTATGGCCTTACCATTATTAAGAAATAAAAGGGAAGCGACCCGACATACTGACCGTCAAGGGCGAGTGATCTACAAAATAGGAGTCAGAGAAGGGTGGGGAGTAAGATTCAACTTACTGTACTTGCGCGGAAAAATACGGATGGGATACTTGTCTAAGATTACATTTGATGGAGTCAAAAGATATGGAAAGCACAGGTACTGTCATTAATCCACTAACAGCAATAGACCGAGTAGATCAGTCAAGGGATGACGGAGTCAATTCGACTAACCCGTCCACTATGAAAGATTTTCTCCTCCAAGAATGGAACCAAGGGGAAGTGGAGGGGGTCCCTGATGAGAATCTCTGGTTAAAGGGGATGAAATACACCGCTAGGGCCTTGGGGGAGACCAATTGTTATGCATGCTCCATTGGGCGACCGACAATGTTGACCGCCCCAATGCCAAAGGCAATGTTTCCCTGTGTATTAGACCTGGGGTCCAATCAAAAAGAGCCAAATTGCACAGGGATTGGGCTGGCAAAATTGACATACTGGGCCAGCCCACCTAGATTCACTTTAACTCCTGGCGAATAACAGTGTTACAGACATAGAAATGGCACCCGTAACTTGGGTGATTTTGATGGCTGTAAGGAGATAATTAATGTGACCGATTTAGATAAGGAAGGGAGGAAAAAAAAATTAGGAGCCTAACCATCCCTCTGACTGATGTGTGGTGGGCATGCACTAACAAAGGGAGCATTCGGCAGACATTACCAGAGGGATGGGTAGGTACTTGTGCACCAGTATTGTTGGTCCAACCTGTAAGAATTGGTCATCAAAGACCAGTGACAGGAAGAATAATTAGGAGAAAAAGAAATAAGTCAGGAAGGAAATAGCCCAATTTGGATAGATGGTATAGGCATCCCCAGGGGTGTTCCAGACGAATACAAAGCTATAAATCAAATATGGGAGAGTTTTACTACAACATTTTTCTGGTGGGTGACAAACAAAAATATGGATTGGATAAATTATATCTATTACAACCAACAACGATTTATTGACCAGACTAGAGATGCAGTAAAGGGGATCTCTGAGCGATTATCCGCCATCCCGCTCATAACTTAGTAGAGGTTGGTTCTAGATCAGGCAGAAAGGGCCGGTGTCTATAGAAAGATAAGCCATTGTTGCATATTCATCCCTAACACCACCACACTGGATGGGACAGTCACCAGAGCTCTTACAGAATTAACTGCACTAAGTGAAGGATGAACTGAACTCAGAAGTTAGTACATTGTGGATAGGGTGGTTTGATGATATATTTGGTAAATGGAAAACCCTAGCAGCCACCATCTTAGGAGCGATCAGTGTTTGTATGGGTATTCTTGTATTATGTGGTTGTTGTCTTGTTCCCTGTGTCCGAGGATTGGTGAGTCAGGCGTTGGTGAAATGCAGTATCTAAACAATGATGAGAGATGGACTGACTCCGGACTCTGACCAGGGGAATGTGAAAAACGATCCTCCGGGCTTGGTGGATGACGAGGATTTGGACCCTGAAAGACCGCAATTGGATGAAATGTTTATTAGTTCTGATGTGATCTCTGAGATTAATCATGCTTGTAAAATACATTTATCCTGAATGTGGGAATATTTAGTCAAAGGGGTGGATTGTTAGATTAATTTGGATTTTAAGAATAATGACTAAAGGATTTTACCCCAAATACAGTATAAATGTTAGAATTATCATGTAGTGTCAACCCACTAACAGAGGGGGCGGTACTAAACATTCAAGGGGGAAGGCGGAAACTGTTTAGAAAAGTCACCTAAAGGTGGGAGGAGTCAAGTCCAGGAGGTATAAAATCGTATGTTTGGGTCTTTGGCCCCAGAGCTCTCCATGAATAAATATACAGATAATCCTTGTTGGTTGTGGACCTTGAATCATTGATGATTAAAACCAGAGCCTTACAACCTCTGGTAATGATTCAAGCTTAGGGGTGAATTAGAGATAGAAATTCACATGACACTATCCAACCCTGTTCCAGGGGTCCTAGGCTCTGTAGGCTATGGGCTATCCAACCCTGTTCCAGGGGTCCTAGGCTCTGTAGGCTATGGGCTATCCAACCCTGTTCCAGGGGTCCTAGGCTCTGTAGGCTATGGGCTATCCAACCCTGTTCCAGGGGTCCTAGGCTCTGTAGGCTATGGGCTATCCAACCCTGTTCCAGGGGTCCTAGGCCTACAGTGCCTTCAGAAAGTATGTATACCCCTTGACTTATCCCGCATGTTGTTGTGGTACTGCCTGAATTCAAAATGGATTAAATACTTTTTTTTCCACCCATCTACACAATACACCATAATGACAAAGTGAAAACCTGTTTAGACATTTTTGCAAATGTTGTGAAAATGAAATACAGAACTATCTAATTTACATAAGTATTCACACCCCTGAGTCAATACATGTTAGAATCACCTTTGGCAGCGATTACAGCTGTGAGTCTTTCTGGGTAAGTCTCTAAAAGCTTTGCACAACTGGATTGAACAATACTTGACCATTATTCTTTCAAAAAGTATTGAAGCTGTGTCAAGTTGGTTGTTGATCATTGCAAGACAGCCATTTTCAAGTCTTTCCATAGACTTTCAAGCCAATTTAAGTCAAAACTGTAACTAGGCCACTCAGGAACATTCAATGTCATCTTGGTAAGCAACTCCAGTGTATATTTGGCCTTGTGTTTTAGGTAATTGTCCTGCTGAAAGGTGAATTTGTCTCCAGTGTCTGTTGGAAAGCAGACAACCAGGTTTTCACCTGTGCTTAGCTCTATTCACTAATGGCTTGCCATAACAAAGGGGTTGAATACTTATTGACTCAAGACATTTCAGCTTTTCATTAATTTATAAACATTTCTAAAAGCAGTATTCCACTTTGACATTATGGGGTATTGTTTGTAGGCCAGTGACACATCTCAATTTAACCCATTTTAAATTCAGGCTGTAACACTACAAAATGTGGAAAAGGTCAAGGGTGTGAATACTTTCTAAAGGCACTGTATAGGCTACGCTTAAAGTTATTTGGCCACTTTAGTTTTGATACAAACCTTATCAAAACATATAGCCCTATGGGCTAGGCTACATGATGCATGGGACTATGAAAAATGCATACGCTGTTTCTTGCCTTGGACTGCACATGCTGGGCATCATTCACAAGTGATAATATTCTCACTGTAATCTTGTTTTTACATATACTGAATAATACATGTGTGAAATTAGTTTTGATTTAGAATGGGCCATTATCATGCACGGGGGGGGCATGTCATTTATGCACTTAAATAGCGAATGGAGGACGCTTTTCCCGCAGTTCATTTTCATGCCAGCCAGGTAGGCAAAGCAATGTGCTTAATATTAGGAAAGTTGAGAAATAAATATAGTAGGCCTAGCCTATAGAAAGTTGATTTAACAGAGGCCATCAAAACTGTTTTCTCACGCAATTGCATAGCATAGCCTATAGAAATGTTGTGCAACAGGGGCTTATAGGAACACTTATTTCATTCCATGTATCAACCAGCTATGTGGACCTGGCTCTCGCTGCGCAACAGGTGATCCCATTCCGCTCAAACGCTGAATGCCAGGGCTCTCATGAAGTGTTTGATTTGATTTTCGATTGCATTGATGTCAGAGTGATTAGAGGGACAATAGAGCGCTGAGTACCAGGCCATTAGCGACTACCTGTTATGACGTTTGGTAGGCTACTAATGACCATCGGCGACATCAGAGCACAGTTTTGGAGAAGCTTAGCTACCTTGACTTAACGGTCACGTGGAATTTGACTGCAGTCATGACTCGTGACTGCCGGTGTGGCGGTAATATCGTCACCGTAACAGCCCTAGGTATGACCCCTGCCCATGACCCTGTTTTGACCTCTGACCTTTGAGTCTCTTGAGGGCCTCCGTGCTGCAGACGTCCACTCTGAGAGCTGTCAGCTGGGTCTCCCTCAGCTCCTCCTCCTCCGCCACCCGCTTATAGCCCACAAGCTGCTCGATGAATGACTGGGGCTGGAGAGAGGGGGAGGGAGGGAGAGGGGGAACGAAAGAGGGAGGGGGAAGGAAGGAAAGAGTATTTTTGTGTGCATCTCCTTTAAGGGCCAATCATCAGTTGAAACATTAAAGCGTTTTCCCCGCCGCTATTTCGGTAAAAAGCTGAGTGATGGGGCTGGAGAAACGTAACCACTAAAATTCATAGACAGAGCTATGGACGCAAGGACTGACCATCCATGGTATCAAAATTATAGTTTTAATGTTTTGAGGGTATACCATGTTTGCTTACATTTACTTTGTTTACAAACATTGGAGTAAAACAAGCTTATATTTGGGGTTCTGATGGGTTGTGACATTTGAACTAAGCTCATGAGGCATTTATAAGTTATATTCTTCAAGAATCAATAGGTACATATTATTAATTTATAAAAACCAAAAATTTATGTAGCAACTGCTGATTACCCCTTTAAAAAGGGTGAACGCAATTTAGCAGAGGACAGAAAAAAATACACTTACTATGAAATCAGCCACGATCTTGGACTTCAGGGCAGCTTTGGGGTTGACTGGGGCTGCAGGGCAAAACCACAACACATGAGCAACACAACACACTGACCTGTACATGACTGTTGACTCATACAGATCCAGAGGTTACAGAAACTGAAGGGTGGGGGGGGGGGGGGGGGGAGAGAGAGAAAGAAAGAGAAGGCAAAAGGAAAATATGGTGACAGAGGAGAGAAAGAAATAGGAGCATAGGAGACTGACCTGGCGGAGGAGGAGTCTCTTTAGCCTTCTCTTTCTCCCTCTCTCTCTCTCTCTCCTTCCTGGCCAGGTTGGCTTTGAGCTGGGTGATGAGTTCCTCAGGATAGACGTTCCTCTCCTCCCAGATAGTGAAGATCCGCTCCACTGACTTACGTACCTTCGGGTCTCTGGCAAGACAACAGGTCAAAGGGCAAGAGGTTAGAAGGGCACAGAGTCAGTCAGCAACAGATTGGTGGTCAATTTCCTCATACATGGGCTATTCCTAACTTCCACCTAAATCAGATGTTCACTTAGTCTCCCCATTGACAATTAAAATGAGCCTCAAATGGAAGTTAGGATGTGCCTCACAATATTCATATCACCCAGCGCAGTTCACTCACTTGACCATTAGGGCGGCATTGGGGAGCACCTCAGCGAAGGCTGAGCGGTAGACGATGGCGTTCTTTCTCTTGCAGTTCTGGATGACATCATTGGCCAGGTAGAACAGATTCAGACGGTGGTTGGTGTCCGCTGATGGAGAGAAGGAGGAGAGGAAGACAGGGAAGAAGAAGAATAGGTGGAGGAGGAAGAGGGTTAGTGAGTCCTCAGAATCCTGATGTTTAACCACAAATCAAATGTGATGGTGACCACTAAAACCTTGACCAGCCTAAGCCTAGACCACCCTAGTCTAGTGGATGACCTTGCCTAAGCCTAGACCACCCTAGCCCAGTGGATGACCTGCCTAAACCTAGACCACCCTGGCCCAGTGGATGACCTGCCTAAACCTAGACCACCCAGTGGATGACCTGCCTAAGCCTAGACCACCCTAGCCCAGTAGATGACATGCCTAAACCTAGACCACCCAGTGGATGACCTGCCTAAGCCTAGACCACCTTAGCCCAGTGGATAACCTGCCTAAGCCTAGACCACCCAGTGGATGACCTGCCTAAGCCTAGACCACCCTAGCCCAGTAGATGACATGCCTAAACCTAGACCACCCAGTGGATGACCTGCCTAAGCCTAGACCACCCTAGCCCAGTGGATAACCTGCCTAAGCCTAGACCACCCAGTGGATGACCTGCCTAAGCCTAGACCACCCTATCCCAGTGGATGACCTGCCTAAACCTAGACCACCCAGTGGATGACCTGCCTAAACCTAGACCCCCCCTAGCCCAGTGGATGACCTGCCTAAACCTAGACCCCCCCTCTAGCTCAGTGGATGACCTGCCTAAGCCTAGACCAACCTAGCCCAGTGGATGACCTGCCTAAGCCTAGACCAACCTAGCCCAGTGGATGACCGGCCTAAGCCTAGACCACCCTAGCCCAGTGGATGACCGGCCTAAGCCTAGACCACCCTAGCCCAGTGGATGACCGGCCTAAGCCTAGACCACCCTAGCCCAGTGGATGACCTGCCTAAGCCTAGTCCACCCTAGCCCAGTGGATGACCTGCCTAAGCCTAGACCACCCTAGCCCAGTGGATGACCGGCCTAAGCCTAGACCACCCTAGCCCAGTGGATGACCGGCCTAAGCCTAGACCACCCTAGCCCAGTGGATGACCTGCCTAAGCCTAGACCACCCTAGCCCAGTGGATGACCTGCCTAAGCCTAGACCACCCTAGCCCAGTGGATGACCTGCCTAAGCCTAGACCACCCTAGCCCAGTGGATGACCTGCCTAAGCCTAGACCACCCTAGCCCAGTGGATGACCTATTAGCTCATGCATGCATTTGCTAATCAATTCTGGCAATATATCAAAACCAACCATAGATCGGTGTCTATGGGAAACTTCACTGAAATGACAAACAATGCAGTGCTTTTACTAAGTGACAGTCAGAGGTAGACCACTTGGATACGGAGTCATGATAAGTTGATATTCACTTTTCTATCTAAAGCATAATTAACACACAGACACAAAACGTCATTACTGCAGCGCACATTTTTTTCAACTGACAACTTCTCCAACTGAAGCCCTGTGTTACAGGGAAGGCTAAGTCATGGAAACCAAGTAAGCTTGTCATGCAGCTAAATGGAGTCCAACATGAATCAATGACCTAGAAAATAAAGCCTGGTTGTTGGGAAAGAAACACAGCTTGAAATGTCACCTAATTTACTCATGAACGGCAATATAAAAGGCTCTAACATCTACCACCCTGAATATATGAAGATCCAGTTCAACATTTTCCAAGATGTGGCAGGCAACAAGGTAGTCACAACAATGTCAATAATAATGTTCAGCACCGCGGCCTGTTAATTCATGACACATTGTTTTCAGACAGATGGAATTCTAACGCCACCACGGTGCCAAGAACAGCGAAGACATCGTCGTAGCGTAAGACAATGTTCACGACATTCATGTAATAAATGTTTTTATTATTAGACCAAGAAGACAAAGCTGGAGAATGCCATACATTCAAAAGCCTGCCCACCCAGAGTTAAGCTATTTCAAAGTGATCAGGTGATGGAGTAGGGAAAAGGGACACAAATCAAACACAGATCAGGTTCTGATCCAGACAAGACTAGAAACGGTATGTACGAGTCCCACAATATCAATTAGGGTCATTGAAGCCATATTGATAAACTGAAAGGGATATTAGCCTATGCCCTATAGCCTCAACATATTGTGCAGGACAGCTGGGATGACCAGTATAAACCAACTGATTAGGGTAAGTCTTAGTAAATGGTAACAAATCAAACACAGAGAAACATTTCCACTTTGTAACATAAAATAACAATGCAGAAGCCTTTCATACATCACAGTTGATTCCAGTGGGGAACGGTTGGCAAGTCAAAGGAGAGAGAAACGTCCCCACTGACTCCCCATGGAAAGATGCATTCAGGGAGGACGAGTTGGAAAGTATACAACCAGGGGAGGAAGAGATGATGACTGAGCACAGAACAGAAAACAACAAGCTCTTTGCCGTCTCCAGTACGCAAACCAAACAACATGTTTCCCCTACAACACTAAGGGCTCGATTCAGTCCGTATCGCAGTTCAGCGCTATAGTGTGCTTGAAATTGAAAGGTAATTTCCGAATCAGCCGACTAATGTAGCACATACCATGAATAAAGTCTCCGCGAACGCAGAAACATTGCCTTTCGATTTCTACTGTGCTGTAGTGCAGGTCTTCAGCACTACGGATTGAATCGAGCCCTAAGATATCAAACAAATGTATTAGTTCATTACATGAAACGGCTCTTCTTCGAAAGGATCCTTGAGTCAAAAAAGAGAACTTGCTGAAGTCTAGGCCTAACTAAGTCTCAGTTGCACAGGAGTGGTGGGGAAGGGGAAACGGTTCAAAATATCAAATAAACAATCGCTTTCAATAGCAACAGGGTCCCAGCTTCCTTCCCTGGCCTAAGCTATATTGTAAAGAGGAATCCTTGCAAATCTTCAGTTGAGAATATTGCAGAATGATTATGGACTAGGACATGTTATTGGGTGTAGATGTGAGGCCTGGGATGGAACATCTGCTGCACACACAGGAGTGACTGAGAATCACTATCCTACTACAGCAGACGCCGTAGTCTAGATGGACACGGGCTCATTTCAACAGACCTACAAACACAGTCAGACACACTCAGGGCCACCCGATCTCTAGTCAGGGCCACCCGATCTCTAGTCAGGGCCACCCGATCTCTAGTCAGGGCCACCCGATCTCTAGTCAGGGCCACCCGATCTCTAGTCAGGGCCACCCGATCTCTGGTCAGGGCCACCCGATCTCTGGTCAGGGCCACCCGATCTCTGGTAATGGCCTCCCGCTCTCTGGTCAAACAGTCCAAGTCTGGGGGATTTAAAGTGTCAACCTCCAAAGCAATAGAATAGTGATGGGGTCGATACAGTTACATATCGGGATATTATTTTTTGTGATATTTCTTATAATTTTGACAACGTCGCAATATTATGTTTGCGCTAGTTGGATGTACCTGCACCAAAACTCCAGTATTTTTCCTTCATAGCTTGTTCTCCATCTTTTTAAATAGGGAGCCAATTTGTTTTCAGCACAAATGTGTTTTCTCATGGCTCTCTCTTGTCCCTCTGCAGCAGACATTTGGTGAGCAATATGTTTGGAACATCCAATCGCAATAAAATCACAGTATCAAAATCACAACACATACAGAAATCGTGAGAATCGCAATACATAGTATGGCACCAAAGTAGGGCGATAATATCGAATTGTGAGGTCCCTGGCCATTCCCAGATCTACAAAGCAATAGACTGACTGCTTGACCAGGCAGACTGCGATGCCACGTGAACCATCAGATAGCAATCAAGGGCAAACGATGCACAACATGTCAACTGGTATTACAACAGCATTAGGCTAAGCATACCTCTAGGAAGGACAGCCCAGTTTGCAGAAATTGGTTCCGAAACCTTTTCTGTTCCGTGACCCACATAAAAGCTTTTCAGTACCACCACCAGGGGGACCAGGGGTTCCTCCTGACCCAACACGGAAAACACTGACCTAGTACAAGCGAGCCAGTACCCAACATTTTGGGGTAGCAAATTAGCACGCTTTTAGCCTTCCAAACCGAAATGAACTCAAATTATAGTGGTAGAGGTCGCGGGAGGGTAATTTTTATGCAGAAGGCCTGAGAAGCTCAGCTCTGGTGACTTTTTAAAAAAAAAGGACATTCTACTCCAAAATGAATGAAAATAAAATAATGCTGACACCATCTAAAATATAATTTCCACCTCCAGAACTGAGCCCCAATAACATAGTTACAATTATTTGTTACAAGTATTTTAACATATTGGACCATGCATATAGCCTATGCATGGTCCATATTATCAGGTATGCTTTTAGCAATAAGCAGTATCACCTGTAGCCCAACTGATGCAGCATAGTGGCTATAAATAAATAGGCTGAAGCATGGGGTTGCCTATCTGCATTTACCCTATTGGGCTTATCATTAGCTAGATCCCAAATGTAATATTTTAACAAGTTAGCATCCTATTGATTACTTTTATGTCCCAGAAAACTTGCATAAACACAGTGAATATAATGTAGCCCTGCCTACATGTTAGGGTAACTTGGGGTAATATTTTTCTAGTCATTACATTTTGTTTGCAGAGGAAAAGTAAATGTGGACTGGACTGTTCTAGCATCTTCAAAGTGTGCCTCGACATAAATATTTATGTTTCATATTTTTGGGGCGTGGCGGCAATGATTTTGCCGTGGCGCAGCACCACAGTTAAATGAGTGCAGCAGAAACACTGCATTACAATACAACCCTAGGAGCTGAACTGTTGAAACGGCCATCCACCATTCCGTGAAAATTAAAACATTTTTGTTGAAAACAAGTTTAGCCTTGACAATGAAGCCTACAATTCATCAAGTTTATCTTTGGTTGAGAGAGTTCAAAAGCTAGTTTGAATGTTTGAGGACATCATACATAAAGCACCATAAACAACAGATATACATGTGGTTGAGCCAACGACAGCGACAGAGAGAGATAGGAACACATGCAACTTTGCAAATGTTAACACTCTACTGCAGTGCAATTCATTTTAAATGAATTTTAAATGAATGAAAACTGCTCAGGGCAATGGAAGTGAAGAAACCTTTATAGCTGGAGGCAAGAGAAGTGGACAACATCAGTTTCCATAAACAACAAAACACTGGCATCTATTTCCATGGCATATCCATATCACAACATGCACTTCATAAAATTACCCATCAAAACACAATGAATGACATTGTCAAAGTTTAGGTCTAGACCTACTCTAGCTATTTAAGATTTTAACTCCAGTGTTCGACAAACATAGATAGCTATGCCAAACACTGGAGTTAAAATCTTAGCTAGGCCTACCCCAGGGGCATTGCGAGGGGTGGCACAAGCCACCCCTGAAATATGATTGGCCACCCTTAGTGTCCCGCCATTCTCATTGGGTCAGAGCGCTGTCAATCGGTCTCAGATTGGAGAGAAAGAGCAGTGGGTTTGTTCTGGCTGGAAGGCTGTTTAATTGGCTGGCTGTCTTTTTTGGGGACTACGGAGAGCCCAGCTGCAGTGAGAAAACAGCATGACTTCTCTCTCAGTTGAGTTGACGAAAGCAGTGCAGAGGTGGAAGATGGCTAGGTAACTGCTGTTTGACTTGACAGTTAACTAAACTAGAGTTTCCCGGTGCAGAGCTAGTGTAGCCGTTTATTGCTGTAGGCTATGGCATGTGTTTGTTCTAGAATGTTATGCATGTCCCTTATTGACTGAGGTGAATGAAGCTACAGCAGCCAAAGTGATAATGTCTGGAGTTATTTTTGCTTGTTTTTGCTGTTCTCCAAATAGCATTTTAGAGCTTTTAAATTGTGTAGAAATGCAGTAAATCTTAAACTTTCAAAAAATTACTTGGATGGAGAGTTACCACTGAACATGTACAGTATCTAACTTGAATATGGATCACTTCTAATTGATTTATTTGAATAAATTAGGGCAGATACAAATTAACAGTTGAAACAGCAGAGGTGGCAACACAGGTCTCAGAGTGGTAGGGCAAAATTTTTCAACTGGGCCCGGAGTTCATCCTGATCTGGTAACCTAACCAGGTAAAACGCTGGACCTTATGACAGTGATTAATCAGTTGTAAAAAGGTTTTATATGGGCTATAATGGGACCAGTTTTTCTAAATCATGTCAGATGGTTTAAAAAACTCCTGGCCCTGGGCAGCATGAAAACCCTGTCAGACTGCAGCAACTTTGTACTTGTTGATATTAATTATGTTTTAAAAACACAGACAGAGACAACTACGCTTTATACAGGTTTGCGTCATGTAGACCTATGATAAAAAATTAAATCTATGTAATCACTATTGTGTTGACTAATTATTTCCAGTTAATAATTTGAATAAAAAGGTCTAGGTAGCCTTGCCAGAGAGACAGGGCGCATTGTAGGCTGTGTGTCAGTAGCCTCCAGATTATCAGACTGAGAAATCGTCTCGTGTTCATCGCATACAGCATACCAGATCGCTAATGTTTAGGTGTAGGCTGCTGCAACATTCATGTAAAGAGTTTTTGCTCGTGTCTGTCGTGGCTGATGTGTTATCACATTTGCTAAATAAATAGGCCTATGCAGGAAAGTGGTGAGAGCGCTTTGCTAGATTTGCCTTGTGCCCGGCCTGTGATCTCCCTAACCTGATTGGTCAAGACACACACAACATGATGTGCAGGACAGAAATTGTGTGTTAATAGTTCACAAATCATGAGGCTAATAACCCCCCCAAAAAATTATTTGGTCAATATTTTGTCCTAACTCAATCAGCTCGCACCCGTTTGCCGGCGGCTCTGAAACAGTTATTCAATACAACGCATCATATTTTAAGCCAATTTAACACTATTTGTGATCGAATTTGCTCATTTCCCATTGCCACCCCGTTAAAACAACCATACAATCGACCCTGGGCCTAACCCAGATTTCTTCCTAAAAGCAGGTTTTTCAGCCCACTTGCTTACACAGCAACCTGGATCACCTGTGCTCTGTCAACACCACCCCCATTTTAACTCTAGTTCAAAAACATTTGATAGTTTGGCTAGCTAGTTACGTTAATTACCTGGCTCGAACTGGCTACTCTATCCTCTGCAGTTCTGCAAAAACATAGCGCATGCGATGCGCAAATAACAGGTGCAATATCGAACCATATGTCGCTCTGGTTAAGAGCGTCTGCTAAATGACTAAAATCTAAAATCTAAAATCTATATGTCCAGACAGGCCAGGTTCGATGAAACTAAATTGATCACACGTAGTTAGCTAATATGCATGACGATGTTCTGAACTGCAGCTACTAGTAACGTTATGTACTAACTACCTTAGTACAACTAGTTAGTTACATTAGCTTGCACGCTAACTATAAGTACAAAGCGCAAGTTTTTACCTAGCTTACTTTAGCTATTGCATTAACTTTATGGAGTCAACATATTCCCGTAACACATGAGGGGCATCATTGATTAGCTAGTGTGTAGCAGGGAAAGCTAGCTAACGTTAGCTACTCACATTTCTTGAGCCACTTCATCCAGTACCGAACGATAAGGCTGTGATACTTTTTATTTTCAATGCACCAGGTCGACAGTCCCTGTATGGACTCCATAGTGTTGGATACTCCTTGAAATCGGCGGTCCAGGGTGGCCTCCAAAGCGCCGCGGCCACCATGGCCGCTAACAGCTCCAGAACCCGCCGCCATTTTTCCAGTTCTCTCTTCTACTGCAGACAACGCGATGAGTCATGAAGGTAGCAAAAGGCTGACAGACAGGCGAAAGAAGACACGCCCCCTACAGATATAGGGTTTGATTCTGAAAACTGACATTACATTTTAGTCATTTAGCAGACGCTCTTATCCAGAGCGACTTACATGAGCAATTAGGGTTAAGTGCCTTGCTTAAGGGCACATCGACAGATTTTTCACCTAGTCGGCTCGGGGATTAGAACCAGCGACCTTTCGGTTACTGGCACAACGCTCTTACCCACTAAGCTACCTGCCGCCCCGCTACCCGCTACCTGCCCCGCTACCTGCCGCCCCGCCACTGACCTAATAACAGTTGAGGGCCAGGCAACTTCAACAGTTTGACCAATATTTACAACATGAAAGAGACCTGTATGTTAAGGGACCTGTATGTTAAAAGTTGGTTGCATGCAATTGCAAGCATTATAAAATGGCATCTCTCAATGTGTCACAAATCCAATGAAGCAGCTGAAAATAATGAAAAAAGTGCACAATGGTATAAAGCTTTCCATTAAAAGTGTATTGTATTGTCCTGCATGTGTTTATTGGCAACATATGTAAATGTTAACAGGATCAAACATAAGGGGAAGACACTTTCTCCAAATCAAACATCTCTAAAGTAAAGAAAACACAACTTTGGGTCAGTTAATACTTGACTAAATCTGTGCAGTCCTTCTGCAAAAAAATAACCAGTGGCAATTTTAAATAATAATCAAATAAAAAAAAGAGGCCAAAAACATAAAACCCTAGTCAAAAGTATGAGCTCATACGTTTCAAAGTCTTTAGTTACTTCTACATTGATAGGTTGGTTTTCGTTTATTCGAAACAGGGCTTTGTAAAGTACATTGCGGCAATATTTCAATATTACAGAACTGTATTTGGACTACAGCTGGGCTTACACTCAGGAACTGTAGTCAGGTAGAGAAGCCAAGAGCAAGCTATAGAACACTCACACAGTGGAGAGATGTCAGACATAGTATTAAACACTGACACACAGCAACTGACAGACTGAATGACACCTTAACAACTAGAAAGATGGAGGGTCTCACATACACAGTTATCAACTCTCCTACAAAATGTGATTGCAGAACGGTGTACACCTCGCTCAATAATATCTATACACACCATATATCCCTCCTAATCTATGACCTCGCCCTCATCCATTCTCTAACCAGCTCTTCCTTTCATTCATTCACTCCCAATCCATCTCTCTCCCTGTCTTAAATCAAGTCACCACACAATAACAGGCAGGCAGTCAGCCATACAAGGCTGGGTTGGGGTTGTGAATGTGTGTGTAAGAGGGGTAGAAACACCCCTGACCTTTGCATGTCTCTGGTGCTCGAGGTAACGATGCTCTTCACCACTGATCTAAGATCAGATCACTCCCAACCCTATCCCTGACCATTATGAGGATGAACAACTATCGGACCCTGGGCCAGTGGTAAGGGATCCTTCTGCCTCCTCAGCTCTCTAGTGATGCTCTCCCTTCAGTCATCAGTGCTCTCCAGCACACTCTGGCTCAGAGCCAGGTCCCAGTAATGTTCTGTCCCATGCTTTTTAAAGTGTTCTCTGGCCATGTTCTCTGTAGGACACTGCTTAAACTTCATCTCCCCATAGTTACGCTCTTTAGCTGTGCCCTGGGAGGAGGGAGGATGGAGTGAGGGAGAAGGATGAGGAGGAGAGGGAACAGATGGAGGTAGAAGAGAGAGAACAGCAGGGGAAGAAAGAAAGATAAGTTTAGAGATCAGTCTGTACTGTGTTTACAATCAATCCATTATAAAGAAGCCAGTTATCCAAGATGAACATTATTATTATTATATGAAGCATGCATTGCACTCAGAGCTTTAGTGAAATAAGATGTAATGGTTAATCACTCACCTCCCAGACCAGGCTGCATCTGTTGTTCTTCTTGGTCTCATCGTCTGCATCTGGATCTGACAGGCAGAGGAGAGGAGAAGGGATTCAGAACCACAACAACTACAGTGAAGTATTATGTAATAAACAGTAAGGGATACAGCGGGGATCATCAACTAGATTCAGCTACGGGCCCATTTTCTCTTGAGCGGATGGTCAGGGGACCGGAACATAATTACAAATACTTTGCAACTTGACCGGAAGAAGCCCAAACAGATAACATTTCAAACCTTGCTTTTTCTCCCCTTTAAACGATTACATATCTCTTGTGTGGGAATACTTTGGAACAGATTTCCAAAACTTAAAAATCACTTGGAGCTGATTTGTTGCCGTTTTTACAGTCTTTTATGTCCAACAATTAAAAAAATTAAATAACTCAGAAAACGTGGGGGGCCAGATTAAATCACGCCATTTGGGGAACCCTGGCATATTTGGTCTGAGCACAACATATTTCTGCACACACACACATATATATCAATTAAATTCTCACCATCTCTCTTGGAGTTGTGTTCTTCCCATTTGATTCTGCTCAACATGAGCCTCTTGAACTTCTTCTGGGCTTTGGGACCTGAGAGAACAGTACATGCATGCTCAGTCATGTAGTTAACTCTGGGGTACAGAAGAACCCATTTACAGCAACAAGTCATAACAAGAAACGTTATGAGATTTTCATGAGACGTTATGGTAATTAAAGGCTTGTTACTTGAATGGTTCAGAATCAGAGTGAAAATAGACCCATTTAAAGAGACTAATATGTTCTCTCTCCTCTCACCCCCTTCCTTCCATCCACCCCTCTCTCACCTCCCTCCACCACCACCATGTTGACGTCTCGGTGTAGCACCACGGTGCCCGTCAGGTACAGCTGGTTGGCGTTGGCTTCCACCTTAAACTTCTTAGCCGGGTTGTGGAGGTTACGGATCCTGAGGAAAAGAGAGGGGGTGAGCGAGCAAGTACGTACGAATGAGTAGGAAAGGCACACGGACACACTCAGCCGTAAACAGTTACATGTGCACCGAGACTTACCTAAACACTATAACATACACACAAAATGTGCAGAGACACAAACCCAAACTCACCTATAGACTGCGATGTGAACTCCAAGACTCAGGTCCTCTTTGAGTTTCTTCACCTTCTTCTCTTTCCTCTGCTCGGTTGTGAGCTTCCGGGCTGCATTGGCCTCCTCATGGGCCCTGAGGACAAACACACAGACAGCTGGTTATGTAGTGAGGGAGAGAGAAATGGTGAGTCAGGAAGAGGGTGAAATAGGAGCAGTGATCGATGGGAGGTAGAAAAGAGAGCGATGAGGGGGGGGAAGTGAGAGATATGAGTGAGAGCGAGGAGAAGTAGGTTAATAGATGAGGGAGGGGTAAGAGAAAGAGGGTAAAATATATACGAGAAATGTGTAGTGGTTTGACTTACTTCTGTCTCTTGGCCATCTGAGCTCTGACGTGGGCCTCTACCTTAGTGGGATCCTGTACTGCCTCCGTACCCAGCACTCTCATCAGGTTAGAGATACGCACTGAGGAGACAAACACTCAAGGTTAGAGATATGCACTGAAATGGGGAGGAGAGGAACACTGGGCCTCAAACAGGACTACCACTCAGTAAATAAACTTCAAATTAAAGAGAAAAGAACACCAGCATTACTTCAACTGTTGAGAATTGAACAGCCCTGGTCTCTGTCCTACCTTTAGGTTCTGGTGGGGGCATGAGCCCCAGTCGGACCTTTTCCTGTAGCTCTTTCTGTCCCTCCCTGCGAGTCTGTCTCCTCAACTTCTTCTGTTCCTTCTTAGTCAGGTACACTCCCAGAGTCACTCCTGGCTTGTCTGTGTCGACTGGAGAGAGGGCGGGAGACCAACAGACTTAGATCGGCCGTCTCAAATCGAACGGTTGTCTGCGCCACTCTGTCATGTTGTCAACAAGGCAGCATGGCGCATCGTCCAGAAACATACATCTCTTTTCCATAAAATATATGTTTTAATTTTCAAACTAGTTTTCATTGGGAAGGCAGATAAAGGGTTTCTATCAAAAGCAATCACTTTTGCATGTGAAAACAGAATCCTACCCATTACTCCACATGCTTAATTACATCACTTTTGTTTTGAGTTGACTTCGCCATGAGCTTTGAACAGGTCCCTGGGTCACGCCTGGGAGGCAGCCCAGTTCCAAATCGAATACATTCAACTTTCAGCCGATGCAAAACACGCCTACACGGGCGCCCGGGTGAGATTAATCTAACCCCCTGACTAATATCCAGGAGCCCTTCTTGAGCCCTTGACAAAGGTAACGTCAAAGAAGGGATGTGTGTGGTTACCTGGGGGGCTGATCTGGGCAGGGTGCTCCACCAGGTTTGTGACTCCAAACAACTCCATCGCCGCAAAATTGGTCTCTGTGGATCTGAGAGAGAGCGAGAAGAGATGTGATCAGCACAACAAAAAATCAGGAAAATGGTAGAGAAGACTTTCACGAGAATTCTTCAAAAGGTATATAACTTCGATATAGGTGTATATTGAACTAGTAAAGTAGGGAGTAAATGTGTAAAGACTCACAGGTCAATGTTGGAGGGGAGGATGTATGAGTCCCACCATTCAATGATGGGCACCTGCCCGTCTCCCAGCATCTTCTTGGGGGCGAATAGGGCCAGCTTGGTGGAGGCCTGGATCCCTGTCTTCTTGGCTGCCTGGGCGATCTCTGTCTGCAGCTTCTCCAACTGGGCCTGGACAGGGGACGAAGGTGGTTTTGATTGTTACATTTTCTCTCTGTGATCAATTGTTGCTAAAAGTTTTTTTATTTTATTATAAAAAGCTTTGTGAGGGGTGGAAGGTGACGGGTCAGTGGTCAGATTTGGTACCTTAGTTCTGATCCTCTGGGCGATCTTCTCGAAGCGTCCCTGCTCGTGGAACTTGAAGCCCTTCTTGACTCGCTGGGCGGGTGCTATGTTAACACGCCCGTCAAAGTAGATAGTGGACTCCAGGTCCTCACCAGGCTTCTCCTTCAACTGCTGACGGAACTGCTCTCTCTTCACCGCACGGATATTAGCTATGGACGGAGGAGAAGATTAATGAACAGTCAGATATGTGACTGAAAATCAGGGAAAAGCACATTCTGATTGTGACAACAGAGAAGTGTGTTGTACCTTTGAGCGTGGGCATGCGGTGTGTTAGCTCCACCTCGTTGCCGCTGGCGTCCACAGTCCGACCCATATCATCCAGAATCAGAGGGGCGGGCTTGTTTGACTCACGGGCCTCCGCCACCTTCCTACACTCAACACACAAATACAAACTCTGATTAAAAACACACACATGTTAAGCCTCCATGTATTATGACATGTATCTGTGGAAGTGTCTAAAGTCTAGTCTTGTGTCTCCTATACTCACGGTGGTGCTATCCCCATGGCATGTAGGTTGGCCAGAGCCACCAGGTTATGTGGTCCTCCAGTGTTCCCAATGGCTCCCAGTATACCAGGCTTCATGGCTAACTGCGACTGGATGCGGGCCTGCAGCTCTGCAGCCTTCCTAGCCTTCTCGATGGCATCGTTCATGAAAGTAGCTGCCTGGGATGGAGCGATGGACTGGGCCGAGCCCGAGGAGAGGGCAGAGGGAGTGGGGAGAAGACGAGAGGCAAAAGGCTGGTCTGGCTGGGGAGTGGGCAGGGGCAGCCTCTGGAGGGGGACAGGAGATAAAGTGATAAGATGGTGTAATAACACATAAGTCCACAATATCTGTCAGACAGTTACACTTTTCATTTATGGAGGAGGAGAAAAGGCAGCCAATCCTTCAAGATCTAAAGAGGGAGAGAGTAGAGGAAGATGAGTCTCACCTGCTGGGAAGACACTGGGACGAAGCTCAGCTGTTTCTTCCTCTCCTCTATTTGTCTGGTGGCAGCCTCCATCATCTGTTTGATCTGAGGATAGAGAGAGGGAGAATGAACACGATTTACTTCACAAGGATCTTGATATGTCTGTATGTGAAGCAGGATCTTGGTACATGTGTGTTTTATATGGGAGACTGTGTAAGTGGATCTTTATGTGTGTGTATGGCTACCTGTATCTTAGTGAGCATGGCAGGGCTCTCAGTAGGGGGTGCAGGTAGGACCTCTGGTTCCTCCACCTCCTCAAAGCGGGGGACACGTTTCCTCTTCACCGGCACACCGTCTCCTGCCTCTGGGACGTCCCGCCCCGCACCCACCTCCACCTCATCACCAAACACATCCTGGGGGAACATCAGTCTCATTGGCCTGAGGTTTAGCCAGAGGCACAGCCAAGCCATCTAACCAATGAAAGGAGTCATTTAAACAATCTCTTGGTGAATATCACTCACTGTTTCCTGCTCCCAGGGGAGATATGCATGACATTAACATAAAGATCAAGCCTAGTGACAATGACTTTCTGCCAGTTACTGACAGTTGAAATCTCTGATATGGTAGAAACTCACCTAGCCTATTGTTGACACCCATTCAATCCCTTCCGATATGTGTTCCACCTCTATGGTCTAACCATGTAGGTAGCTACTAGTGACAGCCTACTTTACTGATTACTCAAAGCCAGTGGTATGTCAAGCCAGTGTGTCTATGTACGCGGATGACTCAACACTATACACGTCAGCTACTACGAGTGAAATCACTGCAATACTTAACAAAGAGCTGCAGTTAGTTTCAGAATGGGTGGCAAGGAATAAGTTAGTCCTAAATATTTCATAAACTAAAAGCGTTGTATTTGGGACAAATCATTCACTAAACCCTAAACCTCAACTAAATCTTGTAATGAATAATGTGGAAATAGAGCAAGTTGAGGTGACTAAACTGCTTGGAGTAACCCTGGAATGTAAACTGTCATGGTCAAAACATGTTGATACAACAGTAGCTAAGATGGGGAGAAGTATGTCCATAATAAAGTGCTGCTCTGCCTTAACAACACTATCAACAAGGCAGGTTTTGTCCAGTTTTGTCGCACCTGGACTACTGTTCAGTCGTGTGGTCAGGTGCCACAAAGAGGGACCTCGGAAAATTACAGTTGGCTCAGAAAAGGGCAGCACGGCTGGCCCTTAAATGTACACGGAGAGCTAACATTAATAATATGCATGTAAATCTCTCATTGCTGAAAGTGGAGGAGAGATTGACTTCATCACTACTTGTTTTTGTAAGAAGTGTTGACATGCGGAACGCACCGAGGTGTCTGTTTAAACTACTAGCACACAGCTCGGACACCCATGCATAGCCTACAAGACATGCCACCAGATGTTTCTTCACAATACAATCCCCAAGTCAAGAACAGACTATGGGAGGCGCACAGTACTACATAGAGCCATGACTACATGGAACTCTATTCCACATCAGGTAACTGATGCAAGCAGTAGAATCAAATTTAAAAAAACATAACAAGACACCGTGGAACGTGTGGTACAACAACAGCAGCAGCGTGAGGTCTACCTTCAGGTCTCTCTTGCGGTTCCTCTCCCCAGCACCCTTGTTGCCACGGGAACTGCGGCTCTCCTCCAGGGCCTCAAATAGTCTCTCCACGAACCCTCCGGCCGATTCATCCAGGAATGGACGCAGCTGGTCTGATGGGTCAAAGGTTAGGAGTCAAGGGTCCAAGACCACATTTAAAGACTGCTGAACAGTCAGACACACAAAAACAGACGTTCTGGAAAAATTGGGTAACAGAGACAGAAAAACAACATACAACAAACCTCTGCCATAATTTCAGTGTAACATGTCACACACGTCAACTGCCCTCATTCTCCCCCTCTCACACACACCTGTGGTCTTTCTCTTGTCCAGGCCCTTGCCCACACAGTGCAGGGCCGCAGTGACGACAGTAGGCTCTGAGAAACCCAGCACCTTCTTCACGGTCCGCTCCACCCAGGGCCGCAGCTCCTCCACCTCCCGTTTAGGAAGAGACATCGTCTACAACACAATAGTAGTCGGTAAACAAACAAACACACAGAAACATACCAACTTCTTAGCTAGCCAAGTAGCTAACGTTAACCAGAGTGGCACGGATAGGTGATCAGCAAAGTTGACAAACAGACCAACGTCACGTGTATCTGCCTAGCTAACGTTATCTAGCTAAGTTAACTATTAATGTTATGATGGTTAGTTAGCAAACACTTGCTGTTTTTGTTTCCCTTGCCTGTTGACATTTCAGTTGTCCACACAGATTTTTGCCAGTGTTGGCTAGCTAACTATTTAGTTAGCTAGTAGTTGAAACCTAACTAGCTATGTCTCAACTACTAGCATTGAACTCTTGTAGCTAGCTAGCAAGCTACAACTGAGTCCCCCCGTGCGGCGATATCAACTTACCAAGCAGACAATTACGTCCTTAACAGGTAAATATATCCTCTTATCTACCACTTATATTCTAAAACATTAAGATTAAAATATTAAAATACATAATAAATCTAAGCCGCTGTGAACAAACTTTGTTAGCGCGGCGTTCACACGACGTTTGGAATTCAGAACCCGGAAGCGGAAACACCAGAGGCATCTTCTTCTACTGTTAGTACTTGCTCATTGTTGCCGCCTATCGTAAATCAACATGTGAATAAAAATAGCCTATGCTGCAGGCAGAGTCCTTTCATCAAAATACAGATTTTCCAGAGGTAATCTACAATTTTACCACTCACAGTGCATTTGGCACAGATGATTGTCTTGTTGCAGCAGTTTGTCACTTGAGTACAGGGGTGTTGTCAGTTCGATTGAACCTTTGCTACGTTGCGGATAGGTTTATACTGAACGGCACGTTCCCCCAAAAACGTTCAAATCAAATGTGTCACATGCTTCGTAAACAACGGGTGTGGACTAACAGTAAAATTCTTACTTACGGGCCCTTCCCAACAATGCAGAGAGAAATAATAGAAAAGTAAAACAAGTAATAATAAAAGGTACAATATATACTCTATGAGTAATGATAACTTGTAGATATGTACATACTGTATAATAGGAATAAAGTGACAGATAGTAAACTATCTTGATTGATTAAACAGTGGCAGCAGCGTAGGCTATGTGAAGGTGCAAAAAGGGTCAATGCAGATAGTCCGGGTAGCTATTTGATGAACTATTTAGCAGTCTTATGGCTTGGGGGTAGAAGTTATTGACTTGGGTGGATGGAGTCTTTGACAATTTTTCTTGAACAGACTTTGAGGTACGTTTGCTCCGTTTTGGTGGGTGTGGCTTAAAGCAATGAGTGACGTATTTAAAAAGAAGCTGTGCATTTTCACCCACAACCCCTCCCCGTATTTCAATTGGTCGTTCAGTACCACCGTTTCCGTTTAATTGAACGTGCCACTACTTTTGTCGTACTGAACGCAGCCCAGAAGTAGGCAAAGCTACTTTATTGCAGTTTGGAGTGTCGGCCAGCAGTCGGGAGTAGAGTAACGTTAGAGGCTACAGCCTAGTTCGGCCTAGCCCTAGCCCTTGAATTTCGAATAAAATAAATAAAAGAAAATACTAAGCCATAGAGATAACCCCGGTTATACACTGTCAGACATAGATAAAACTGCGTTAATGCGTTTTCTCAATCACAACGTGATGCGTAAACAAACTGACATGCATTAATAGAATTGGTCGAAACCACTGGATGATGTTGCAGATGCTGCCTTGTTTATTTGGTTATTTCCTTTCCACGCCCACTTTTCCTCTTTCTCTCCTTTTCCTCCCGGCGCGTGATATAGGTCATCTGAGTGCAGTAGTAGTAGTTTGAGCACGCGAGCAAAGTGTGAGCCGGAGGCTACCCCCCGTCTGCAGGATTACATGCGGTGCTCTCCCGCCTCTCTCCACCCTCTAGTCTACCCCCCACCCTTCCCTCTCCACCTCCCCTCCCTAGTACTACTACTGCAGTAGTGTTTTATAACCCATGCACTGCTGTTTTATAATGATCTAGGTTTACTACTGTAACTGTAGGCTACTGCGCTGTTCAGCCCAAGAGTACAAACACCACTCTTCTGTGGAATTCTGTTTTTCATTATTTACTCTCTCTTTCATTGTCATTCCACATCTCTTTATATCTCCTTCTTTCTCTCACTTTCACATGGTCTCTCACACACAAAACACACAAATCTTTCTAATTCCTCCTCCTCTCATGCCGGGATGGACTGACTGACTGCATTGGCAAGCGTTTGGTAAAAGATTACAAGTCCTACACGCTACCTCACCCCCAGCTCTCCCTCATACTCCATTCTCAGCCCCCACCTACCATGTACTGTGACATTCACCTAACATGTACTGTGTGCTCGCCTCACCGCTAGCCAGCCCCATCATGTAACAGCACCATGGCACAATGTGACTGCACCGCACACAGACCCCTCAACCCATCTCCTCACACACACTCACTCACGCACACAATATCACAAGTACCCTCACCCCATACCCACATCGACCTGACCCTCAACCCATCCAAACACACACACACACACACACACACACACACACACACACACAGACTATTTTGTGGTCGCTGGTTGAATGGTGGGGCTGTGTATGAATGCAACCTCTATCCTCTGGTCTGGGAAAAGCTTCATCCTTATTCATCAGATAACGTTACTGTCAGTGTTTTATTCGACAATGTTTTAATTTGAAGGGCACATAAACTGAGTATACCAAACATTAGGAACACCTACCTTTTTACATTTTACATTTTTAGTCATTTAGCAGACGCTCTTATCCAGAGCGACTTACAGTTAATGAATACATATATATACAGTGGGGAGAACAAGTATTTGATACACTGCCGATTTTGCAGGTTTTCCTACTTACAAAGCATGTAGAGGTCTGTAATTTTTATCATAGGTACACTTCAACTGTGAGAGACGGAATCTAAAACAAAAATCCAGAAAATCACATTGTATGATTTTTAAGTAATTCATTTGCATTTTATTGCATGACATAAGTATTTGATCACCTACCAACCAGTAAGAATTCCGGCTCTCACAGACCTGTTAGTTTTTCTTTAAGAAGCCCTCCTGCTCTCCACTCATTACCTGTATTAACTGCACCTGTTTGAACTCGTTACCTGTATAAAATACACCTGTCCACACACTCAATCAAACAGACTCCAACCTCTCCACAATGGCCAAGACCAGAGAGCTGTGTAAGGACATCAGGGATACAATTGTAGACCTGCACAAGGCTGGGATGGGCTACAGGACAATAGGCAAGCAGCTTGGTGAGAAGGCAACAACTGTTGGTGCAATTATTAGAAAATGGAAGAAGTTCAAGATGACGGTCAATCACCCTCGGTCTGGGGCTCCATGCAAGATCTCACCTCGTGGGGCATCAATGATCATGAGGAAGGTGAGGGATCAGCCCAGAACTACATGGCAGGACCTGGTCAATGACCTGAAGAAAGCTGGGACCACAGTCTCAAAGAAAACCATTAGTAACACACTACGCCGTCATGGATTAAAATCCTGCAGCGCACGCAAGGTCCCCCTGCTCAAGCCAGCGCATGTCAAGGCCCATCTGAAGTCTGCCAATGACCATCTGGATGATCCAGAGGAGGAATGGGAGAAGGTCATGTGGTCTGATGAGACAAAAATATAGCTTTTTTTGTCTAAACTCCACTCGCCGTGTTTGGAGGAAGAAGAAGGATGAGTACAACCCCAAGAACACCATCCCAACCGTGAAGCATGGAGGTGGAAACATCATTCTTTGGGGATGCTTTTCTGCAAAGGGGACAGGACGACTGCACCGTATTGAGGGGAGGATGGATGGGGCCATGTATCGTGAGATCTTGGCCAACAACCTCCTTCCCTCAGTAAGAGCATTGAAGATGGGTCGTGGCTGGGTCTTCCAGCATGACAACGACCCGAACACACAGCCAGGGCAACTAAGGAGTGGCTCCGTAAGAAGCCTCTCAAGGTCCTGGAGTGGCCTAGCCAGTCTCCAGGCCTGAACCCAATAGAACATCTTTGGAGGGAGCTGAAAGTCCGTATTGCCCAGCGACAGCCCCGAAACCTGAAGGATCTGGAGAAGGTCTGTATGGAGGAGTGGGCCAAAATCCCTGCTGCAGTGTGTGCAAACCTGGTCAAGACCTACAGGAAACGTATGATCTCTGTAATTGCAAACAAAGGTTTCTGTACCAAATATTAAGTTCTGCTTTTCTGATGTATCAAATACTTATGTCATGCAATAAAATGCTAATTAATTACTTAAAAATCATACAATGTGATTTTCTGGATTTTTGTTTTAGATTCCGTCTCTCACAGTTGAAGTGTACCTATGATAAAATATTACAGACCTCTACATGCTTTGTAAGTAGGAAAACCTGCAAAATCGTCAGTGTATCAAATACTTGTTCTCCCCACTGTATATATATATATATATATTTTTTTTTTATACATTTGTTTGTTTTTTATCTTAATTCCAGGTCATAGATCTACTGTGAGGGCGGTTTACGTGTGTAATGTGGATATTTCACCGAACACACTTTTAATTGCAGCTGTCTGTTGAAACCATCAGGCAGAGAGGTGTTTATGAAGTCTCATGTAGCCGTGTTACGTAAGAGACCAATATAACATGCCTTCTACCTCTCTTCCAGTAATGTGCTTCTGTTGTGATTCCCCAGCCCAGCAGATCAGGTGGTGTTTCATCATTCTGACCCAGTTGTAGTCCTGTGTGTCTGACAGTGGCTCTAAATCATTCTAGAAGGCACCGGTACCTGGGGACTCTGGGTCACGCTGCTGCACCCACTTCTCCAAACCGTGTGGTGTGTGTGTATGAGTGTTTACTTCACACCAAACTGGGCCGCATCCCCACAGCACTGAGCCACAGCCCCTAATACACACACAGATGGGCAGGGCGTACTATAATAATATGCCATTTAGCAGACGCTTTTATCCAAAGCGACTTAGTCATGCGTGCATACATTTTTGTGTATGGGGTGGTCCCGGGGATCGAACCCACTACCTTGGCGTACAAAGCGCCGTGCTCTACCAGCTGAGCTACAGAGGACCACACTAGTCCTCATGGTGTATGTGCATGCGTGTGTGTTTGTCAGGGCACATGCAAAATAACCCTCATTTACATACTGGGCGGAAGCTCGCCAGTTTCTACCTCTTTCCCATCCTGCTTTCACCATTTCTCTCTCTCTCTCTCTCTCTCTCTCTCTCTCTCTCTCTCTCTCTCTCTCTCTCTCTCTCTCTGTCTCTCTCTCCCTCTCTCTCTCTCTCTGAAGGTTTCTCTCTCTGGAGATTTCTCTCATTTACTATCTTCATCTCACCCCACCTCTCTTTTTCTCTCATTCAGTCACTCTGCTTCAATAATTGAGTAGCCATGTAAGATGGTGTCACCATGAGCAGACACAGGAGAACATATTCAGGCCAGAGGAACTGATGGGGGCCAGATTCGAATCGTAGCATGGTTCTGCCCCAAATGTCTCCACATAGTGTCATGAGAGACTTATGTGTCCTTGAAAATATGGTCCACATCCTTTCTTTCAGTCTGTCCCCTGTTGATGACATCATAATGGCCACCAAGCAAGGATGGGGAGAGCAGTCTCTCTACCCCCTACCCCCACTGAGAGCTCTGCTACAATTCCCCAACACACACACACACATTGGCTTTCAATTGAAATATTTGAATCCTTTAAAATGTGCATCTATATATTCCTTACACAGTAGGTTCAGTAGTGTGGAGGTTAACTCTATTCCCTCTCTTGGTATTGCAGTGCATAGGCAGGACTGGCGTAGTGATGGTTAACTCTATACCCCCTATTGGCAGTGTGCATGTTTAATGCAGATCAAGTTTGTTTTGAGACTAGTCAGCATTCAGCCCTGGAGGATTTGGGTGAGTGCAAGTGCAAGTAAGTGTGTGTGTGTGTGTGTGAGTGTGTGTGTGCGGGTGCGTGTGTGTGTGTGTGTGCGGGTGCGTGTGTGTGTGTGTGTGTGGGTGTGTGTGTGTGTGCGTGTGCATGAGTGGTCAGTAGTAGAGTATAGCATGGCTTGCCTCGCGTGAGTTCTAATGGAGCACAGTGAACACAGCGGGCGGAGAGAGAGACAGAGAGAGGGAGAGAGAGAGAGAGACAGAGAGAGAGAGAGAGACAGAGAGAGAGAGAGAGAGAGACAGAGAGAGAGAGAGAGAGAGAGAGAGGGAGAGAGAGACAGAGAGAGAGAGAGACAGAGAGAGAGAGAGAGACAGAGAGAGAGAGAGAGACAGAGAGAGAGAGAGAGAGAGACAGAGAGAGACAGAGAGAGAGAGAGAGACAGAGAGAGAGAGAGACAGAGAGAGAGAGAGAGACAGAGAGAGAGAGAGACAGAGAGAGAGAGAGAGAGAGAGAAGAGGGAGAGAGAGACAGAGAGAGACAGAGAGAGAGAGAGAGACAGAGAGAGAGAGAGACAGAGAGAGAGAGAGAGAGAGAGAGAGAGAGAGAGAGAGGGAGAGAGGGGAGAGAGAGAGAGAGAGAGAGAGAGAGAGAGAGAGAGACAGAGAGAGGGAGAGAGAGACAGAGAGAGAGAGAGACAGAGAGAGAGAGAGAGAGAGAGAGGGAGAGAGAGACAGAGAGAGAGAGAGACAGAGAGAGAGAGAGAGAGAGAGGGAGCGAGAGAGAGAGAGGGAGAGAGACAGAGAGAGAGAGACAGAGAGAGACAGAGAGAGAGAGAGCCATCACCTACAGAGAGATGAACTTGGAGAAGAGTCCCCTAAGTAAGCTTGTCCTGGGGCTCTGTTCACAAACACAAACAGACCCCACACAGCCCCAGGACAACAACAACAACAACAACACAATTAGACCCAACCAAATCATGAGAAAACAAAAAGAGAATTACTTGACACATTGGAAAGAACAAACAAATAAACAGAGCAAACTAGAATGCTATTTGGCCCTAAACAGAGAGTACACAGTGGCAGAATACCTGACCACTGTGACTGACCCAAACTTAAGGAAAGCTTTGACTATGTACAGACTCAGTGAGCATAGCCTTGCTATTGAGAAAGGCCGCCGTAGGCAGACCTGGCTCTCAAGAGAAGACAGGCTATGTGCACACTGCCCACAAAATGAGGTGGAAACTGAGCTGCACTTCCTAACCTCCTGCCAAATGTATGACCATATTAGAGACACATATTTCCCTCAGATTACAGCGATCCACAAAGAATTCGAAAACAAACCCAATTTTGATAAACTCCCTTATCTACTGGGTGAAAAACCACAGTGTGCCATCACAGCTGCAAGATTTGTGACCTGTTGCCACAAGAAAAGGGCAACCAGTGAAGAACAAACACCATTGTAAATACAACCCATATTTATGTTTATTTATTTTCCCATTTGTACTTTAACAATTTGCACATTGTTACAACACTGTATATATACATAATATGACATTTGAAATGTCTTTATTCTTTTGAAACTTCTGAGTGTAATGTTTACTGTTAATATTTATTGCTTATTTCACTTTTGTTTACTATCTACTTCACTTGCTTTGGAAATGTTAACACACGTTTCCCATGCCAATAAAGCCCTTAAAATTGAAATTGAAAATTGAAAATTGAATTGAGAGAGAGGGAGAGAGACAGAGAGAGAGAGAGAGAGAGAGAGAGAGAGAGACAGAGGGAGAGAGAGAGAGAGAGAGAGAGAGAGAGGGGGGGGGGGGTGGGGGGTGGAGGGGTGGGGTGTGTGTGTGTGTAGAGCACATCGCTCCTCTCTCCCCCCAACAAGCTCTCACAGTCTCACGTCAGAATTAGACATTCAGCCATGTTTCTCAAACGTCAAAGTTCGAAGTTGTTCGAAACGTCAAATTTCAAAGTGTTTAAGGTTCAGTTTAGGCATTAACTCCACATTTTTAAGGTTAGGGTTAAGTTAAAGCATTAACTTCGAAATCTTAAGGTTAGGCATTAACTCTGAATGGTTTTGGCACCAAAGGCAGATGCTTAGGCATTAACTACAAATTGTTAAAGGTGGGGGGGGTTTGGTTCAAACACACTGAAATATTTTTTTTACATCTGAATTTTATATGTGCTGTATATATATTCACCCTTTGCTGACTGTTTTATTTTTAAGGCAATACTGAGTTGATCTGTGTTGGGAGGATTTGTCTGACATAACATTGGAGTTAATTAATTCTAGGCTGTCTAGTGGGTGGGGGAGGAGGTTATCTTTTGACTTTCTTTAATTCAAATGTTAAAAATAAGGAATAAAACAAAACACACACAAAATAAACAACAAATTCTACTTCTTGTTTCCCTAAACCCCACTCAGCAGTGAGGTCATCCTGTTTCCTCTATGTTCCCTCTACATATCCACTCCCCTCTCTCCCCCTCCTCTTTCTCCCTTCCTCCTGCCCCTGCTAGAGAGGGAGGGAGGGAGGGAGGGAGGAGGCAGGGGCTTCTCTAGCTAAAAACTGCATGGATACAAGGGGGGGCTGTGGAGGGAGGCGGGGAAGAGGCGGTCTTCGTTGATGTAGAGTAGAACCAGTCAGTGTGTCAGAAGAGATTGGCCTGTTACTGAATCAACCACTCACTATGTCAGGGGATGTGTGCATGTGTGCACCTGTGTGTTTTGTTACTTGTGTGTGTTTTTGTGCATGTGTGTTTTATTGTTTGTGAATGTTGGTTGGTGGAGGATGGCATGTCAGTGCTCTATCCTGTCTGTCTGAGCTTGGAGAACCACACCCTCCCATATTTCTGCTCCCCAACTCAACGTTCAACTCTGTGGATATGCTGCCTATTGGGGAGGGGCAGGGATAGAAGAATCCAGCACATCCACTGGATTTAAAACTGAGTTAAAG
Source organism: Coregonus lavaretus (assembly GCF_964263955.1). Lineage (NCBI taxonomy): Eukaryota > Metazoa > Chordata > Actinopteri > Salmoniformes > Salmonidae > Coregonus > Coregonus lavaretus. The sequence continues at coordinate 8,293,708 of NC_140000.1, forward strand.
ACATGGCACACAGTAACTAAATGGGTGGTTGTCAGTGTTTTTGTAAAATTATAACTTGAATAGGAATAATAATAACTTGAATAGGTATTCAGTTTTGCTATAAGAAAATAAATAGAGTTTAATGTATAATTGGATGTTTTGTGTGTTTGAATGAAACAGAATGTTCAGTCTCAGCTGTGACAACTTCAACAAGGCACGTGTCATGTCTAGGGCCCTGTGTTTTGGCCAATCAGCTTTTTCATCAAACTGTCAGATGGTCCAGCTCCATCCTCAGACAATTGCTTTCATTTTTGGTGTAATTCAAATTTCTGGGAAAGGCTTCAAATAAAGGTTCAAATCTAGGTCATGTGACTTGATAGCCCAAAACACAGGGCCCTAGTCATGTCATGTGCTATCACTTTCACAGTGTACTATCTCTGATCATGTGTCCACAGTGAGTGTTTGTGTATTTTCAGTTCTTCAGAGCATCTCGGATAGTATATATGTGTCTTTAGACATACATATTTTAATTTGGAGGGGTACCTAATCTGATTTAGGGGTGTGTGTGTGTGTGTGTGTGTGTGTGTGTGTGTGTGTGTGTGTGTGTGTGTGTTTGTGTGTGTGTGTGTGTGTGTTTGTGTGTGTGTGTGTGTGTGTGTGTGTGTGTGTTTGTGTGTGTGTGTGTGTGTGTGTGTGTGTGTGTGTGTGTGTGTGCTCATGACGTTATCCTCTCAGAGGGGGACCAAAGGAGGCAAGTCAAAAGTAGTAATACTGTACATATACTGTACGTGTTAGGTCCTAGCAGTCTGGAGGATGATACTGAAGGCACGCACACACACACCTAAATCATAGTAGGTACCCATCCAAATCAAATATGTACAGTGAGGGAAAAAAGTATTTGATCCCCTGCTGATTTTGTACGTTTGCCCACTGACAAAGAAATGATCAGTCTATAATTTGGTAGGTTATAATAATGGTAGGTTTATTTGAACAGTGAGAGACAGAATAACAAAAAAAAAATCCAGAAAAAACGCATGTCAAAAATGTTATAAATTGATTTGCATTTTAATGAGGGAAATAAGTATTTGACCCCCTCTCAATCAGAAATATTTCTGGCTCCTAGGTGTCTTTTATACAGGTAACGAGCTGAGATTAGGAGCACACTCTTAAAGGGAGTGCTCCTAATCTCAGTTTGTTACCTGTATAAAAGACACCTGTCCACAGAAGCAATCAATCAACCAGATTCCAAACTCTCCACCATGGCCAAGACCAAAGAGCTCTCCAAGGATGTCAGGGACAAGATTGTAGACCTACACAAGGCTGGAATGGGCTACAAGACCATCGCCAAGCAGCTTGGTGAGAAGGTGACAACAGTTGGTGCGATTATTCGCAAATGGAAGAAACACAAAAGAACTGTCAATCTCCCTCGGCCTGGGGCTCCATGCAAGATCTCACCTCGTGGAGTTGCAATGATCATGAGAACGGTGAGGAATCAGCCCAGAACTACACGGGAGGATCTTGTCAATGATCTCAAGGCAGCTGGGACCATAGTCACCAAGAAAACAATTGGTAACACACTACGCCGTGAAGGACTGAAATCCTACAGCGCCCGCAAGGTCCCCCTGCTCAAGAAAGCACATATACAGGCCCGTCTGAAGTTTGCCAATGAACATCTGAATAATTCTGAGGAGAACTGGGTGAAAGTGTTGTGGTCAGATGAGACCAAAATCGAGCTCTTTGGCATCAACTCAACTCGCCGTGTTTGGAGGACGAGGAATGCTGCCTATGACCCCAAGAACACCATCCCCACCGTCAAACATGGAGGTGGAAACATTATGCTTTGGGGGTGTTTTTCTGCTAAGGGGACAGGACAACCTCACCGCATCAAAGGGACGATGGACGGGGCCATGTACCGTCAAATCTTGGGTGAGAACCTCCTTCCCTCAGCCAGGGCATTGAAAATGGGTCGTGGATGGGTATTCCAGCATGACAATGACCCAAAACACACGGCCATGGCAACAAAGGAGTGGCTCAAGAAGAAGCACATTAAGGTCCTGGAGTGGCCTAGCCAGTCTCCAGACCTTAATCCCATAGAAAATCTGTGGAGGGAGCTGAAGGTTCGAGTTGCCAAACGTCAGCCTCGAAACCTTAATGACTTGGAGAAGATCTGCAAAGAGGAGTGTGACAAAATCCCTCCTGAGATGTGTGCAAACCTGGTGGCCAACTACAAGAAACGTCTGACCTCTGTGATTGCCAACAAGGGTTTTGCCACCAAGTACTAAGTCATGTTTTGCAGAGGGGTTAATTGTTGTTATTCTGTCTCTCACTGTTCAAATAAACCTATCATTAAAATTATAGACTGATCATGTCTTTGTCAGTGGGCAAACGTACAAAATCAGCAGGGGATCAAATACTTTTCCCCCTCACTGTATGCATCCACCAGATAGACATTTACTCAGTGTAGTGTTATGCAACTGTACAATGAAGGTAGTAGATTTCATGTTGATGTCATGTAGTAAACAAGCACATAGATAACATAGTAGAGGAGGCAGGCCAGGCAGCAGCTGGGAGGAGGAGGATAACCCCCCCCCCCCCCCAGATTACTGAGGCTCAGTCTAATAACAGACCCAGTTGCCCACTCCCTGTTACCCCCCTTTCTCTCTCTCTCTCTCTCTCTCTCCTCCCTCCCCCTCTCCGAAATGTACAGGCTCTAAATCCGCACCCCATCGAGTCACATCTGCTCCCTCGGTGCTGTAAACTGCTCTTTAGGACAACCCAACATACCAACACCCTCTAACCCAACATACCAACACCCTCTAACCCAACATACCAACACCCTCTAGCCCAACATACCAACACCCTCTAACCCAACATACCAACACCCTCTAACCCAACATACCAACACCCTCAAACCCAACATACCAACACCCTCTAGCCCAACATACCAACACCCTCTAACCCAACATACCAACACCCTCTAACCCAACATACCAACACCCTCTAGCCCAACATACCAACACCCTCTAACCCAACATACCAACACCCTCTAACCCAACATACCAACACCCTCTAGCCCAACATACCAACACCCTCTAACCCAACATACCAACACCCTCTAGCCCAACATACCAACACCCTCTAGCCCAACATACCAACGCACTCTAACCAAACATACCAACACACTCCAACCCAACCAAACAACACCCTCTAACCCAACATAACAACACACTCCAACCCAACATAACAACACCCATGCATACACACGTAACAGAGAACTCAAAAACGAAATATTCAAAAGTGTCATTTATTAAAAGATTTTCCTTTTGTATCAACAATGTAAAAAGTACTCAGAAGAGTAACACAGAGTGACAGCAGAGTAAGAGTGAGAAAAAGAGAAATAGTGAGAGAGAGAAAGGGATTAACAGATATGAGGGAGGAGTGTGAGAGAGAGAGAGAAGGAGATTAACAGATATGAGGGAGGAGTGTGAGAGAGAGAGAGAGAGAGAGAGAGAGAGAGAGAAAGAGAAAAGGGCAAGAGAAGAGAGGGGAAGGATAGAGAGGGGGATGAGGGAAGGAAGAGTAGAGAGGGGGACTACAGCGTCTACTAAGATATAAAAAAGGCAGTTGAAATAAACAAGACATATTATTTCTGACCAATCAGCGGTGGTCTCTGCAGTAGAAAACATACATGGAAAAGAGAACACAAAAATCAGTGCAATCAGTTTCTCTGTCAAAAAACAGCTGTATAAAAAACACAAGTAGGTAGAAGTGGCCCTTAACCACAGGCCCAGGGTCAGGTATGTTTTCAACCCCTAATGGTAAAAGTTAGGATTGGGGGTAGGAAAAACCTGATCATAGACCTGTGGTTAAGAGCAACTTATACCTCAAGCATAAAAACATCCCCCAGCCCCAAGTAAAGACGGTAGGTAGGTAACATGGAGGCTACCAGTAATTGTGTGTTCAGTTGTGGCTCTCCTTGGAGAAAGCTATAGGGAGTATGGGATGCAACCATATTAACTTGTATTAGCAGTGCTTTACTGGAAGCTCTGCATATAAACAGTTTATTAAGCATAAGTCAACTCTTTGTAAACCATGTATCATGTACCCCAGTTATTTCCTCTGTAGCTCAGTTGGTAGAGCATGGCGCTTGCAACACCAGTGTAGTGGGTTTGATTCCCGGGACCACCCATACATAAAATGTATGCACGCATGACTGTAAGTCGCTTTGGATAAAAGTGCCTGCTAAATGGAATATATTATTATATTATTATTATTCATTAGTAAATACATGTGTATTAATTATTTGTTATGAGGAATATATCAATCATGTTTCATTCAGGTTTATTTTAGACAGTTATGTATAGCAGCATGATGATGGTGCAAAATAAATATTCATACTGTCTCCCTTTTAGCTTTGATCCTCACATGTTTTTCAAGTTTGAGGAGCACCAAGAAGCACACAGGAGATAGCAAGCGCAGCTCATATCCTCCAGTCGGACCAACCTAAATAATGAACTATAGAATACACCCCAAAGAGGCAACTGTTAATCTAAAAACGTAAATAAATTAGCCACTGTTGTTAGTTCATAGAAGACTATGACGTATATGTATAGAATACTGTTGTGTTGTACACATGACCACTGCACTGGTTGCAGTAGAGGTTGCCTTGTTGTTGTGGGATCTGTATGTAGCTAGTTTTGCCCAACATACCCCTGGAAGCCAGATAAGAGATTGAAGACAGGAATTAGGCGTTGTGTACTGTGTTATTCGACTAATTGTGTACTGTGCTATTAAGAAAGACAAGCAAACAATCAAAATGTAGAAAATGCTTTGAAATAATAAAATGCTTTGTTTTTTGTACACATCCTATTTGGTAAAGGCACAGTAGTCCAAAAGTCCAATCATCCCCCAAAAATTTGTCCCATCATAGCAGTAAAAACCACAAACAAACTGTTGTACAGCAACTTTCCCAAGAGCATCCCAAAGCCATCGGTCAACCAATCGCAAGTTCACAGACAGAGAAACACAGCTGCCAATTAATAAATAAAGGTAATAAATAAATGCAGCGTTGTCAAGTCAACATGTCTGTCTGACTGTGAGTGTGCTCTTCTCTCAGGATGATATTTAGAGTCTCTCACTGAGCCATTTAAAGGATTAAGTTGTCCCTAGAAGCTGATCTAAGGTCTGCTTGGTATTCTATCCTCTACCGGTTAGGCCATTGAAATTTGATTTACTGTTTAACGGATGCCCCGCTTCACATTTCTCCACACAGAATAAAACCCAGTTGTGTTTCATTCGTTTCAGTCATTATCGATCTTCACCCAAAACACCTCGTATTCGTCCTCACAAACAGATTGTGTCATGTTGGTGGATTGACATGGAATAGATTCTAAACCCCTTTAGACTTCAGTAGAGGTCATTGCCACGTCCTCTTAGATGTTATTCAGCTCTAGAGGTCATTCAGTAGTCTAATGGCATCTGACTAGTTGGATCATTCCTCACTTCTATCCGTAATGCCTCTGTCTATTGAACTGTCTGTCTGCTGTTATTCACTGGAAGCATCATCTCTGAGGAGTAAGACATAAAATATTGGTTCCGTTCATTCCAGGAATATAACTATCCTTAATCCCCAAATCTTATCCCACCTGTCCTCCTAACCATCTTCTCCTCGTCACCTCTAACCTCCTTGCCTCCACCCACCTGAAACCCAAATATCATTAAGCCAACAGCATTTCGATTAAGTTTGCATAGTGGCATTTTCCTTTTCTTAAGTGGAGTAAGAGAGTATATCATTCGGTCAATCAGAGATCCAATATTCTATGAACAAGGGTTGGGCTTTAAGAGGTGTTTACCAACCTTCCAGATCTACAACCACTATTTGTGCAAAAAAATCAGATTGTTATGGAACTGTGATTATGATTTGAAGGACACATTCTGTCCTCATGTAGCAATAACTGTAGTCTCTCAGATATCGTTCGCATTAATGGTCCTAATTGCGTTTAGGTAGTTGCAAAAGGTCCATCATTAAGGAAACACATCAAATGGCTGCAGTCCAAATTCAAAGTAGACAGCCCTCGGCCCTAAACCCTCAGCCCTTGAATTATGTTTTACATCGTCACATCCGAGTGTACCTTAAATGTCCCTTGCCTAAGCGAGGGAGAGTGATGATCGGAGAGGCAACGTCCTTAGTGGAAATCTTGAAGTTGAGCTTAAAAACAACCAACCTAAAGCTATTCATGTACCTAGCAAGCTAACATAGCTAGCTAGCTACAGTTACCCATAGCTGGCTAACTAGTTTTATAGTTTGGTCATTTATTCCAATACATTTCAGAATTCCAAAAAATATGTTTATGAAGCTAGCTACGTTTTATAGGCTCCTCACTACGAGACTATATTTTTTAGCAAGCTAGCATCATAATTCTGTCTGACAGGCCGAAAATGCAGCCGTGTTGATTAAATGTGACACTTCGCGGCCACTGGAGTATGACACTTGACTACAGTTTGCATTTAATTGTGCGTCATATCAACCCCACAAGTTCTTCACTCGCTCCCTCAAGCTAAATCGAGTGCCGAGGGGGCAACGTTAGTGAATTGGACCTCCACTTAAGATGGCAATCAAACTGTATCCGGTTTCGAAGGGGATTCCCCCAAGGGAAAGTGTCTAGTGCAAGGGCTGAGGGGGTACAAAAAATAAAGTGTTTGGACTGCAGCCCATTTCCACCACCCTGACTCTCCCTATCACAGCAGCTTTAGCATGTTGACATAGTCACACTAGCCTGCTGGTCGGAGCGTGCTCAGTGCATCAAGTCTATAAAGGGGCGGGGTTAACCCTGCTCTTACGCTCCACCCTTTTCAAAGGCTTTGTCGTGATTGAATGAGCCTGGCCCCGCCCCTGACAGGTCTTTAAGGTATTTTTCCCAGTCTTCCCGGCAACAGGCTGGCTTTGGCACCCAATTGGCTGCTGCTGGCTTTGGAGGTTGTTGAAGGGTGTGGTGGAAGAGATTACGCTGTCCTGCATGGCTGGACTGCCCCTGGTGGTGGGAGGTGGTATGGCAGGCAGCAGCTGTTTCCCCTCCCTTGGTCTCCAGGGGGAAAGGATGGGTGCTATGAGGACCGAGGTGGGACCGGGCTCAGAACAGAGACCCGCTTTGTTGCTCGATGACTCTCCCTCTCCCTCTTTGCTCTCCTCATCTTCCTTTCTCTCATTCTCCTGGTCGCTGGTGGGGTCCTGGGGGTGTGGGGGTACCCCTGAAGCTGCCGAGGGGACATCTCCCCCCTCCTTCCCCCTCTCCTCTCTTCCACCGGTGTTGAGCCTCTTAAAGAGTACTGGAGGAGGGGTGTCAGAGTCTGTGTCTGACCAACTCAGTCTGCGCTTCTGGAGAGAGACAGAGAGAATTATTCAGCCACAACTTGTTATCAACATATTATTGTGTGTGCGCGCGTGCGTGTTTGTTTGTGTGTTCTCACCTTGACAGGGATGTGCGACTGGTCTCTGTGCTTGTGTGGGGGGGTGCTGCATGGGGTGTCCCGGAGTGAGAGGTGAGGGGGGGAGAGGGTAGGGGCGGTAGGTGGGGCCAAGGGGGACACCTGTGGAAACCACATCTTCAGCATCGTCTCCACCTGGAGAAGAGTGTTCATATACTTCTCCCTACGGAGGTGGAGAGAGAGGGGAAGGAGGGGATTGAGAGATAGAGAGAGGAGGATTAGAAGGTTTAGAAAACAACCATTCTAAGAATAGCATAGACATTAACATTCCTGGTCTCATCTAACGTTACTAAACACAGATCCAGACTAAATACAGTTCTCTCTATAAACATTCAAACTGGACTTCTTATTATGAAAGTGATCTTTTTCTGCTGTTGTGACAGAATGCTGAAACTGAGTAGTGCAGGGTTGAGTCCAGTAAGCACATAAACAGGTGTGTGTGTGTGGTCTTACCCGATGTTGGGTCTCCGTAAGATCCCTACGATCCTCTGGATGCGGTCCATGGCTGCGCTCTGCTGGAAACTACTCAGACCTGTCAATCAAATACATAATCCTCCAGTCAGCATTCACAGTGTAACACTGTCAGACACACTCCAGACACACACACACCAATATGCCTACAGATGAAAACTACAGACACAGTAGCTGCAGACTAGATCAATACAGACTAGATCAATAATACAGACTAGATCAATACAGACTAGATTATTACAGACTAGATCAATACAGGCTGGCTCAATACAGGCTGCAGCATCACACACCAGTGTAGGAGAATGGTGCTTACCACGGTCAAATCGTCCCCCCTTCAGTCCATTCAGCAGCTCCAGTAAGGGCCTGACAAACCCCTGCAGCTCAGCACACTGAGAGAGAGAGAGAGAGAGAGAGAGAGAGAGAGAGAGAGGAGGGATGATTATTAATGGGGTACAGTACTGTGGTCAAGCTGTCTCTGAAGTTGGTTCAGTCTCAATATCTGAAGGAAGACAAGTTATGTATCCCTGTCTTCCATCCCAATCTCTCTATCTCTCTCTGACATTCACCTTCTGGGCAAAGAGCAGGTCTCCTTCTGTCTTCTCTCTCTCCGTCTCGCTTGTTCTCTCTCTCTCAGCTGTGACCCTGGGGTGACCTCCAGTAACCTCTGACCCCCGTGACTCATCCTCCTCACGGTCGGTGAAGCCGTCACACGCCCACTGGGACTCGGGACTGTCTGCCCCGGCACTCCCGTCGCCCCTGACCATGCCCCCAGTGCCGAGGATGACGGAGGGCGAGCGTTCGGACAGGAAGACGTCGGTGTCATCCTCCGCCTGCTCAGAGTGGCTGAACAGGTAGCTGTCACTGGAGCTCAGTGAATCAACGGAGGGCTGGGAGGAAGTGCTGCCCTGCGATTGCATCACTGTGGGTTTGGAGAGAGAGGGGGAAAGGGGGGAGAGGAGAGAGAGCAGGGGGGAGAGGGGTAAGGAGAGAGAGGATTTAGAAGAACAGCCAAGTAACAAAATGTGCCCTCTATGACAACAGCCAAATGACATTGTATATTCAACTGAGAGAAAGAAAAATACAACCCATATTTATGTTTATTTATTTTCCCTTTTGTACTTTAACTCTTTGCATATAATATGACATTTGCAATGCCTTTATTCTTTTGGAACTTTTGTGAGTGTAATGTTTACTGCAAAACATTTTGGGGGGGTTATTTCACTTTTGTTTATTATCTATTTCACTTGCTTTGGCAATGTAAACATATTTTCCCCATGCCAATAAAGCCACTTAAATTGAAGTTGAATTGAAAGAGGAAGAGGGACATTGCTGTGGAAATTGCTATAGGGGAGACATTTCTTTTAAATCCTACAACCCAAAAATAATAACACCAATTCAAAATGGTGGGTCTACCAGTGGCCTAGTTTAACATGATGTAGAGCGCGACTGGGGGTATGCAGTAGGCACACAATGGCAGTGCATGTCTGGCTCCCATTGAGGAGAGAGAAGATGGGGAAAGAGAGTGTGAAACGTGAGGGGGAAGGGTGCGAGTAGAATAAGCAGTAGTAGAATCCAATAAGGCAGGCTGGGTCTCTCTCTCTCTCTGCCTCCCTCTCCTCTGCCTCTGGGGTTCTCTCTCTCTCACCCCTCCCATCTGTCTCGCTCTTTCTCTCCATCCCCCTCACTCTGATTCACTCACTATACCAACCCCCTTCTCTCAGTTTCTGTATGCCTCCCATCTCTTCCTCTCCTTTTCTACCCTCTAACCCCCTCCTCTTTGTGAGTTTACTGCTGTAGACAGTCCTCCTCTCTCCTTTCCTTCCTCTCTAACCTTCTCTCTCTCAATTCAATTTCAATTGAAGGGCTTTATTGGCATGGGAAACGTATGTTAACATTGCCAAAGCAAGTGAGGTAGATAGTAAACAAAAGTGAAATAAACAATAAATATCTCTCTCTCTTTAATCTGGGAGTCCCTGTTGGTTCGTGACCTCAGACTACACTAAGAGGGGTAACTTGAGCACACTGGTATCTCCACACACAAAGTCTAACGCCCACCACCTAAAAATACACACTTTTCTAGCTACACCCTCCACTCACACAAATGTACACACACACACAAAACATACACATAGATACAGTCTCGCCACGCACATTCTGCTAGAAAGTAAACCCTCTGTGATAATAGTCCCTCTGCAATGTACACACACACACACACTTCACTGTTTAATAGTCTGTCGCAGAAGTTGTGATTTTTACAAGAAAGGGACCACAGTACACTTGGGTAACATAATTGTAACAATCCTAAAAACTAATATAACAGATTGATTATAACTCTGGTATAACTATTTCCTGGGACCTGTGCTGTCCCAATTACGCCTATCATTTAGATAGACTTTGTGGGAATGTATAGATGAATGACTGGATGCATGCCAATATTATGTAATACAAAGACGTAACATGGACCAATGGATCAACCCACTGCATCATATGAGACAAAACTGATATACTCCTCCTGCCATTCCGTAGCTTTTCTTTTTCAGTGTTTGTGTGTGTGTCTGTGTCTGTGTCTGTGTTGGCCCGGCCCCGTGTAGGTATGTAGGCTGCAGGGGAATTTCACTGTGTCTCAGGTGGTGTGTGTGTGTGTGTGTGTGCGAACACTGACACATGTAATATATGATGTTAAAGTCTGACGTTGACAAAGGTCCAGCAATTGTTTCATGCTTTTAGAATGAACGCTAGCCTACAGCTCTATAACACTGTAATAAATCAACCAACAACGATGAAACAACTCAGGAGTAGACTAGCCTACACCAAACACAACGAACGTAATTAAGGAAACATTGTATCATGTCTCTGGAATAGCCTATCACAGTTAATTCTGTAACCCGCGCAGGAATGTAGCAATGTAACATTTTAAAGAGGACACTCACCTGGAATATTGCAACAAAATAACAGCAGTAGAGCCGCCAACGGTTGCCAGAGCGGCTTTGATAACGTCTATCTCCGTAGTCTACTTGCCGATATTTGCCTCAGACTCGTTGGAACATCAGGTCGGCAGTCTACTTCCTCTCACGTTCGCGGGACGTTCATTGGTTTGCCTCTTTGCTAGTTCTTTCTATCTCCACGGTTTACGAGCGTCAACATGTGCACGGATACACGTGCCCACATTTGTTCGTGCCCTATTGGTTGGTCGTCTGAAGATACAAACTCCATTGGTGGAACCATGCAGCCAGTGATTTCTTTACTGCCTGCTGATTGGTGGGTCCGCGTGGTACTCAAAGCCCCGCCCATACATGTGGAGCTCGTGGTCAGGGCTGAGTGGGTAGTCTACTCGTGCCTCAGTCTACTACGGCTGAGCGGTGTAAACACACGCGCAGGCTTGAACCCCCACCCCAACATTTTAGGCCTATAGAGTTATTATAATAAATGCCTAAAATAAAAAGGAGTTATACTGTATAAAATATTTAGGATAGAGGCGTAGGCCAATAGGATGACTATTTTGTACCAGATGGTCTAGTCCTAAATGCTATATTAGGCAGGCCTATAACTCTGAGTAAACTGGTTGGCCATCGGTTCTCTCATGGACATGGGAAGTGCGCACGTGAATACGCGGCACCAAGCAAGGTCACCTCTCACATGGGGTCTGGAATAGAGTTCTGTTCTCATCGTTCTGATCTAGAGAAACACAAAACCAGTCATTATCAACGTATGAAATAGGCTACCTCGGAACAGAGAGGAGAACAAAGATCATATTGATACAGTTATTATGGGCTGCAGCAGCCTGTAGAATCCATGCCAGTATGTTTTTTGGTGAATGTGGCTGTTCATGTTGTTTTGTACTGTATAATGTTAATGTTAGGCAATAATGGTTTTCAATAAAGCAGAAATGTGCAGATGTGTTTTCAATAAAGAGATGTGTGGACAGGTAACACAAAGTTCCCAACGATACGAATATTCTCTTCACTCACTGTATGTTTTATGGTAAAATAGTAAACACTTTTGGATTTGATATGGTCTTCTAGGCATGGAAAGCCAATACAGTCACAGAGGCATATAGCATAAGGTGCTTAGGGACCTAAAGCTTTCCATCCCCCAATACATACAGCTAAACATGAACCCAACGACCCTCCTCTTCACCATGCAACACACATACGCTCGCTTGCACACACACACACTTGTGTATTTGTGTATTTTATTCCTCTTGATTTTTAATTAGATATCTTTAACTCTGCATTGTTGGGAAGGACTCGTAAGCAAGCATTTCACGGTAAAGTCTACACCCGTCGTATTCGGCACATGTGACAAATACAATTTGATTTGATTGATTTGACACACACACACATACACACACAGACCATACCACATCATACCACACACACACACAGAACAATAATGTATATGCTACTCTTTATTTAATAAAGACGTTAATTGCTTTAATGTGAAACAATAACTAATTTCAGATTTTCTGGGGTTTTTCTGGGTGTGTATACAGTGTATAGCATATAGTATATGTAGTGTGAGGATACTTCCACCCCCATACATCCAGCTCACTGTGAACTCAGCAACACTCCACTTCAACATGCAACATACACAACCTGGTCATTTCCCATTCACTCTCCCTGTTGGCGAAAACCTGTCCATCGATATTATCTACCATCATATTGCTCTAAAAATGTGTTTTTAACACAAAGTATTTAAATCGTACAGCAACGTATAAGCTACTTTTTTATTTAATAATATCTTAATTGTTTTGATGTGAAACAGGAATCACTTTCAGATTTGCTGGTGTTTTTCTGGGGTGTTTTTCTGGGGTGTACAGCATATAGAGTGGGGAGAACAAGTGTCACGGATTCTGCCGAGGATGCTCCTCCTCCTTGCTCGGGCAGGCTTCGGCGTTCGTCGTCCCCGGAGTACTAGCTACTGCCGTTCGATGTTATCGGTGTTTGTTTAGTTTTGTCTGTATTGTTTACACCTGTTCGTCATTATGTTTAATTGTTTCCCTTATATTATCCCTGTCTCTCATCAGGACTTTGTGTGTGATTGTTTTTCCCTTCACGGTTGTCATTTTAGTGAGCGGGTTATTTCCTCCCTGCGTGGAGTTATTTCTGTGTTCTTTTGGATCCTTATCGGATTAAAGTACGTGTCCGAGAGTTCTGTGTCCTGCGCCTGACTTCTTTTACCGCATCTTACCGACAGTCGTGACAACAAGTATTTGATACACTGCCGATTTTGCAGGTTTTCCTACTTACAAAGCATGTTTAGGTCTGTCATTTTTATCATAGGTACACTTCAACTGTGAGAGACGGAATCTAAAACAAAAATCCAGAAAATCACATTGTATGATTTTTAAGTAATTAATTTGCATTTTATTGCATGACATAAGTATTTGATACATCAGAAAAGCAGAACTTAATATTTGGTACAGAAACCTTTGTTTGCAATTACAGAGATCATACGTTTCCTGTAGGTCTTGACCAGGTTTGCACACACGGCAGCAGGGATTTTGGCCCACTCCTCCATACAGACCTTCTCCAGATCCTTCAGGTTTCAGGGCTGTCGCTGGGCAATACGGACTTTCAGCTCCCTCCAAAGATGTTCTATTGGGTTCAGGTCTGGAGACTGGCTAGGCCACTCTAGGACCTTGAGATGCTTCTTACGGAGCCACTCCTTAGTGGCCCTGGCTGTGTGTTTCGGGTCGTTGTCATGCTGGAAGACCCAGCCACGACCCATCTTCAATGCTCTTACTGAGGGAAGGAGGTTGTTGGCCATGATCTCGCGATACATGGCCCCATCCATCCTCCCCTCAATACGGTGCAGTCGTCCTGTCCCCTTTGCAGAAAAGCATCCCCAAAGAATGATGTTTCCACCTCCATGCTTCACGGTTGGGATGGTGTTCTTGGGGTTGTACTCATCCTTCTTCTTCCTCCAAACACGGCGAGTGGAGTTTATATTTTTGTCTCATCAGACCACATGACCTTCTCCCATTCCTCCTCTGGATCATCCAGATGGTCATTGGCAAACTTCAGCCGGGCCTGGACGTGCGCTGGCTTGAGCAGGGGGACCTTGCGTGCGCTGCAGGATTTTAATCCATGACGGCGTAGTGTGTTACTAATGGTTTTCTTTAAGACTGTGGTCCCAGCTCTCTTCAGGTCATTGACCAGGTCCTGCCGTGTAGTTCTGGGCTGATCCCTCACCTTCCTCATGATCATTGATGCCCCACAAGGTGAGATCTTGCATGGAGCCCCAAACCGAGGGTGATTGACCGTCATCTTGAACTTCTTCCATTTTCTAATAATTGCGCCAACAGTTGTTGCCTTCTCACCAAGCTGCTTGCCTATTGTCCTGTAGCCCATTCCAGCCTTGTGCAGGTATACAATTGTATTCCTGATGTCCTTACACAGCTCTCTGGTCTTGGCCATTGTGGAGAGGTTGGAGTCTGTTTGATTGAGTGTGTGGACAGGTGTCTTTTATACAGGTAACAAGTTCAAACAGGTGCAGTTAATACAGGTAATGAGTGGAGAATAGGAGGGCTTCTTAAAGAAAAACTAACAGGTCTGTGAGAGCCGGAATTCTTACTGGTTGGTAGGTGATCAAATACTTATGTCATGCAATAAAATGCAAATTAATTACTTAAAAATCATACAATGTGATTTTCTGGATTTTTGTTTTAGATTCCGTCTCTCACAGTTGAAGTGTACCTATGATAAAAATGACAGACCTAAACATGCTTTGTAAGTAGGAAAACCTGCAAAATCGGCAGTGTATCAAATACTTGTTGTCACGACTGTCGGTGAGATGCGGTAAAAGAAGTCAGGCGCAGGACACAGAACTCTCGGACACGTACTTTAATCCGATAAGGATCCAAAAGAACACAGAAATAACCCGCTCACTAAAATGACAACCGTGAAGGGAAAAACAATCACACACAATGTCCTGATGAGAGACAGGGGTAATATAAGGGAAACAATTAAACATAATGACGAACAGGTGTAAACAATACAGACAAAACTAAACAAACACCGATAACATCGAACGGCAGTAGCTAGTACTCCGGGGACGACGAACGCCGAAGCCTGCCCGAGCAAGGAGGAGGAGCAGCCTCGGCAGAATCCGTGACACTTGTTCTCCCCACTGTATATGCTGTACACCCCAGAAAAACACCCCAGAAAAACACCAGCAAATCTGAAAGTGATTCACCTACCAACCAGTAAGAATTCCGGCTCTCACAGACCTGTTAGTTTTTCTTTAAGAAGCCCTCCTATTCTCCACTCATTACCTGTATTAACTGCACCTGTTTGAACTTGTTACCTGTATAAAAGACACCTGTCCAAAATGGCTTAAGGACAACAAAGTCAAGGTATTGGAGTGGCCATCATAAAGCCCTGACCTCAATCCTATAGAAACTTTGTGGGCAGAACTGAAAAAGCGTGTGCAAGCAAGGAGGCCTACAAACCTGACTCAGTTACACCAGCTCTGTCAGGAGGAATGGGCCAAAATTCACCCAACTTATTGTGGGAAGCTTGGTCAAACAATTTAAAGGCAATGCTACCAAATACTAATTGAGTGTATGTAAACTTCTGACCCACTGGGTGGGAATGTGATGAAAGAAATAAAAGCTGAAATAAATCATTCTCTCTACTATTATTCTGACATTTCACATGATTAAAATAAAGTGGTGATCATAACTGACCTAAAACAGGGAATATTTACTAGGATTAAATGTCAGGAATTGTGAAAAACTGAGTTTAAATGTATTTGGCTAAGGTGTATGTAAACATCTGACTTCAACTGTACAAGCCATCATCATATTTGTCCAAACCTGTTTAATTAGACTTTTCTTACTATGTGGTTCACATCACCATATACTAGTCCTTTATTATGGTGGGTTATTGGGTGTGTATATATAGGCTAACGTGAGGTCCTAAGTCGATACAAGGGCTTTCCTCCCCCATACATTCCAAGGCAGAATGAACTCAGTGATCCTCCCCTTCACTGGGTTCACTGGTGCTGACCACCCACTACCTCTCCCTCTCTCTCTTCTCTCTCTCTCTCTCTCTCTCTCTCTCTCTCTCTCTCTCTCTCTCTCTCTCTCTCTCTCTCTCTCTCTCTCTCTCTCTCCCTCTCCCTCTCCCTCTCCCTCTCCCTCTCTCTCTCTCTCTCTCTCTCTCTCTCTCTCTCTCTCTCTCTCTCTCTCTGTTTTAAATTCAATTCAAAGGGCTTTATTGGCATGGGAAACATATGTTTACATTGCCAAAGCAAGTGAAATAGATAATAAACAAAAGTTAAATAAACAATATAAAATTAACAGTAAACATTACACTCACAAAAGTTCCCAAGGAATAGAGACATTTCAAATGTCATATTAAGACTATATACTGTGTTGTAACGGTGTGCAAATAAAGTACAAAAAGGAAAATCTCTCTCTCTCATCATCCTTCTCTCCCCATCCCCCTCTCTCCCCATCCCCCTCTCCACCCTTCCCCCATCTCTAGGGTCTGTGTGTTTTCCGGCATTCTCAACCAGGGGCAGTGAGTTCCTATAGGCTCTATAGACCTTGAGCCGGGGCCTTGCTAGCAGCTGATGACTGATTGTGTGAAAGCTCAATAACATAGTAGACAGAGGAGTTACGGTAGTGTTTCTTGGTTAAATGTTCTTCGGCTGGGTGCTAAGCCAGAAACAGTGATCAGTGATATCAGCTCAGTCAATATGAAAATCTTAGATATAATCTAATCTTTTTCTATTTTGGGATGACTGGGTGGCTGACAGTAAGGGAGAAAGCCAGGATCAAAGATGACAGGACAACTGGTTGAGTGACAGGTGCTCTCACTGTGATAGAAATGAGAGTTCCAGTGTAGTAAAGCTGTAGTTGGTGTAAGTAAATGGTTGTGTAGGCCTATAGAATGTGTAGTACTGGTGTAAGTAATGGAGTAGAGTACAGGTATGGGTGTAATACAAGTTGACTGTGACTCATAGGAACTAACATATGCCAGAGGGTCAGAGCTTAAGAAGGAAACTAGAAAGACTGGAACCTAGAAAACTTCCTTGGTTAGAAAAGGCTGAGACGCCATGAGTGTAGAACGTTGATGCACGTAGGTGTCACATTTTGGGTGCGATGAGTTTACGTCCATTGTTGACAGTTGTAAAAGGTCTGGCTAAAGGATATGTGTGGTAAAGGTGTGGTGGGTGTCTGTAGGTAGGACTAGAGGCCAGGTCAATGAGGGCAGTGGCAGCTCAGACGCCATCACAGTAAACTGATAAACCTGAAGGGTACTACAATGCAGAATCAATTAGTTAGCCAGCTAACTTTGATAAATAGCCAGAAATTACTGTTGATTTTCTGGTTAATTAAGAAAGCTAAACTTAGATATGTGTTCTTTGTTGTTGAGTCAATACGACCATGCCCATTTCAAGATTATCTTTTTTTTAAATGTAAAAGTTAGCTGGCTAATTTCTTGATTCTGTTTTGTAGTATACCCCTTTGAAGAAAGCTATACAGAAGGGCTATGTAAACAGCAAACCCTGAATACACTCTCTCCTCTCCTTCCCTCTGTTCCCTCTCTATCCCAGTTTAACAGTGCTGTATCAGGCTCCTACTAGACAGCCAAGCCAGAGGACTAGAGGGGGACATCAGACACTAACTAGCCTTCTCTCTCTCTCCAGGCTGTGTGTTCTCACGTGGTCTGCACCTGGCACCTGCACACTGTTTGGCTGGGGGAGATCACATTCCATAACAACAGTCAGGCAAGCATAAGAACACACAGGAATGTATCTATTTCGTCTCTGTCTGTCTATCTATCTATCTATCTATCTATCTATCTATCTATCTATCTATCTATCTATCTATCTATCTATCTATCTATCTATCTATCTATCTATCTATCTATCTATCTATCTATCTATCTATCTATCTATCTATCTATCTATCATCTATCTATCTATGTTCTGATGATATGATGACGACGGCAGGAATAAACTAATGGAGGGCAAATACACACTGCTGATCGGGAAACGTGTCGCTCTGTAGACTTGCTGGGTTCTTTATGTTCCTCGCGCACATGAACAAGAGGCGCTCAAGCAGAGATTTGTGAATGAAACCCAGAAGCCACGCCACCCTTACATGTGTAACCAATGGTTTAGGGAGAAATGCATTCACCACGCCCCCTATGATGTTGCCGGGCCAATAGAAAGCTGTTAGAGGTCATGGCAATTGCATAACATTATTCAACGCTTGCACGTTTGAACGAACAACTACACCGTGCTGAAAGAGAAAGCGGAGGAGAGGATGTAGGTTATTATTAATGGGCGTAGTAAAAATATTACCGTTTATACGAGAGATGAAAAGTCATAGGCTTTAGCTCTAGGCCTAGTTGTTAAATTTACGCCTACCAAGACAACACATGAACATAATAGAAAACGTCCAAATATTTTGGTGGTCCAGGCATTCACATGAGCCCCAAACCATCGTACATATCTCGCCGCAACAGACTAGCGGTCAGCATTATATATAGCAATATTCTAGCCATATTCAGTGGTTTTATGGAAATAATATCTCCCCAAAAATATAATATACAAATAGCAGACATTTAAAAAAAAATATATATATGTACATTTCCTGGCAAAACAGAGAGGACCCGAAGTGTCCTTTGTATTGTTGATAGAACTCCATCCACAATATTGTGTGAATAGGGCTCCCCCTGGCGTCTAGAATTGTTTTAACGCGTCAAGGATATGGATACATTGTACAAATGTCCTGTTGCTGCTGCACACAACGAAACACAATTGTTCTTGCCACTTGCCAACTGTCTGCACCGTGAAACAATGTTGCAGTGTATCAGTGTCATCTCTTCTACCGGGGTATTTTGTCCAGTCATCAGCTTTTACCAAGCTGTGCAGCACCTGCCGAAGCAGGCTACGGCCCAAACGGAGCACAGAGCAGACTACTCTACTAGCCAGCTCTACTCTCAGCGCTAGAGGGCGCTGTTCTCACTTTCAAGTTTCAAGTTTTATTAGTTGTGTGGACAGGATACCGAAACACGATATACACCGTCCATCGAAATGCTTACTTGCAGGTTCCTTCTCGACAACGCAACACCAAAAATAAATAATAAAATATAATAATACGAACATAAAGTAAATGGTTCAGTATAATAAAATCAACATTTTAGCATAAGTATACAGGAAGGCACAATTTATAGTACAATATTTACACATGTATCTGGGAAGGGGGGATTGGGAGGCAAGTGTTTAAATTAGGCAGTATTAGCAACAGTAAATAAGAGTCTGGTAGCAGCAGTTGTGATGTGTATAGCGTGAATCTTTGTGTGTGTGTGTGTGTGTGTGTGTGTGTGTGTGTGTCACCCTTCCCAAGGTAAGTTAATGTCTTTAGTCATTGCTTTGGATGTGGATTATTACTATCTTTTCAAACACTAGTATATTGGTCATGAAGAAGCCAATCTGGCACCAGATAGGAGTCATGGGTCCTAAAGTAGGTCTGTCTCTCCCCATCCCTCTGGGTCCTAAAGCAGGTCTGTCTCTCTCCATCCCTCTGGGTCCTAAAGCAGGTCTGTCTCTCCCCATCCCTCTGGGTCCTAAAGCAGGTCTGTCTCTCCCCATCCCTCCCTCTGTCTCCCTCTGTCTCCCTCTGTCATACTCTGTCCTGCTGCCCAGTGCTTCATGCAAACGCTAAAGAGAGATTTTTCAGAGAAATGTTGCATTGAACTGAAAATGCACACACACACGCATGCCAACATGTCCACTTGTTTCTCACCGATGTACAGGAGTATCTAGATTACCAATGGATGGATTAGTCTACTTTTGTTCAAAGCTCGTACATCAACAAACAGAGTTTAGCAATACATCCGTCTACCCTCTCTCACTCTTTCGCTCACTCTCTCTCTCTCTTTCTATCTCTCTTTCACTCACACAAATTCTCCAACCCCCTCAATCAATCAATCAATCAATTTTATTTTATATAGCCCTTCTTACATCAGCTAATATCTCGAAGTGCTGTACAGAAACCCAGCCTAAACCCCAAACAGCTAGTAATGCAGGTGTAGAAGCACGGTGGCTAGGAAAAACTCCCTAGAAAGGCGAAAACCTAGGAAGAAACCTAGAGAGGAACCAGGCTATGAGGGGTGGCCAGTCCTCTTCTGGCTGTGCCTCCACTCTCCCCATTCTCTATTATTATTTTAATTCTCCCCATTCACTCAAGCTTTCACTCTTTCATTTTTCTCTCTCTCTCTCTCTCTCTCTCTCTCTCTCTCTCTCTCTCTCTCTCTCTCTCTCTCTCTCTCTCTCTCTCTCTCTCTCTCTCTCTCTCTCTCTCTCTCTCTCTCTCTCTCTCTCTCTCTCTCTCTCTCTCTCTCGCTCTCTCTCTCTCTCTCTCTCTCTCTCTCTCTCTCTCTCTCTCTCTCTGTCTCTCTCTCTCTGTCTCTCTCTCTCACTGAGCTTTTCAGTGACCAAGACTGGACTCATGCCCACTCACTTGTCCCCCCTTTCATTCTTCATTTATTTCTCTCTTGGCTCTCTCTCTCACTCAATCACTCCTTTGCTCTTTTCCTCTCCATCTCTACTTTACTGAGACCTAAACTGCTACTTTGAATGACAGAGGGGACCCAGTGTGTAACGCACACACTCTGAGCTAATTTCAGGAGCCCCGGTCTCTCTCCATCTCTCTTTCTCTCTCTCTCTCTCTCTCTCTCTCTCTCTCTCTCTCTCTCTCTCTATCTCTCTCTCTCTCTTCCCCTCTCTATCTCTCTGTCCGTCCGCTCATCTGTGGTTGTGTATGGGAGAGGAGGGCTAACATGGACTTGGTGGGTCTCTCTCTGCCTCTAATACTTGTGTTTTGGCAATGGACAACCACCACAGGTGCCGCCGGTAAGACGTTAATCAGCATTAAGATAGTTTGTTTTGGTTATTGTTTGTTGTTGTAGTAGTACACTCTTAGAAAAAAGGGTTCCAAAAGGGTTCTTCGGCTGTCCCCATAGCAGAACCCTTTTTGGTTTCAGGTAAAACCCCCTTTTTGGTTCCAGATATAACCATTTTGGGTTCCTCTGTGGAACCAACAAGGGGTATTCAAAGGGTTCTCATATAGGGACAGCTGAAGAACCCTTTTAGGTTCTAGATAGCGCCTTCTTTTCTAAGAGTGTCGCGGTGGGGGTGCTAGTGGTGGTAGTGGTGGTGGTCGTGGTGGTGGTGATGATGGTGGTGGTGGTGGTAGTGGTAGTGGTGGTGGTAGATGTGGTGGAAGGGGGCTTGGTGGTGCAGTGGTCTAAGGCACTGCATCTCAGTGCTAGCTGTGCCACTAGAGATCCTGGTTCGAATCCGTAGCCGGCCGCGACCGGGAGACCCATGGGGCGGCGCACAATTGGCCCAGTGTCGTCCAGGGTAGGGGAGGGAATGGCCGGCAGGGATGTAACTCAGTTGGTAGAGCATGGCGTTTGCAATGCCAGGGTTGTGGGTTCGATTCCCACGGGGGGCCAGTATGAAAAATAAAAAAATAATTTATGCACTCACTAACTGTAAGTCGCTCTGGATAAGAGTGTCTGCTAAATTACGTAAATGTAGGTGGTGGTGGTAGTGTTGTTGGAGGTGGTGGTGGTGGAGGTGGTGGTGGTAGTGGTGGTTGAAGAAACTAGTAGTAGTAGTAATAACAGTAGAACAGTGGTGGTGGAGGTGGTAGTGGTAGTAGTGGTAGTAGTGGTGGTAGTGGTGGTTGAAGAAACTAGTAGTAATAACAGTAGAACAGTGGTGGTGGAGGTGGTAGTGGTAGAAGTAGTAGTAGTAGTGGTGGTTGAAGAAACTAGTAGTAGTAGTAATAACAGTAGAACAGTGGTGGTGGAGGTGGTAGTAGTAGTAGTAGTAATAAGTAGTAGCATCAGTAGTAGAACAAGTTGAACAAGGAACAGTATAGTGAAAGTAGTTCAGATATACTGTATATAGTAGTTCAGATATACTGTATATAGTAGTTCAGATATATAGACACCTGTTCATATTGAAGACACCTGTTCATATTGAAAATGTCACTTGCTGATAATATGATGAATAATTTGGTGAATGTAATTGTTGATAACTGCTGTAATGTGTTGTTGTGAGAATGACAATGAAGAAACATGATTTTATTTCCCCTCTTTCAGTGACGTACTGGACGTACACAGGTAAGAACATCTCTCTCAATAACCAAAAGGTATTTAAGTTGATTCATAACTATGTTATTATAACTCATAAAGTAAGTGTAGATCACAGTAGGAATATTATCCCTGCCGCTAAACACTACATAAATACAACAGTATAGTCTCTGTCTGTCTGTCTGTCACTTATTTACATTTTAGTCATTTAGCAGACGCTCTTATCCAGAGCGACTTACAGTTAGTGAATACATTATTATTATTTTATTTTTTTGATACTGGCCCCCCGTGGGAATCGAACCCACAACCCTGGTGTTGCAAACGCCATGCTCTATCAACTGAGCTACATCCCTGCTGGCCATTCCCTCCCCTACCCTGGACGACGCTGGGCCAATTGTGCGCCGCCCATGAGTCTCCCGGTCGCGGCCGGCTGTGACAGGGAGTGCCTGGATTCGAACCAGGATCTCTAGTGGCACAGTTAGCACTGTGATGCAGTGCCTTAGACCACTGCGCCACTCAGGAGGCTTATACATCAGCTCACCTACTGTACATTATTTCTCTCTCTCTCTCTCTCTCTCTCTCTCTCTCTCTCTCTCTCTCTCTCTCTCTCTCTCTCTCTCTCTCTCTCTCTCTCTCTCTCTCTCTCTCTCTCGCACTCTCTCTCTCTCTCGCTCACGCTCGCTCTCTCTCTCTCGCGCTCTCTCTCTCTCGCACTCTCTCTCGCGCTCTCTCTCTCTCGCACTCTCTCTCGCTCTCTCTCTCTCTCTCTCTCTCTCTCTCTCTCTCTCTCTCTCTCTCTCTCTCTCTCTCTCTCTCTCTCTCTCTCTCTCTCTCTCTCTCTCTCTCTCTCTCTCTCTCTCTCTCTCTCTCTCTCTCTCTCTCTCTCGCTCTCTCTCTCTCGCTCTCCTGGCATGGGAGAAACAGAAATGAGGAGTGGGGGATGGAGGGAGGGAGGGAAATGGGGGTGCAGAAGAGGGAAAGAGAGCTAGAGAGGGGGAGGAAAACAAGATAAGTGGCAGGTGCACGAGGAGGATGAAGAGATGGAAAGACGTGTTTTAGCAGCATTGTTATGCCACACAATAACCCTGTGTGTTAATTGTACTGTCCAGGCTGAGGAACACTGGCTGCCTATCATGTGGACAATGACACTGTAGACCTGAATGGCCCTGAGTGTACACACTACCACTCTGTATGCATTCAGTAAGTTCACACAGAGCTTTTCTATTCACATGCAGTACAGTCCAGTACAGTATGTCTTCTAACCAGGGCATGTGTCCAGGTCTAGCTGACATTCTGTTTTTCTCAGTGTTCTATAGGACTGGATATACTGTTAAAGTAACTGGTCCTGAGGAGTTGTGTTGTGTTGGTGTGTGTGAGGGGATCTGTGGCATTCTGTGGCTGGCTCACTCACAGGCACTGCGGCTCTTTGTATGGCGTTGTGTGTGTGTGTTTGTGTGAGTGTGTGGCATTGTTCCCATCCACATTGGGGACAGTGGCAGCGCTATGAGAGGTAGAGAAGGGCAGAATGACGGAATATTCTCTCCATTGTAACCATGGGGACCTCCATGACAACCAACTGTGGAGCTGCAGGACAAGTTTTTCTCCTTTTTTGGGGGCGGTGGGCAAGGAGGGGGATAGAGGACGGATTAGAGGTACAGGCCGGGGGAGGGGAGTGTGCATGTGTATGTGTGTGTGTGTAGGCCCAGCTAGCACATTTGGTTCCTTGGAAGTTGTGGGAACGTATGTTTTTGGTTTGACATTGTCATATGTTTTCTGACAAGTAAAACTGAACATTTTTTAACATAAGTGAAAATGTTGCCTGTTTTTATGTTGCAGGGAGGTTCTGATAAAGTTTTACTCTGGTTCCTTCCCACTGGGCAAAAACTGGTTGAGTCATCAACGTTAGGGCATTTCGTATTTTTTTAAATTAAACTTTTAACCTAAATCCAATGACATGGTGAAATGTTTTGTTGATTTCACGTTTAATTCACGTTAGTTGACAACAACCAAATGTAAATCAAAACTAGACGTTGAACTGACGTCGGTGCCCAGTGGGTTGAACGTTTTCCTGGGAGGCTTTATTAACGCTCTGAGAATTAAAATTATAGGTTATTTGGAGGTTTTTTAATAACTTCCTTAAAACTTTCACTGGGAATGTTTCAATAAAACTTTAAATAACACTGCTAGCTTATTACGGTTAACTTTTTTTCATTTTCTTAGGCATTATTCATGCAAACACATTTATTTTAATTATGACACAGTGAGGGATCAGTGAGATTCGAACCAATCCTTTTCTGTTCTCTATCCATGGAATTAATCCACTGCGCCACCAGGATGGAGCTCAAATGATACATTTTTTAAACTCATACAAAGCTGTTAATTTTAGTCTATTCAAACAGACCCCATGCAAAGGAAACAAGTAGTCATTAAGATCAGGTGTGGCCAATTAGTGGGCGCAGCCAACACAACTGAACACACTTAGCTAGATAGAGGATAGAGAGAGTTTTATCGATGCTGAGAACGGAATGTATACGTTTTAAATAACATTCTTAGAACATTCTCTGAACGGTTACTTTGTTTACAAACATTGGAGTAAAACAAGCTTATATTTGGGGTTCTGATGGGTTGTGACATTTGAACTAAGCTCATGAGGCATTTATAAGTTATATTCTTCAAGAATCAATGGGTGCATATCATTAATTTATAAGTCCAAAAATGGATGTAGCAACTGCTGATTGCGCCTTTAAAGTAATGAAATACCAAGAAAATAAAGTTCCTTAAATGTGCTGAAAACGTTCCAAAGCCAAACAACTATCCTGCACCATTCTCAGAAAGTTGTGGGAAGATTGTATGCAAAATAACCATAGGACAACCATGCTCTCACCAAGCTCTAACAAACATATGGTTCACATAACTTTTTTTGTGGTAGCTGGGGGGATAGTGATGGTGTAGAAATGTCTCTCTCTAATCCCCCTAGGAAAGTAAAATCCCCCTGAGCCCACTGCAGATAAACACTAGGGTGGAGTGTGAGAGACAGAGTGTGTGTGTGTGTGTGTGTGTGTGTGTGTGTGTGTGTGTGTGTGTGTGTGTGCGTAAATATAGCACTAATGTAGAAAGGATACCCTCACACTGATTGACATTGGCATGGAGAGTAGAGGACTGACCTCCGTAGCAGGCTAGGGCACACTGAGGGTTGGAGAGGAGACCTCATATTGAGATCTGACTGCTGACTGAATGCCTGGGTTATGAAATGTGGGGCCACACTGACTATGAACCGTCTGTGTATTCTGTATTATTAACTGTTATAAACTGGGTGGTTCATGCCCTGAATGCTGATTGGCTGAAAGCCGTGGTATATGAGGGGTATACCCCGGGTATGACAAAACATTTATTTTTACTGTTCTAATTACGTTTGTAACCATTTTATAATAGCAATAAGGCACCTCGGGGGTTTGTGGTATATGGCCAATATACCACGGCTAAGGGCCGTATCCAGGCACTCTGCGTTGCGTTGTGCATAAGAATAGCACTTAGCCGTGGTATATTGGCCATGTACCACACCCCCTCGGGCCTCATTGCTTAATTATACTATGGCATTGTTAAATACTTGTTTCTGATTGTCTTGAAAGGCTTCTTGTAATTGTGGTGGTTTGAGTCTAAGTTGTGTTCCTGCCCCTGCCCTTTACTACCATCCCTCCTCTCCTCTTTTCTGCCTACTCTCAAATTCAAATTCTTTCTCTTGCTTGTCACTCTCTCATTCTCTACATGTCCTTTCATTATTCCACCTCTCTGACCCCCTCTCCTGTCTTCCCTCAGTCTCTCTAGTCTGAATCCCCTCTACCCCTGTCTCTCTCTCTCTCTCTCTCTCTGTTTGCATCTCTCTTTCTCTCTGTGCCCAGAACGTCTGTCTGTGCACCTATCAGTCTCCCTCTCTCTGCTCCCCTGTTTCTCTCTCCCCTCCAATTAGTGTTGAAGAAGGATGTTTGTGTGTGTGTGCTCACCACTGTGAATATAATGCACCACCTCATGACTGACCACTGACTTTACACTCCTGTATACACTCTCTCTCGCGCGCACACACACACACACACACACACACACACACACACACACACACACACACACACACACACACACACACACACACACACACACACACCATCCAGTATTCTAACATTCTGATACTCCATACAGACATAGGATCTTAATTTGACCAGTATTGTTGTAGCAAAATAATCCTGCAGCAACAAGATTAGAACTTTTAGTCCATAATATTGCTTGACCGGTGGTTAGGCTATTAGCTGGACAAAAGTATGTTACATGAAAAGTGCAATATTGCCTTCAGATAGTATTCATACCCCTTAAAGTATTCCACATTTTGTTGTGTTACAGCCTGAATTCAAAATGGATTAAATATGTTTTTTTCTCACCCATCTACACATAATAATACACCATAATGACAAATTGAAAACATGTTTTCATAAATTGTTGCCAATTTATTGAAAATGAAATACAGAAATCACATTTATATAAGTATTGAGTCATTACTTTGTTGAAGCACCTTTGGCAGCGATTACAGCTGTGAGTCTTTCTGGGTAAGTCTCTAAGAGCTTTCCACACCTGAATTGTGCAACATTTGCCCATTATTCTTTTCAAAATTCTTCAAGCTCTGTCAAATTGGTTGTTGATTGTTGCTTGACAACCATTCTCCAGTCTTGCCATAGATAAAGTAGATTTAAGTCAAAACTGTATCTCGGCCACTCAGGAACATTCACTGTCTTCTTGGTAAGCAACTCCAGTGTAGATTTGGCCTTGTGTTTTAGATTATTATCCTGCTGAAAGGTGAATTAATCTCCCAGTGTCTGGTGGAAAGCAGACTAAACCAGATTTTCCTCTAGGATTTTGCCTTTGCTTAGCTCCATTCCATTTCTTTTTCATCCTGAAAAATTCCCCAGTCCTTAACGATTACAAGCATACCCATAACATGATACAGCCACAACTATGCTTGACAATATGGAGAGTGGTACTCAGTAAGGTGTTGTACTGGATTTGTCCCAAACATAATACTTTGTATTCAGGACAAAATGTTTTTTTTGCAGTATGACTTTAGTGCCTTGTTGCAAACAGGATGCATGTTTTGGAATATTTGCATTCTGTACAGGCTTCCTTCATTTCACTCTGTCAATTAGGTTAGTATTGTGGAGTAACTACAATGTTGTTGACCCATCCTCAGTTTTCTCCTATCACAGCCATTAAACTCTGTAACTGTTTTAAAGTTACTATTGGCCTCACTATTGAAATCCATGAGCGGTTTTCTTCCTTAGTCCATAATATTTCTTGGTGGTGGCAAAACAATTATCCTGAACTCATTTAGGCTTGCCATGACAAAAGGGGTTGAATACTTATTGACTCAAGACATTTGAGCTTTTCATTTTTCATTAATTTGTAAACATTTCTAAAAACATAATTCCACTTTGACATTATGGGGTATTGTGTAGGACAGTGACAAGAAACATCTCAATTTACTCCATTTTAAATTCAGGCTGTAATGTAACTGTAATGAATACTCGGACAGAGTGGTAAGATCCAATCGCAGAATAGCGATGCTTTATTAGAGTACAGACAAGGGAATAGCTTAATCGTAGTCGGGCGGGCTGTGGTCAAAACCGGGCCAGGCAGAGACAGGCAGAGGTACCAAGGGAGCGGGCGTAGTCGTAGTCGAGGGCACAGGCACAGGGTCAGAGTACGGTAATCACTGGGATAAACAAGCAGAGGATTAAGCAATTCGGGGAGTCAAACAACAAGGCACAGGTCGGATACACGGGTAATCAAAAACAACAAACTCTCTCTCTCTCTCTCTCGGAACAAAACGCTTAGCAAGTCACAATGGAACAATACCTCGCACCGACTGAGCTTCTGAGCACACCTTATATCCTACACTAATTACTGACAGGTGTGCTCAGAACTCAGGTGAACCAGATCGAGTCTGATGACTCCCCCTCTCTGTAGATCGGGGAAGTGTCAGACTCTGTCTAGACCCAGCCAACCCCCGATCCCTTACAGTAACAACATGTGAAAAAAGTCAAGGGGTGTGAATACTTTCTGAAGGCACTGTAACTGTGTGTTAGTGCAGGTTTTCAGTGAATTTATGTAAATCACGAAGTTCATCTGCATTTCCTGCGGTGCAGGAAAATTCTCAGCAACAAAAGAGTGATCAAATTAAGATCCTACACATTTACATACTCCCTCTCTCCCAAGCTTTCAAACCTTCTAATACTACTGGACACACTCACTCCCAAACATTCTAGAATTAGTATTCTAACCCTTTCTACTACTGTATCTCTTACTCTATATTAGTGTAACATAATCATGTAAGATTTAATTGGGCCTTTCTTCGTTGGCTAATAAGTCTTTGTGTGTGTGTAAGTGTGTTTGTTTGTGTACTGTATATGTGTGTGTGTGTTGTGTGTCTGGGTGTGTGTTCGTCAGGGTGATGATGCTCATTAGGCAATTGTCCTTAGTCAGAGCAGGTCAAGTACAGAGGATGAGTGTGAAAGACAGGATGAGCAGGGTGGTAATGTGATAGGTCAAGAGGTCAATATGAAATGACTGGCCATGCTTAATGTGTGTGGTACATCACTGATAGAGAGTCACAATATGTGTCATGTTTTGGTCACTCTCTTCCCTTCCCCTCCCCCTCAGGATCAGTAGGCCAATCCAAGTGGGCGGAGTACTTCCCAGACTGTGGTGGTAAGGCCCAGTCTCCGGTTGACGTGGCAACGGTCCAGACCCAGTATGACCCCAGCCTGGGCCCTCTGACACCCCTGGGTTATGGCCAGCATGGCAACAAACCCTTCAGCCTCTACAACAATGGACATACAGGTAACTACAGCAACCATGCTGACTTCATCACTAACAACAGACATACAGGTAACTACAGCAACCATGCTGACTCCATCACAAACAACATACATACAGGTAACTACAGCAACCATGCTGACTCCATCAGTAACAACAGACATACAGGTAACTACAGCAACCATGCTGACTCCGTCACTAACAACATACAGGTAATACAGCAACCATGCTGACTCCATCACTAACAACATACATACAGGTAACTACAACAACCATGCTGACTCCATCACTAACAACATACATACAGGTAACTACAGAATCCATGCTGACACCATCACTAACAACATACAGGTAACTACAGCAACCATGCTGACACCATCACTAACAAACCATGCTGACTCCATCACGAACAACAGACATACAGGTAACTACAGCAACCATGCTGACTCCATCAGTAACAACAGCCATAAAGGTAACTACAGAAACAATGCTGACTTCATCACTAACAACAGACATACAGGTAACTACAGCCACCATGCTGACTCCATTACTAACAACATAGATACAGTATACTACAGAAACCATGCTGACAACATCACTAACAACATACAGGTAACTACAGCAACCATGCTGACTCCATCACTAACAACATACATACAGGTAACTACAGCAACCATGCTGACTCCATCATTAACTACATACAGGTAACTACAGGAACCATGCTGACTCCATAACTAACAACATACATACAGGTAACTACAGCAACCATGCTGACTCCATCACTAACAACAGACACACAAGTAACTACAGCAACCAAGCTGACTCCATCACTAACAACATACATACAGGTAACTACATCAAACATGCTGACACCAATATTAACAACATACAGGTAACTACAGCAACCATGCTGACTCCATCACTAACAAACCATGCTGACTCCATCACAAACAACAGACATACAGGTAACTACAGCAACCATGATGACTCCATCAGTAACAACAGCCATACACGTAACTACAGAAACAATGCTGACTCTATCACTAACAACATACATACAGGTAACTACAGCAGCCATAATGACTCCATTACTAACAACATACATAGAGGTAACTACAGAAACCATAATGACACCATCACTAACAACATACAGGTAACTACAGCAACCATGCTGACTCCATCACTAACAACATACATACAGGTAACTACAGAAACCATGGTGACGCTATCACTAACAACATACAGGTAACTACAGCAACCATGCTGACTCCATCACTAACAACATACAGGTAACAACAGCAACCATGCTGACTCCATCACTAACAACATACATACAGGTAACTACAGAATCCATGCTGACACCATCACTAACAACATACAGGTAACTACAGCAACCATGCTGACTCCATCACTAACAAACCATGCTGACTCCATCACAAACAACAGACATACAGGTAACTACAGCAACCATGCTGACTCCATTACTAACAACATAGATACAGGATACTACAGAAACCATGCTGACAACATCACTAACAACATACAGGTAACTACAGCAACCATGCTGACTCCATCATTAACTACATACATGTAACTATAGCAACCATGCTGACTCCATCACTAACAACATACATACAGGTAACTACAGCAACCATGCTGACACCATCACTAACAACATACAGGTAACTACAGCAACCATGCTGATTCCATCACTAACAACAGACATACAGGTAACTACAGCAAGCATACTGACTCCATCACTAACAACATACATACAGGTAACTACAGAAACCATGCTGACGCCATCACTAACAACATACAGGTAACTACAGCAACCATGCTGACTCCATCACTAACAACAGACAGGTAACTACATCAACCATGCTGACTCCATCACTAACAACATACAGGTAACTACAGCAACCATGCTGATTCCATCACTAACAACAGACATGCAGGTAACTACAGCAACCATGCTCACTCCATCACTAACAACATACATACAGGTAACTACAGAAACCATGCTGACGCCATCACTAACAACATACAGGTAACTACAGCAACCATGCTGACTCCATCACTAACAACAGACAGGTAACTACATCAACCATGCTGACTCCATCATTAACAACATACAGGGAACTACAGCAACCATGCTGACTCCATCACTAACATCAGACATACAGTTAACTACAGCAACCATGCTGACTCCATCACTAACAACAGACATACAGGTAACTACAGCAAACATGATGACACCATCACTAACAACATACAGGTAACTACAGCAACCATGCTGACTCCATCACTAACAACAGACATACAGTTAACTACAGCAACCATGCTGACTCCATCACTAACAGCAGACATTCAGGTAACTACAGCAACCATGCTGACTCCATCACTAACAACATACATATAGGTAACTACTGAAACCATGATGACGCCATCACTAACAACATACAGGTAACTACAGCAACCATGCTGACTCCATCACTAACAACAGACAGGTAACTACAGCAACCATGCTGACTCCATCACTAACAACATACAGGGAACTACGGCAACCATGCTGACTCCATCACTAACAACATACATACAGGTAACTACAGCAACCGTGCTGACTCCATCACTAACAACATACATACAGGTAACTACAGCAAACATTCTGACACCATCACTAACAACATACAGGTAACTATAGCAACCATGCTTACTCCATCACTAACAACAGACATACAGGTAACTGCAGCAAGCATACTGACTCCATCACTAACAACAAACATAAAGGTAACTACAGCAATCATGATGACTCCATCACTAACAACATACAGGTAACTACAGCAACCATGCTGACTCCATCACTAACAACAGACATACAGGTAACTACAGCAACAATGCTGACTCCATCACTAACAACATACATACAGGTAACTACAGAAACCATGCTGACGCCATCACTAACAACATACAGGTAACTACAGCAACAATGCTGACTCCATCACTAACAACATACAGGTAACTACAGCAACCATGCTGACACCATCACTAACAACATAAATGTAACTGCATCAAGCATACTGACTCCATCACTAACAACAAACATAAAGGTAACTACAGCAATCATGCTGAATCCATGACTAACAACAGACATATTTGTAACTACTGCAACCATGCTGACTCCATGACTAACAACAGACATACATGTAACTACAGCAACCATGCTGATTCCATCACTAACAACAGACATACAGGTAACTACAGCAAGCATACTGACTCCATCACTAACAACATACATACAGGTAACTACAGCAACCATGCTGACTCCATCACTAACAACATACATACAGGTAACTACAGCAACCAGGCTGACTCCATCACTAAAAACAGACATGCAGGTAACTACAGCAACCATGCTCACTCCATCACTAACAACATACATACAGGTAACTACAGAAACCATGCTGACGCCATCACTAACAACATACATGTAACTACAGCAACCATGCTGACTCCATCACTAACAACAGACAGGTAACTACAGCAACCATGCTGACTCCATCACTAACAACAGACATACAGGTAACTACAGCAACCATGCTGACTCCATCACTAACAACATACATACAGGTAACTACAGCAACCAGGCTGACTCCATCACTAAAAACAGACATGCAGGTAACTACAGCAACCATGCTCACTCCATCACTAACAACATACATACAGGTAACTACAGAAACCATGCTGACGCCATCACTAACAACATACATACAGGTAACTACAGCAACCATGCTGACTCCATCACTAACAACAGACAGGTAACTACAGCAACCATGCTGACTCCATCACTAACAACAGACATACAGGTAACTACAGCAAACATGATGACACCATCACTAACAACATACAGGTAACTACAGCAACCATGCTGACTCCATCACTAACAACAGACATACAGTTAACTACAGCAACCATGCTGACTCCATCACTAACAGCAGACATTCAGGTAACTACAGCAACCATGCTGACTCCATCACTAACAACATACATATAGGTAACTACTGAAACCATGATGACGCCATCACTAACAACATACAGGTAACTACAGCAACCATGCTGACTCCATCACTAACAACAGACAGGTAACTACAGCAACCATGCTGACTCCATCACTAACAACATACAGGGAACTACGGCAACCATGCTGACTCCATCACTAACAACATACATACAGGTAACTACAGCAACCGTGCTGACTCCATCACTAACAACATACATACAGGTAACTACAGCAAACATTCTGACACCATCACTAACAACATACAGGTAACTATAGCAACCATGCTTACTCCATGACTAACAACAGACATACAGATAACTGCAGCAAGCATACTGACTCCATCACTAACAACAAACATAAAGGTAACTATAGCAATCATGCTGACTCCATCACTAACAACATACAGGTAACTACAGCAACCATGCTGACTCCATCACTAACAACAGACATACAGGTAACTACAGCAACAATGCTGACTCCATCACTAACAACATACATACAGGTAACTACAGAAACCATGCTGACGCCATCACTAACAACATACAGGTAACTACAGCAACCATGCTGACTCCATCACTAACAACATACAGGTAACTACATCAACCATGCTGACACCATCACTAACAACATAAATGTAACTGCAGCAAGCATACTGACTCCATCACTAACAACAAACATAAAGGTAACTACAGCAATCATGCTGACTCCATGACTAACAACAGACATATTTGTAACTACTGCAACCATGCTGACTCCATGACTAACAACAGACATACATGTAACTACAGCAACCATGCTGACTACATTTCTAACAACATACATACTGGTAACTACAGCAAGCATACTGACTCCATCACTAACAACAGACATACAGGTAACTACAGCAACCATGCTGACTACATCACTAACAACATACAGGTAACTACAGCAACCATGCTGATTCCATCACTAACAACAGACATACAGGTAACTACAGCAAGCATACTGACTCCATCACTAACAACATACATACAGGTAACTACAGCAACCAGGCTGACTCCATCACTAAAAACAGACATGCAGGTAACTACAGCAACCATGCTCACTCCATCACTAACAACATACATACAGGTAACTACAGAAACCATGCTGACGCCATCACTAACAACATACAGGTAACTACAGCAACCATGCTGACTCCATCACTAACAACATACAGGTAACTACATCAACCATGCTGACTCCATCACTAACAACATACAGGGAACTACAGCAACCATGCTGACTCCATCACTAACATCAGACATACAGTTAACTACAGCAACCATGCTGACTCCATCACTAACAACAGACATACAGGTAACTACAGCAAACATGATGACACCATCACTAACAACATACAGGTAACTACAGCAACCATGCTGACTCCATCACTAACAACAGACATACAGTTAACTACAGCAACCATGCTGACTCCATCACTAACAGCAGACATTCTGGTAACTACAGCAACCATGCTGACTCCATCACTAACAACATACATATAGGTAACTACTGAAACCATGATGACGCCATCACTAACAACATACAGGTAACTACAGGAACCATGCTGACTCCATCACTAACAACATACATATAGGTAACTACTGAAACCATGATGACGCCATCACTAACAACATACAGGTAACTACAGCAACCATGCTGACTCCATCACTAACAACAGACATGTAACTACATCAACCATGCTGACTCCATCACTAACAACATACAGGGAACTACGGCAACCATGCTGACTCCATCACTAACAACATACATACAGGTAACTACAGCAACCATGCTGACTCCATCACTAACAACATACAGGGAACTACAGCAACCATGCTGACTCCATCACTAACAACAGACATACAGGTAACTACAGCAACCATGCTGACTCCATCACTAACAACATACAGGGAACTACAGCAACCATGCTGACTCCATCACTAACAACATACATACAGGTAACTACAGCAACCATGCTGACACCATCACTAACAACATACAGGTAACCACAGCAACCATGCTGATTCCATCACTAACAACAGACATACAGGTAACTACAGCAAGCATACTGACTACATCACTAACAACATACATACAGGTAACTACAGCAACCATGCTGACTCCATCACTAACAACATACATACAGGTAACTACAGCAGCCAGGCTGACTCCGTCACTAAAAACAGACATGCAGGTAACTACAGCAACCATGCTCACTCCATCACTAACAACATACATACAGGTAACTACAGAAACCATGCTGACGCCATCACTAACAACATACAGGTAACTACAGCAACCATGCTGACTCCATCACTAACTACAGACAGGTAACTACATCAACCATGCTGACTCCATCACTAACAACATACAGGGAACTACATCAACCATGCTGACTCCATCACTAACATCAGACATACAGTTAACTACAGCAACCATGCTGACTCCATCACTAACAACAGACATACAGGTAACTACAGCAAACATGATGACACCATCACTAACAACATACAGGTAACTACAGCAACCATGCTGACTCCATCACTAACAACAGACATACAGGTAACTACAGCAACCATGCTGACTCCATCACTAACAGCAGACATTCAGGTAACTACAGCAACCATGCTGACTCCATCACTAACAACATACATATAGGTAACTACTGAAACCATGCTGACGCCATCACTAACAACATACAGGTAACTACAGCAACCATGCTGACTCCATCACTAACAACATACAGGTAACTACAGCAACCATGCTGACTCCATCACTAACAACATACAGGGAACTACGGCAACCATGCTGACTCCATCACTAACAACAGACATACAGGTAACTACAGCAGCCATGCTGACTCCATCACTAACAACAGACATACAGGTAACTACATCAACCATGCTGACTCCATCACTAACAACATACAGGTAACTATAGCAACCATGCTTACTCCATCACTAACAACAGACATACAGGTAACTGCAGCAAGCATACTGACTCCATCACTAACAACATACATGTAACTACAGCAACCATGCTGACTCAATTACTAACAACATACATACAGGTAACTACAGCAAGCATACTGACTCCATGACTAACAACAGACATATTTGTAACTACTGCAACCATGCTGACTCCATGACTAACAACATACATACATGTAACTACAGCAACCATGCTGACTCCATTACTAACAACATACATACAGGTAACTACAGCAAGCATACTGACTCCATCACTAACAACAGACATACAGGTAACTACAGCAACAATGCTGACTACATCACTAACAACATACAGGTAACTACAGCAACCATGCTGACTCCATCACTAACAACAGACATACAGGTAACTACAGCAACCATGCTGACTCCATCACTAACAACATACAGGTAACTACAGGAACCATGCTGACTCCATCACTAACAACATACATAAAGGTAACTACAGCAACCATGCTGACTCCATCACTAACAACAGACATACAGGTAACTACAGCAACCATGCTGACTCCATCACTAGCAACATACACACAGGTAACTACATCAACCATGCTGACTCCATCACTAACAACATACATGTAACTACAGCAACCATGTTGATTCCATCACTAACAACTTACATACAGGTAACTACAGCAAGCATACTGACTCCATCACTAACAACATACATACAGGTAACTACAGAAACCATGCTGACGCCATCACTAACAACATACATACAGGTAACTACTGAAACCATGATGACGCCATCACTAACAACATACAGGTAACTACAGGAACCATGCTGACTCCATCACTAACAACATACATATAGGTAACTACTGAAACCATGATGACGCCATCACTAACAACATACAGGTAACTACAGCAACCATGCTGACTCCATCACTAACAACAGACATGTAACTACATCAACCATGCTGACTCCATCACTAACAACATACAGGGAACTACGGCAACCATGCTGACTCCATCACTAACAACATACATACAGGTAACTACAGCAACCATGCTGACTCCATCACTAACAACATACAGGGAACTACAGCAACCATGCTGACTCCATCACTAACAACAGACATACAGGTAATTACAGCAACCATGCTGACTCCATCACTAACAACATACAGGGAACTACAGCAACCATGCTGACTCCATCACTAACAACATACATACAGGTAACTACAGCAACCATGCTGACACCATCACTAACAACATACAGGTAACCACAGCAACCATGCTGATTCCATCACTAACAACAGACATACAGGTAACTACAGCAAGCATACTGACTACATCACTAACAACATACATACAGGTAACTACAGCAACCATGCTGACTCCATCACTAACAACATACATACAGGTAACTACAGCAGCCAGGCTGACTCCGTCACTAAAAACAGACATGCAGGTAACTACAGCAACCATGCTCACTCCATCACTAACAACATACATACAGGTAACTACAGAAACCATGCTGACGCCATCACTAACAACATACAGGTAACTACAGCAACCATGCTGACTCCATCACTAACTACAGACAGGTAACTACATCAACCATGCTGACTCCATCACTAACAACATACAGGGAACTACATCAACCATGCTGACTCCATCACTAACATCAGACATACAGTTAACTACAGCAACCATGCTGACTCCATCACTAACAACAGACATACAGGTAACTACAGCAAACATGATGACACCATCACTAACAACATACAGGTAACTACAGCAACCATGCTGACTCCATCACTAACAACAGACATACAGGTAACTACAGCAACCATGCTGACTCCATCACTAACAGCAGACATTCAGGTAACTACAGCAACCATGCTGACTCCATCACTAACAACATACATATAGGTAACTACTGAAACCATGCTGACGCCATCACTAACAACATACAGGTAACTACAGCAACCATGCTGACTCCATCACTAACAACATACAGGTAACTACAGCAACCATGCTGACTCCATCACTAACAACATACAGGGAACTACGGCAACCATGCTGACTCCATCACTAACAACAGACATACAGGTAACTACAGCAGCCATGCTGACTCCATCACTAACAACAGACATACAGGTAACTACATCAACCATGCTGACTCCATCACTAACAACATACAGGTAACTATAGCAACCATGCTTACTCCATCACTAACAACAGACATACAGGTAACTGCAGCAAGCATACTGACTCCATCACTAACTACATACATGTAACTACAGCAACCATGCTGACTCAATTACTAACAACATACATACAGGTAACTACAGCAAGCATACTGACTCCATGACTAACAACAGACATATTTGTAACTACTGCAACCATGCTGACTCCATGACTAACAACATACATACATGTAACTACAGCAACCATGCTGACTCCATTACTAACAACATACATACAGGTAACTACAGCAAGCATACTGACTCCATCACTAACAACAGACATACAGGTAACTACAGCAACAATGCTGACTACATCACTAACAACATACAGGTAACTACAGCAACCATGCTGACTCCATCACTAACAACAGACATACAGGTAACTACAGCAACCATGCTGACTCCATCACTAACAACATACAGGTAACTACAGGAACCATGCTGACTCCATCACTAACAACATACATAAAGGTAACTACAGCAACCATGCTGACTCCATCACTAACAACAGACATACAGGTAACTACAGCAACCATGCTGACTCCATCACTAGCAACATACACACAGGTAACTACATCAACCATGCTGACTCCATCACTAACAACATACATGTAACTACAGCAACCATGTTGATTCCATCACTAACAACTTACATACAGGTAACTACAGCAAGCATACTGACTCCATCACTAACAACATACATACAGGTAACTACAGAAACCATGCTGACGCCATCACTAACAACATACATACAGGTAACTACAGAAACCATGCTGACGCCATCACTAACAACATACAGGTAACTACAGCAACCATGCTGACTCCATCACTAACAACATACAGGTAACTACATCAACCATGCTGACTCCATCACTAACAACATACAGGGAACTACAGCAACCATGCTGACTCCATCACTAACATCAGACATACAGTTAACTACAGCAACCATGCTGACTCCATCACTAACAACAGACATACAGGTAACTACAGCAAACATGATGACACCATCACTAACAACATACAGGTAACTACAGCAACCATGCTGACTCCATCACTAACAACAGACATACAGTTAACTACAGCAACCATGCTGACTCCATCACTAACAGCAGACATTCTGGTAACTACAGCAACCATGCTGACTCCATCACTAACAACATACATATAGGTAACTACTGAAACCATGATGACGCCATCACTAACAACATACAGGTAACTACAGGAACCATGCTGACTCCATCACTAACAACATACATATAGGTAACTACTGAAACCATGATGACGCCATCACTAACAACATACAGGTAACTACAGCAACCATGCTGACTCCATCACTAACAACAGACATGTAACTACATCAACCATGCTGACTCCATCACTAACAACATACAGGGAACTACGGCAACCATGCTGACTCCATCACTAACAACATACATACAGGTAACTACAGCAACCATGCTGACTCCATCACTAACAACATACAGGGAACTACAGCAACCATGCTGACTCCATCACTAACAACAGACATACAGGTAACTACAGCAACCATGCTGACTCCATCACTAACAACATACAGGGAACTACAGCAACCATGCTGACTCCATCACTAACAACATACATACAGGTAACTACAGCAACCATGCTGACACCATCACTAACAACATACAGGTAACCACAGCAACCATGCTGATTCCATCACTAACAACAGACATACAGGTAACTACAGCAAGCATACTGACTACATCACTAACAACATACATACAGGTAACTACAGCAACCATGCTGACTCCATCACTAACAACATACATACAGGTAACTACAGCAGCCAGGCTGACTCCGTCACTAAAAACAGACATGCAGGTAACTACAGCAACCATGCTCACTCCATCACTAACAACATACATACAGGTAACTACAGAAACCATGCTGACGCCATCACTAACAACATACAGGTAACTACAGCAACCATGCTGACTCCAT
Organism: Coregonus lavaretus; assembly: GCF_964263955.1. Classification (NCBI taxonomy): domain Eukaryota; kingdom Metazoa; phylum Chordata; class Actinopteri; order Salmoniformes; family Salmonidae; genus Coregonus; species Coregonus lavaretus. Next base: position 8,333,897 of record NC_140000.1, read on the forward strand.
CACTAACTACAGACAGGTAACTACATCAACCATGCTGACTCCATCACTAACAACATACAGGGAACTACATCAACCATGCTGACTCCATCACTAACATCAGACATACAGTTAACTACAGCAACCATGCTGACTCCATCACTAACAACAGACATACAGGTAACTACAGCAAACATGATGACACCATCACTAACAACATACAGGTAACTACAGCAACCATGCTGACTCCATCACTAACAACAGACATACAGGTAACTACAGCAACCATGCTGACTCCATCACTAACAGCAGACATTCAGGTAACTACAGCAACCATGCTGACTCCATCACTAACAACATACATATAGGTAACTACTGAAACCATGCTGACGCCATCACTAACAACATACAGGTAACTACAGCAACCATGCTGACTCCATCACTAACAACATACAGGTAACTACAGCAACCATGCTGACTCCATCACTAACAACATACAGGGAACTACGGCAACCATGCTGACTCCATCACTAACAACAGACATACAGGTAACTACAGCAGCCATGCTGACTCCATCACTAACAACAGACATACAGGTAACTACATCAACCATGCTGACTCCATCACTAACAACATACAGGTAACTATAGCAACCATGCTTACTCCATCACTAACAACAGACATACAGGTAACTGCAGCAAGCATACTGACTCCATCACTAACAACATACATGTAACTACAGCAACCATGCTGACTCAATTACTAACAACATACATACAGGTAACTACAGCAAGCATACTGACTCCATGACTAACAACAGACATATTTGTAACTACTGCAACCATGCTGACTCCATGACTAACAACATACATACAGGTAACTACAGCAAGCATACTGACTCCATCACTAACAACAGACATACAGGTAACTACAGCAACAATGCTGACTACATCACTAACAACATACAGGTAACTACAGCAACCATGCTGACTCCATCACTAACAACAGACATACAGGTAACTACAGCAACCATGCTGACTCCATCACTAACAACATACAGGTAACTACAGGAACCATGCTGACTCCATCACTAACAACATACATAAAGGTAACTACAGCAACCATGCTGACTCCATCACTAACAACAGACATACAGGTAACTACAGCAACCATGCTGACTCCATCACTAGCAACATACACACAGGTAACTACATCAACCATGCTGACTCCATCACTAACAACATACATGTAACTACAGCAACCATGTTGATTCCATCACTAACAACTTACATACAGGTAACTACAGCAAGCATACTGACTCCATCACTAACAACATACATACAGGTAACTACAGCAACCATGCTGACTCCATCACTAACAACATACATGCTTGTAACTACAGCAACCAGGTTGACTCCATCACTAAAAACAGACAGGTAACTACAGCAACCATGCTGACTCCATCACTAACAACATACAGGGAACTACAGCAACCATGCTGACTCCATCACTAACAACAGACATACAGGTAACTACAGCAACCATGCTGATGCCATCACTAACAACAGACATACAGGTAACTACAGCAACCATGCTGACTCCATCACTAACAACATACAGGTAACTACAGCAACCATGCTGTCTCCATCACTAACAACAGACAGACAGGTAACTACAGCAACCATGCTGACTCCATCACTAACAACATACACGTAACTACAGGAACCATGCTGACTCCATCACTAACAACATACATAAAGGTAACTACAGCAACCATGCTGACTCCATCACTAACAACAGACATACAGGTAACTACAGCAACCATGCTGACTCCATCACTAGCAACATACACACAGGTAACTACAGCAACCATGCTGACTCCATCACTAACAACATACAGGGAACTACAGCAACCATGCTGACTCCATCACTAACAACATACATATAGGTAACTACAGAAACCATGCTGACACCATCACTAACAACATACAGGTAACTACAGCAACCACGCTGACTCCATCACTAACAACTTACATACAGGTAACTGCAGCAAGCATACTGACTCCATCACTAACAACAAACATAAAGGTAACTACAGCAATCATGCTGACTCCATGACTAACAACAGACATATTTGTAACTACTGCAACCATGCTGACTCCATGACTAACAACAGACATACAGGTAACTACAGCAACCATGCTGACTCCTTTACTAACAACAGACATACAGGTAACTACTGCAACCATGCTGCCTCCATGACTAACAACAGACATACATGTAACTACAGCAACCATGCTGACTCCATTTCTAACAACATACATACAGGTAACTACAGCAAGCATACTGACTCCATCACTAACACCAGACATACAGATAACTACAGCACCCATGCTGACTACATCACTAACAACATACAGGTAACTACAGCAACCATGCTGACTCCATCACTAACAACAGACAGACAGGTAACTACAGCAACCATGCTGACTCCATCACTAAAAACAGACATACAGGTAACTACAGCAACCATGCTGACTCCATCACTAGCAAAATACACACAGGTAACTACAGCAACCATGCTGACTCCATCACTAACAACATACAGGGAACTACAGCAACCATGCTGACTCCATCACTAACAACAGACATACAGGTAACTACAGCAACCATGCTGATTCCATCACTAACAACATACATACAGGTAACTACAGCAAGCATACTGACTCCATCACTAACAACATACATACAGGTAACTACAGCAACCATGCTGACTCCATGACTAACAACATACATACAGGTAACTACAGCAACCAGGCTGACTCCATCACTAAAAACAGACATGCAGGTAACTACAGCAACCATGCTCACTCCATCACTAACAACATACATACAGGTAACTACAGAAACCATGCTGACGTCATCACTAACAACATACAGGTAACTACAGCAACCATGCTGACTCCATCACTAACAACAGACATGTAACTACAGCAACCATGCTGACTCCATCACTAACAACATACAGGTAACTACAGCAACCATGCTGACTCCATCACTAACAACAGACAGGTAACTACATCAACCATGCTGACTCCATCACTAACAACATACAGGGAACTACAGCAACCATGCTGACACCATCACTAACAACATACAGGTAACCACAGCAACCATGCTGATTCCATCACTAACAACAGACATACAGGTAACTACAGCAAGCATACTGACTACATCACTAACAACATACATACAGGTAACTACAGCAACCATGCTGACTCCATCACTAACAACATACATACAGGTAACTACAGCAGCCAGGCTGACTCCGTCACTAAAAACAGACATGCAGGTAACTACAGCAACCATGCTCACTCCATCACTAACAACATACATACAGGTAACTACAGAAACCATGCTGACGCCATCACTAACAACATACAGGTAACTACAGCAACCATGCTGACTCCATCACTAACTACAGACAGGTAACTACATCAACCATGCTGACTCCATCACTAACAACATACAGGGAACTACATCAACCATGCTGACTCCATCACTAACATCAGACATACAGTTAACTACAGCAACCATGCTGACTCCATCACTAACAACAGACATACAGGTAACTACAGCAAACATGATGACACCATCACTAACAACATACAGGTAACTACAGCAACCATGCTGACTCCATCACTAACAACAGACATACAGGTAACTACAGCAACCATGCTGACTCCATCACTAACAGCAGACATTCAGGTAACTACAGCAACCATGCTGACTCCATCACTAACAACATACATATAGGTAACTACTGAAACCATGCTGACGCCATCACTAACAACATACAGGTAACTACAGCAACCATGCTGACTCCATCACTAACAACATACAGGTAACTACAGCAACCATGCTGACTCCATCACTAACAACATACAGGGAACTACGGCAACCATGCTGACTCCATCACTAACAACAGACATACAGGTAACTACAGCAGCCATGCTGACTCCATCACTAACAACAGACATACAGGTAACTACATCAACCATGCTGACTCCATCACTAACAACATACAGGTAACTATAGCAACCATGCTTACTCCATCACTAACAACAGACATACAGGTAACTGCAGCAAGCATACTGACTCCATCACTAACAACATACATGTAACTACAGCAACCATGCTGACTCAATTACTAACAACATACATACAGGTAACTACAGCAAGCATACTGACTCCATGACTAACAACAGACATATTTGTAACTACTGCAACCATGCTGACTCCATGACTAACAACATACATACATGTAACTACAGCAACCATGCTGACTCCATTACTAACAACATACATACAGGTAACTACAGCAAGCATACTGACTCCATCACTAACAACAGACATACAGGTAACTACAGCAACAATGCTGACTACATCACTAACAACATACAGGTAACTACAGCAACCATGCTGACTCCATCACTAACAACAGACATACAGGTAACTACAGCAACCATGCTGACTCCATCACTAACAACATACAGGTAACTACAGGAACCATGCTGACTCCATCACTAACAACATACATAAAGGTAACTACAGCAACCATGCTGACTCCATCACTAACAACAGACATACAGGTAACTACAGCAACCATGCTGACTCCATCACTAGCAACATACACACAGGTAACTACATCAACCATGCTGACTCCATCACTAACAACATACATGTAACTACAGCAACCATGTTGATTCCATCACTAACAACTTACATACAGGTAACTACAGCAAGCATACTGACTCCATCACTAACAACATACATACAGGTAACTACAGAAACCATGCTGACGCCATCACTAACAACATACATACAGGTAACTACTGAAACCATGATGACGCCATCACTAACAACATACAGGTAACTACAGGAACCATGCTGACTCCATCACTAACAACATACATATAGGTAACTACTGAAACCATGATGACGCCATCACTAACAACATACAGGTAACTACAGCAACCATGCTGACTCCATCACTAACAACAGACATGTAACTACATCAACCATGCTGACTCCATCACTAACAACATACAGGGAACTACGGCAACCATGCTGACTCCATCACTAACAACATACATACAGGTAACTACAGCAACCATGCTGACTCCATCACTAACAACATACAGGGAACTACAGCAACCATGCTGACTCCATCACTAACAACAGACATACAGGTAATTACAGCAACCATGCTGACTCCATCACTAACAACATACAGGGAACTACAGCAACCATGCTGACTCCATCACTAACAACATACATACAGGTAACTACAGCAACCATGCTGACACCATCACTAACAACATACAGGTAACCACAGCAACCATGCTGATTCCATCACTAACAACAGACATACAGGTAACTACAGCAAGCATACTGACTACATCACTAACAACATACATACAGGTAACTACAGCAACCATGCTGACTCCATCACTAACAACATACATACAGGTAACTACAGCAGCCAGGCTGACTCCGTCACTAAAAACAGACATGCAGGTAACTACAGCAACCATGCTCACTCCATCACTAACAACATACATACAGGTAACTACAGAAACCATGCTGACGCCATCACTAACAACATACAGGTAACTACAGCAACCATGCTGACTCCATCACTAACTACAGACAGGTAACTACATCAACCATGCTGACTCCATCACTAACAACATACAGGGAACTACATCAACCATGCTGACTCCATCACTAACATCAGACATACAGTTAACTACAGCAACCATGCTGACTCCATCACTAACAACAGACATACAGGTAACTACAGCAAACATGATGACACCATCACTAACAACATACAGGTAACTACAGCAACCATGCTGACTCCATCACTAACAACAGACATACAGGTAACTACAGCAACCATGCTGACTCCATCACTAACAGCAGACATTCAGGTAACTACAGCAACCATGCTGACTCCATCACTAACAACATACATATAGGTAACTACTGAAACCATGCTGACGCCATCACTAACAACATACAGGTAACTACAGCAACCATGCTGACTCCATCACTAACAACATACAGGTAACTACAGCAACCATGCTGACTCCATCACTAACAACATACAGGGAACTACGGCAACCATGCTGACTCCATCACTAACAACAGACATACAGGTAACTACAGCAGCCATGCTGACTCCATCACTAACAACAGACATACAGGTAACTACATCAACCATGCTGACTCCATCACTAACAACATACAGGTAACTATAGCAACCATGCTTACTCCATCACTAACAACAGACATACAGGTAACTGCAGCAAGCATACTGACTCCATCACTAACTACATACATGTAACTACAGCAACCATGCTGACTCAATTACTAACAACATACATACAGGTAACTACAGCAAGCATACTGACTCCATGACTAACAACAGACATATTTGTAACTACTGCAACCATGCTGACTCCATGACTAACAACATACATACATGTAACTACAGCAACCATGCTGACTCCATTACTAACAACATACATACAGGTAACTACAGCAAGCATACTGACTCCATCACTAACAACAGACATACAGGTAACTACAGCAACAATGCTGACTACATCACTAACAACATACAGGTAACTACAGCAACCATGCTGACTCCATCACTAACAACAGACATACAGGTAACTACAGCAACCATGCTGACTCCATCACTAACAACATACAGGTAACTACAGGAACCATGCTGACTCCATCACTAACAACATACATAAAGGTAACTACAGCAACCATGCTGACTCCATCACTAACAACAGACATACAGGTAACTACAGCAACCATGCTGACTCCATCACTAGCAACATACACACAGGTAACTACATCAACCATGCTGACTCCATCACTAACAACATACATGTAACTACAGCAACCATGTTGATTCCATCACTAACAACTTACATACAGGTAACTACAGCAAGCATACTGACTCCATCACTAACAACATACATACAGGTAACTACAGAAACCATGCTGACGCCATCACTAACAACATACATACAGGTAACTACAGAAACCATGCTGACGCCATCACTAACAACATACAGGTAACTACAGCAACCATGCTGACTCCATCACTAACAACATACAGGTAACTACATCAACCATGCTGACTCCATCACTAACAACATACAGGGAACTACAGCAACCATGCTGACTCCATCACTAACATCAGACATACAGTTAACTACAGCAACCATGCTGACTCCATCACTAACAACAGACATACAGGTAACTACAGCAAACATGATGACACCATCACTAACAACATACAGGTAACTACAGCAACCATGCTGACTCCATCACTAACAACAGACATACAGTTAACTACAGCAACCATGCTGACTCCATCACTAACAGCAGACATTCTGGTAACTACAGCAACCATGCTGACTCCATCACTAACAACATACATATAGGTAACTACTGAAACCATGATGACGCCATCACTAACAACATACAGGTAACTACAGGAACCATGCTGACTCCATCACTAACAACATACATATAGGTAACTACTGAAACCATGATGACGCCATCACTAACAACATACAGGTAACTACAGCAACCATGCTGACTCCATCACTAACAACAGACATGTAACTACATCAACCATGCTGACTCCATCACTAACAACATACAGGGAACTACGGCAACCATGCTGACTCCATCACTAACAACATACATACAGGTAACTACAGCAACCATGCTGACTCCATCACTAACAACATACAGGGAACTACAGCAACCATGCTGACTCCATCACTAACAACAGACATACAGGTAACTACAGCAACCATGCTGACTCCATCACTAACAACATACAGGGAACTACAGCAACCATGCTGACTCCATCACTAACAACATACATACAGGTAACTACAGCAACCATGCTGACACCATCACTAACAACATACAGGTAACCACAGCAACCATGCTGATTCCATCACTAACAACAGACATACAGGTAACTACAGCAAGCATACTGACTACATCACTAACAACATACATACAGGTAACTACAGCAACCATGCTGACTCCATCACTAACAACATACATACAGGTAACTACAGCAGCCAGGCTGACTCCGTCACTAAAAACAGACATGCAGGTAACTACAGCAACCATGCTCACTCCATCACTAACAACATACATACAGGTAACTACAGAAACCATGCTGACGCCATCACTAACAACATACAGGTAACTACAGCAACCATGCTGACTCCATCACTAACTACAGACAGGTAACTACATCAACCATGCTGACTCCATCACTAACAACATACAGGGAACTACATCAACCATGCTGACTCCATCACTAACATCAGACATACAGTTAACTACAGCAACCATGCTGACTCCATCACTAACAACAGACATACAGGTAACTACAGCAAACATGATGACACCATCACTAACAACATACAGGTAACTACAGCAACCATGCTGACTCCATCACTAACAACAGACATACAGGTAACTACAGCAACCATGCTGACTCCATCACTAACAGCAGACATTCAGGTAACTACAGCAACCATGCTGACTCCATCACTAACAACATACATATAGGTAACTACTGAAACCATGCTGACGCCATCACTAACAACATACAGGTAACTACAGCAACCATGCTGACTCCATCACTAACAACATACAGGTAACTACAGCAACCATGCTGACTCCATCACTAACAACATACAGGGAACTACGGCAACCATGCTGACTCCATCACTAACAACAGACATACAGGTAACTACAGCAGCCATGCTGACTCCATCACTAACAACAGACATACAGGTAACTACATCAACCATGCTGACTCCATCACTAACAACATACAGGTAACTATAGCAACCATGCTTACTCCATCACTAACAACAGACATACAGGTAACTGCAGCAAGCATACTGACTCCATCACTAACAACATACATGTAACTACAGCAACCATGCTGACTCAATTACTAACAACATACATACAGGTAACTACAGCAAGCATACTGACTCCATGACTAACAACAGACATATTTGTAACTACTGCAACCATGCTGACTCCATGACTAACAACATACATACAGGTAACTACAGCAAGCATACTGACTCCATCACTAACAACAGACATACAGGTAACTACAGCAACAATGCTGACTACATCACTAACAACATACAGGTAACTACAGCAACCATGCTGACTCCATCACTAACAACAGACATACAGGTAACTACAGCAACCATGCTGACTCCATCACTAACAACATACAGGTAACTACAGGAACCATGCTGACTCCATCACTAACAACATACATAAAGGTAACTACAGCAACCATGCTGACTCCATCACTAACAACAGACATACAGGTAACTACAGCAACCATGCTGACTCCATCACTAGCAACATACACACAGGTAACTACATCAACCATGCTGACTCCATCACTAACAACATACATGTAACTACAGCAACCATGTTGATTCCATCACTAACAACTTACATACAGGTAACTACAGCAAGCATACTGACTCCATCACTAACAACATACATACAGGTAACTACAGCAACCATGCTGACTCCATCACTAACAACATACATGCTTGTAACTACAGCAACCAGGTTGACTCCATCACTAAAAACAGACAGGTAACTACAGCAACCATGCTGACTCCATCACTAACAACATACAGGGAACTACAGCAACCATGCTGACTCCATCACTAACAACAGACATACAGGTAACTACAGCAACCATGCTGATGCCATCACTAACAACAGACATACAGGTAACTACAGCAACCATGCTGACTCCATCACTAACAACATACAGGTAACTACAGCAACCATGCTGTCTCCATCACTAACAACAGACAGACAGGTAACTACAGCAACCATGCTGACTCCATCACTAACAACATACACGTAACTACAGGAACCATGCTGACTCCATCACTAACAACATACATAAAGGTAACTACAGCAACCATGCTGACTCCATCACTAACAACAGACATACAGGTAACTACAGCAACCATGCTGACTCCATCACTAGCAACATACACACAGGTAACTACAGCAACCATGCTGACTCCATCACTAACAACATACAGGGAACTACAGCAACCATGCTGACTCCATCACTAACAACATACATATAGGTAACTACAGAAACCATGCTGACACCATCACTAACAACATACAGGTAACTACAGCAACCACGCTGACTCCATCACTAACAACTTACATACAGGTAACTGCAGCAAGCATACTGACTCCATCACTAACAACAAACATAAAGGTAACTACAGCAATCATGCTGACTCCATGACTAACAACAGACATATTTGTAACTACTGCAACCATGCTGACTCCATGACTAACAACAGACATACAGGTAACTACAGCAACCATGCTGACTCCTTTACTAACAACAGACATACAGGTAACTACTGCAACCATGCTGCCTCCATGACTAACAACAGACATACATGTAACTACAGCAACCATGCTGACTCCATTTCTAACAACATACATACAGGTAACTACAGCAAGCATACTGACTCCATCACTAACACCAGACATACAGATAACTACAGCACCCATGCTGACTACATCACTAACAACATACAGGTAACTACAGCAACCATGCTGACTCCATCACTAACAACAGACAGACAGGTAACTACAGCAACCATGCTGACTCCATCACTAAAAACAGACATACAGGTAACTACAGCAACCATGCTGACTCCATCACTAGCAAAATACACACAGGTAACTACAGCAACCATGCTGACTCCATCACTAACAACATACAGGGAACTACAGCAACCATGCTGACTCCATCACTAACAACAGACATACAGGTAACTACAGCAACCATGCTGATTCCATCACTAACAACATACATACAGGTAACTACAGCAAGCATACTGACTCCATCACTAACAACATACATACAGGTAACTACAGCAACCATGCTGACTCCATGACTAACAACATACATACAGGTAACTACAGCAACCAGGCTGACTCCATCACTAAAAACAGACATGCAGGTAACTACAGCAACCATGCTCACTCCATCACTAACAACATACATACAGGTAACTACAGAAACCATGCTGACGTCATCACTAACAACATACAGGTAACTACAGCAACCATGCTGACTCCATCACTAACAACAGACATGTAACTACAGCAACCATGCTGACTCCATCACTAACAACATACAGGTAACTACAGCAACCATGCTGACTCCATCACTAACAACAGACAGGTAACTACATCAACCATGCTGACTCCATCACTAACAACATACAGGGAACTACAGCAACCATGCTGACTCCATCACTAACATCAGACATACAGTTAACTACAGCAACCATGCTGACTCCATCACTAACAACAGACATACAGGTAACTACAGCAAACATGATGACACAATCACTAACAACATACAGGTAACTACAGCAACCATGCTGACTCCATCACTAACAACAGACATACAGGTAACTACAGCAACCATGCTGACTCCATCACTAACAGCAGACATTCAGGTAACTACAGCAACCATGCTGACTCCATCACTAACAACATACATATAGGTGACTACTGAAACCATGCTGACGCCATCACTAACAACATACAGGTAACTACAGCAACCATGCTGACTCCATCACTAACAACAGACAGGTAACTACAGCAACCATGCTGACTCCATCACTAACAACATACAGGGAACTACAGCAACCATGCTGACTCCATCACTAACAACATACATACAGGTAACTACAGCAACCATGCTGACTCCATCACTAACAACAGACATACAGGTAAGTACAGCAAACATTCTGACACCATCACTAACAACATACAGGTAACTATAGCAACCATGCTTACTCCATCACTAACAACAGACATACAGGTAACTGCAGCAAGCATACTGACTCCTTCACTAACAACAAACATAAAGGTAACTACAGTAATCATGCTGACTCTATCACTAACAACATACAGGTAACTACAGCAACCATGCTGACTCCATCACTAACAACATACAGGGAACTACAGCAACCATGCTGACTCCATCACTAACATCAGACATACAGTTAACTACAGCAACCATGCTGACTCCATCACTAACAACAGACATACAGGTAACTACAGCAAACATGATGACAACACCACTAACAACAAACAGGTAACTACAGCAACCATGCTGACTCCATCACTAACAACAGACATACAGGTAACTACAGCAACCATGCTGACTCCATCACTAACAGCAGACATTCATGTAACTACAGCAACCATGCTGACTCCATCACTAACAACATACATATAGGTAACTGCAGAAACCATGCTGACTCCATCACTAACAACATACAGGTAACTACAACAACCATGCTGACTCCATCACTAACAACAGACATACAGGTAACTACAGCAACCATGCTGACTCCATCACTAACAACAGACATACAGGTAACTACAGCAAACATTCTGACACCATCACTAACAACATACAGGTAACTATAGCAACCATGCTTACTCCATCACTAACAACATACATACAGGTAACTGCAGCAAGCATACTGACTCCATCACTAACAACAACATAAAGGTAACTACAGCAATCATGCTGACTCCATCACTAACAACATACAGGGAACTACAGCAACCATGCTGACTCCATCACTAACAACATACATACAAGTAACTACAGCAACCATGCTGACTCCATCACTAACAACAGACATACAGGTAACTACAGCAACCATGCTGACTCCATCACTAACAACATACATACAGGTAACTACAGAAACCATGCTGACGCCATCACTAACAACATACAGGTAACTACAGCAACCATGCTGACTCCATCACTAACAACATACAGGTAACTACAGCAACCATGCTGACACCATCACTAACAACATACATGTAACTACAGCAACCATGCTGACTCCATTACTAACAACATACATACAGGTAACTACAGCAAGCATACTGACTCCATGACTAACAACAGACATATTTGTAACTACTGCAACCATGCTGACTCCATGACTAACAACAGACATACATGTAACTACAGCAACCATGCTGACTCCATTACTAACAACATACATAAAGGTAACTACAGCAAGCATACTGACTCCATGACTAACAACAGACATACATGTAACTACAGCAACCATGCTGACTCCATGACTAACAACAGACATACAGGTAACTACAGCAAGCATACTGACTTCATCACTAACAACAGACATACAGGTAACTACAGCAACCATGCTTTCCCTCCCTCACAGTGATGGTTCCTCTCCCAGACTGGATGGGTGTAGAGGGGCTGCCCTGGCAGTTCACGGCCGTCCAGATGCACCTGCACTGGGGCAATGGAGCCCCGGGGGCTGGGGGCAGCGAACACACCATCAACAGTCAGAATACCTCTGCAGAGGTGAGTCACAATGTGTGTGTGTGTGTTTGGAGGGGGGCGGGGTGTGAGGGGTATTGGTGGGTGAGAGTGCACGAGTGTGTGTGTGTGTGTGCACACGCACGTGTGTGTTTCTACGCCTGCATGGGTAAGGACATGTGTACGTGCCAAATTGTATATCCAGGCAGGTTGCAGTATTAAGCACTTCAGTTGAGAAACCATACTATAATCCTATTAAATATTATACAAAAAGACTAAACAGCAATCCAGACTTTTAACTAATCTGGTTTACACTAGCCATAGTAGGAGAAAACAAACCTGAAAATAAAAGTTATTGGAGAATAAGTGTTTGAATTATGTTAATTAATTGGGGAGTGGAATTAAATCTGATTGAAATTGTTGTAAATACTTCAGGATTAGAAATAGATTTCAACTGGCAAGCATGCCAAATAAAAGCCTCTCAAACACCTACAGTATACACAGTATACACAGGAAGGGGAACCAACTTACTAATGTTGGCAGTGTATTTACTGTACCGCAACAACACACACACACACACACACACACACACACTCTCTCTTTTGGAACTTGGAACAGTTCTCTGTGGGAAGGGAATGAAGGGAATGTAGAACATGCAGTGGATCTGCAAAAATGGCTGGAGAGGTGATGGAGTGAGTGATGGAGAGAGAGAGAGAGAGAGAGAGAGAGAGAGAGAGAGAGAGAGAGAGAGAGAGAGAGAGAGAGAGAGAGAGAGAGAGAGAGAGAGAGAGAGAGAGAGAGAGAGAGAGAGAGAGAGAGAGAGAGAGAGAGAGAGAGAGAGAGAAAAATGAAAGAGTGAAAGCTTGAGTGAATGGGGAGAATGAAAATAATAGAGAATGGGGAGAGTGGAGGGGGTTGGAGAATTTGTGTGAGTGAAAGAGAGATAGAAAGAGAGAGAGAGAGTGAGCGAAAGAGTGAGAGAGGGTAGACGGATGTATTGCTAAACTCTGTTTGTTGATGTACGAGCTTTGAACAAAAGTAGACTAATCCATCCATTGGTAATCTAGATACTCCTGTACATCGGTGAGAAACAAGTGGACATGTTGGCATGCGTGTGTGTGTGCATTTTCAGTTCAGAGTTTGGACGATTAACTCAGATCCTGTCCATCTGCTACTGCACAGGTATGCCTACAGAGAGAGAGAGTGAGAAGGAGGGACAGAGAGAGAGAGAGAGAGAGAGAGAGAGAGAGCGAGAGGGGGAGGGACAGCGAGAGACGGAGAGAAAGAGAGAGAGAAGCGGGAGAGGGGAGAAGGAAAGAGGAGCCACAATAAATACAAGTTTGAAAACATGGACGAGACGCTCCATGCTTTGGTTACACACTATTACAATTAGTCTCTATCTCATTTACTCACTCCCTTTCTCTTTGTATATCCCCCCTCCCTCTCTCGATCACGCTCTCATTCCCTCTCCCTGACTCTCTCTTTCTTCCATCTGACCCCTATGTAAACGAATGAAGCAGCTAACCATGTTCCCTCTCTGTGTAGCTACACGTGGTGCACTACAACTCAGAGCTGTACCCTAACATGTCAGTGGCTATGACCCAGCAGGATGGACTGGCAGTACTGGGAGTCCTCATAGAGGTAGGACTATTACATCACAACTAACTGACAATCACATCAACCACTGGATACATTACATACTTCAAAAGTGTTGTATTTGTATTCTTTACAATTGGTTACAAATTCCTTTTATTTACGTTATATTTCTTCAGTTGGAAAATCTTCACATCACCAGATTAGTAAGAAAGGCTTTCTGAATGTATAGTAAAGCATGTAGACTTGACCTAAAGGGAAGATGTGTGATCTGTCAGACAGGTGAGGAGGCTAACCCGGCTTTTTGGAACATTCTCAACTACCTGGGTCGCGTCAGACACGCAGGTGAGACAGCTGTCAATCAAAGTACACTTTAACCAATCAGCATTATTATTACAGCTACCTTCTAGCAATTTTACCGTTCAAATTACATTGGTATCCACGACTACAGTAGTTTATGGGGATTCTCTGGTTTCTTATGGAAGTGCCAAACAGCACCGCTGTGAGCCCCCAGGAATCAAACCCTGTACCTCTCCTCTAACCTTCATCCCTCCATTCCTCCCTCCATTCCTCCCTCCGTTCCTCCCTCCGTGGTCAGGTCAGAGTGTGTCCATCCCAGCCTTTGATGTCCAGTCCCTCCTGCCCTCTGACCTGGGGCGGTACTACCGATACAATGGCTCACTCACCACCCCTCCCTGCTTCCAGAGTGTCCTCTGGACCCTCTTCACAGAGACCGTCAAAATCTCACACACACAGGTGAGGGAAGGTGTGTGTGTGTGTGTGATGGTGAGATACTTATGCACTTTGCTTGAATTCAAAGCATCACTATGTCCTCCTCTTCTCTTCTCCCCCTCTTCCCTCCTGTCTTCCTTCTCTTCCTCCCATTCCTCCTCTCTTCCCTCCTGTCTTCCTTCCCTTCCTCTCATTCCTCCTCTCTTCCCTCCTGTCTTCCTTCCCTTCCTCCCATTCCTCCTCTCTTCCCTCCTGTCTTCCTTCCCTTCCTCTCATTCCTCCTCTCTTCCCTCCTGTCTTCCTTCCCTTCCTCCCATTCCTCCTCTCTTCCCTCCTGTCTTCCTTCCCTTCCTCCCATTCCTCCTCTCTTCCCTCCTGTCTTCCTTTTCTTCCTCTCTTCCTCCTCTCTGTCCTCCCTTCTTCCTCAGATGATGAAGCTGGAGACAGTGCTGTATGCCAGTAAGGAGGATGCTGACCGTGTCGTCATGCAGGACAACTACCGTACACCTCAACCACTTAACGACCGGACCATCCTCTCATCTTTCCCATTAGGTAGGGGGGGATAGATAGAGAGGGTGAAAGAAGGAGAGATGACCTTTCACCATGGCGTATTTTATTCACACAGAACATCCCTTTGTAAACAGTGCATTAGGAACAGCCTTGCTCCAGTGTTTCACTCCCCTGCTATCTCTCTCTATGTTCTCTAACGCAACCACTCTGACCCTCAGAACACAATGAACACCCATGTCCCCATTCATTAAGACAGGTGTCAGAGAGACTGGCATAATGCTAACATGTTAACAGCAGCAGGGCAAGTGCTAGCCTCGTAGCTAACAGCAGCATCAGCAAGAAGAGCATGGGGCGGGCGAGCCTCGCACCGTGACCACTAATAACATTTCACCAAACAGTATTAGTGGACACGGTGTGGGGCTCGGGGTGGACATGTGGAGAAAGGCTAGCACTAAGCACTAGCGTAGCAAAGAGAGGAATATGGTGAGAACTGTGGAAATGTCAAGGGTTACTGACTGTGAAAGAGATAAAGAGGGGGATAAGGAGGGGGGGCAGAGAAAAGGAGAGAGACAGGGGGGGGATTGCGGGAGCGATAGGGAGAAAGAGAGAGAGATAGAGAGAGAGATAGAGAGAGAGGAGTTGTAAATGAGAGGGAGGTCTGTTTGTTTACCAGTTGGCTGATTCGTTTTTGCAAAATCTGTTCTCTAAACACTGACACTATTGTTGTCACATGACAAGAGAGGAAGAGCGAGAGATGGAGTGAGAGAGAGAGAGGAGGGAGAGAGAGAGAGAGTGTGAGTGAGAGAGAGAGAGATGGAGGGAGAGAAAGAGAGAGAGAGGTAGAGGGAGAGAGAGCGAGAGAGCGAGAGAGAGAGGTAGAGGGAGAGGGAGAGAGAGAGAGAGAGAGAGAGAGAGAGAGAGAGAGAGAGAGAGAGAGAGAGAGAGAGAGAGAGAGAGAGAGAGAGAGAGAGAGAGAGAAAGAAAGAGAAAAAGAGCAGATCACAAAGACAAAGGAGAAAGAAGTTGTGCAAAGTGTTGCCCATGGCTGATTAAACTGAGAGGGAGGCCTATGACAACACCACAGGAAGCTGGTGAGAGGAGGACGGCTCATAATAATGGCTGGGGTGGAGTGAATGGAATGGTATCAAACTCATGGAAACCGCGTGTTTGATACCATTCCATCCCGCCCATCCTCTCCAATTAAGATACCACCAGCCGCCTGTGGACAACACTCATTCCAAAGACTACAGAACACACCATAGATATGTAATCATTTCCCTGTAGGCCTACTAAATGTTAATTGAACATTAATTCCAAATGAATTACAGTACGTCGACTGCATAAACAAAGTAGCACAGTAGTATTTTACATGAACCCTCTGTCATACAGGCTTCATATCATTATCATGTCAAACCGTTATGCCTGTTATTCTGTAGGCCTTATGACAGAAGTCCAGGTAATAAGACAGTGCTCTAAATAACATATTCCTTTTCCCATTTGCAGAATCAGTGAAGGTGTACACTGCCGGTAAGACGTGGACATTCATAGTTTATTCATTATTAATGTAGGCCTCTGGTGAATGTATATATTTTCATGTTTGATGTATTAGTTGTAATATTTCTCTATCTATGTCTGTCTCAGGCGAGATCACAGCGATAGTAATAGGAGCTCTGTGCGGCTGCGTTGGTCTGGCTGTCATCATTCGCTTCATAGTGAAGACTATACGGTAAGGCACTGAGCTGTTAAATGGGGTTTCTTAGCTTACTAGCCTGCCTGAGTGCTATTACAACAGAGTTATCTGAAGTTGAAACAGTATGGTCAACCAGACTATTGTTATGCTGGTTACCTGTGTTTATCATAGTGCAGTATGAAACTGTGGTATGCTTTGATCCAAAATGTCCTGGGTTTCTTTTTGTTCTTTGGTGTCTCAATCTTCACATCTCTCTTGGCAGATTTTTCAAACACCTGCACAATGAAAGGGTCTTGGTAAACAGGTGGAATCCTCCATAATACCTGATACCTACTGCATACATGACCAATACTACATGTTCATAAACCAAATAAATACTACTGCCAGTGTTCTATATGACAGGGTTCCAATTACAGGGATGTCTGGAGATGCTAGCCACTCCTATAATTAAAGTTTTGGCACCCCTTGAATTGTTAAAAAATATATATATGTGGGCTCCCCCATCAGTGGACCTCCAAGAGTCAATGTGTAATTTGAACCCTGTTCAAAAAAACGTTACTATGTTAACCACCAGTGATTGGTAGATTCCCCGGCATATATGCTCAGGTCTAGGATCAGTTTGTTACTCCAATCCTAACCGTAACCATCAGGAGGTAAAAACACACAACTGACCTTAGATCAGTGCTCAGGGCAACTTCATCCTCTACCGTCTGATTGCTTTGACTGTGTGATAATTGCCCCATTCTTAATCAACCCTTTGTCCCTACATTATGCACTGTACATTTAGATCCAACAGTCTCGCTTGCCAGGCTTAATGCCAAAGACACGTGGTTGGGAATGAGACTAAGATCTGAGATGATTGGATAGGTGTAAGGAATGTGGCAAAAGGTTCACCCAGCCCACACCATACTGTCAATAACTATCTAATTATTTCAGATCTACAAAATGTGCTGAGGAGAAGGATGAAGGGTCGGTTTGGGGCATGATTGTTGCCCTTTTAACGTGATTGTGTCTGTCTATGATGTGATTGTTTGTGTTTCCTGGTCACATGACACTGTGTTTTCATCACGACAGCTCCACCTCTAGCTGGGACGTCCTGCCCAGCGTCCGGCCCGCCCCCGTGCCCAGGTCACCAATCAGATTATGACCTTTGACCTTCAACCCTTTAACCCTACTCCCTGATTTGACTCCCCATCATCTGCCTTCGATTCTAACAGTCTGTCCCTGGCTAGAGATAACTCCTAGCTCCCCTAAACCTTGGTGTGTAGCCTCCAGATCTGAAGAAAGCGCATAGATGTGTCGTTAAAATTGGTCTCAGTTGAGCTCATTTTACTTTTAGCATTTGATTTACCTATCTAATTCCTTAAGATCTGCAAACACCAAACTGGTCGGGGCTAGGAGTTGTTTTCTGGACTGGGACTCTAGAAATTCCAACATCATTTATGTATTATCCTAAAGAATCCTAATCCATTCCTGTAATCCTGTTATTCTAGGAAATTTCACAAGTCATCTGTTTAGATTGTTGTGTCTTTAAATTCAGTGTTGGACTAATTATAACACGTTTTCTCCCTCCCAATAACTTTTTAATGCTGTAGCTTCCCACTGGGCACACACTGGTTGAATCAATGTTGTTTCCACGTCATTTACATTTACATTTACGTCATTTAGCAGACGCTCTTATCCAGAGTGACTTACAAATTGGTGCATTCACCTTATAGCCAGTGGGATAACCACTTTACAATATGTTTTTTTTTTCTTTCTTTGGGGTGGGGTAAGGGGGGGGTAGAAGGATTACTTTATACTATTCCAGGTATTCCTTAAAGAGGTGGGGTTTCAAGTGTCTCCGGAAGGTGGTGAGTGACTCCGCTGTCCTGGCGTCGTGAGGGAGCTTGTTCCACCATTGGGGTGCCAGAGCAGCGAACAGTTTTGACTGGGCTGAGCGGGAACTGTGCTTCCGCAGAGGTAGGGGGGCCAGCAGGCCAGAGGTGGATGAACGCAATGCCCTCGTTTGGGTGTAGGGACTGATGAGAGCCTGAAGGTACGGAGGTGCCGTTCCCCTCACAGCTCCGTAGGCAAGCACCATGGTCTTGTAGCAGATGCAAGCTTCAACTGGAAGCCAGTGGAGTGTGCGGAGGAGCGGGGTGACGTGAGAGAACTTGGGAAGGTTGAACACCAGACGGGCTGCGGCATTCTGGATGAGTTGTAGGGGTTTAATGGCACAGGCAGGGAGCCCAGCCAACAGCGAGTTGCAGTAATCCAGACGGGAGATGACAAGTGCCTGTATTAGGACCTGTGCCGCTTCATGTGTAAGGCAGGGTCGTACTCTCCGAATGTTGTAGAGCATGAACCTACAGGATTGGGTCACCGCCTTGATGTTAGCGGAGAACGACAGGGTGTTGTCCAGGGTCACGCCAAGGCTCTTTGCAATCTGGAAGGAGGACACAACGGAGTTGTCAACCGTGATGGCGAGATCATGGAACGGGCAGTCCTTCCCCGGGAGGAAGAGCAGCTCCGTCTTGCCGAGGTTCAGCTTGAGGTGGTGATCCGTCATTCACACTGACATGTCTGCCAGACATGCAGAGATGCGATTCGCCACCTGGTTATCAGAAGGGGGAAAGGAGAAGATTAGTTGTGTGTCGTCTGCGTAGCAATGATAGGAGAGGCCATGTGAGGATATGACAGAGCCAAGTGACTTGGTGTATAGCGAGAATAGGAGAGGGCCTAGAACTGAGCCCTGGGGGACACCAGTGGTGAGAGCACGTGGTGCGGAGACAGATTCTCGCCACGCCACTTGGTAGGAGCGACCGGTCAGGTAGGACGCAATCCAAGAGTGAGCCGCGCCGGAGATGCCCAACTCGGAGAGGGTGGAGAGGAGGATCTGATGGTTCACAGTATCAAAGGAAGCAGACAGGTCTAGAAGGACAAGAGCAGAGGAGAGAGAGTTAGCTTTAGCAGTGCGGAGAGCCTCCGTGACACAGAGAAGAGCAGTCTCAGTTGAATGACCAGTCTTGAAGCCTGACTGGTTTGGATCAAGAAGGTCATTCTGAGAGTGATATCAAGAGAGTTGGCTAAAGACGGCACTCTCAAGAGTTTTGGAGAGAAAAGAAAGAAGGGATACTGGTCTGTAGTTGTTGACATCGGAGGGATCGAGTGCAGGTTTTTTGAGAAGGGGTGCAACTCTCGCTCTCTTGAAGACGGAAGAGACATAGCCAGCAGTCAAGGATGAGTTGATGAGCGAGGTGAGGTAAGGGAGAAGGTCACCGGAGATGGTCTGGAGAAGAGAGGAGGGGATAGGGTCAAGCGGGCAGGTTGTTGGGCGGCCGGCCGTCACAAGTCGCAAGATTTCATCTGGAGAGAGAGGGGAGAAAGAAGTCAAAGCATAGGGTAGGGCAGTGTGAGCAGGACCAGCAGTGTCATTTGACTTAACAAACGATGATCGGATGTCGTCAACCTTCTTTTCAAAATGGTTGACGAAGTCATCCACAGAGAGGGAAGAGGGGGTGAGGGGGAGGAGGATTCAGCAGGGAGGAGAAGGTGGCAAAGAGCTTCCTAGGGTTAGAGGCAGATGCTTGGAATTTAGAGTGGTAGAAAGTGGCTTTAGCAGCAGAAACAGAGGAAGAAAATGTAGAGAGGAGGGAGTGAAAAGATGCCAGGTCCGCAGGGAGTCTAGTTTTCCTCCATTTCCGCTCGGCTGCTCGGAGCCCTGTTCTGTGAGCTCGCAATGAGTCGTCAAGCCACGGAGCAGGAGGGGAGGACCGAGCCGGCCGGGAGGATAGGGGACATAGAGAGTCAAAGGATGCAGAAAGGGAGGAGAGGAGGGTTGAGGAGGCAGAATCAGGAGATTGGAGGGAGAAGAATTGAGCATAGGGAGGAGATGATAGGATGGAAGAGGAGAGAGTAGCGGGAGAGAGAGAGCGAAGGTTGCGACGGCACATTACCATCTGAGTAGGGGCAGAGTGAGTAGTGTTGGAGGAGAGCGAGAGAGAGAAGGATACAAAGTAGTGGTCAGAGACATGGAGGGGAGTTGCATTGAGATTAGTAGAAGAACAGCATCTAGTAAAGATGAGGTCAAGCGTATTGCCTGCCTTGTGAGTAGGGGGGGACGGTGAGAGGGTGAGGTCAAAAGAGGAGAGGAGTGGAAAGAAGGAGGCAGAGAGAAATGAGTCAAAGGTAGACGTAGGGAGGTTAAAGTCACCCAGAACTGTGAGGGGTGAGCCATCCTCAATGAAATGATGTTGAACCAACGTTGAATCGACGTTGAATTGTCTTCTGTGCCCAGTGAGTTTCTAGTAGATAATAATTAAAAGGCTTCAAAGTTCAGTAAATGTTTTCGAGGGAATGATGGAGTGAACGGATCAATGACTCAACAGAGGAGTGTGACGTAGAAACTTTCTACGTCACACTCCTCTGTTGAGTCATTGATCCGTTCACTCCATCATTCCCTCCAAAACATTTACTGAACTTTGAAGCCTTTTAATTATTATTACAATAGATGATTTGATAGATGCTTTATTTAGTCTGTTTACTTTTCTTCATTCTATTTTCAGTCTGTCTGTCTGTCTGTCAGTCAGTATCTCTGTCTGTCTGTCTGTCTGTCTGTCTGTCTGTCTGTCTGTCTGTCTGTCTGTCTGTCTGTCTGTCTGTCAGTCAGTCTCTCTGTCTGTCTGTCTGTCTGTCTGGCAGTCTGTCTGTCAGTCAGTCCGTCCGTCCGTCCGTCTGTCTGTGTTAGTCTGTCTGTCTGTCAGTCAGTCTATCTGTCTGTCTTCTCCATACCTTTATTCTTTGTTGTCGTTTGGTTCTTTTACACACAGATCTACCATTGAGATGTTTCCCAACAAGCACAAATCCATGCAGTTATTTAGTGTATCATAGTAAATGTAGTGTTACCTCCATATTATTGACTGTATGGATGTACAGTGCCAGGAAGTCTATAGGAGAAAGTGACCTCTGCTGGATGATTGAGTAAACTGCTATAAAATACAGTGCTAACAACAGAGGGAGTATGACATACAGCAGGATCAATGAGTTTTCATGCCATGTAGTTCCATTGATGAGACGGACTGCCTGTGCCCTCTGACCTGTAGGACTAAGGAGCCAGGGAAGGAGCTGAAACAGGACGTGGCCCTCAACACAACCTCTGAACCAGGAAAGAAAGAAGATCCTGTCCCCACCTCAGTCTGAGACCAATCAGAGACCTCCATGAATGATCCATCCCCCCCTCCCACCAACACCACATTCCACCCTCCGAAGGGCATGGATGAGTGCCTCTATAGCTCTGGTCCAGAGGAGGCTGGTGGGAGGAGGTATGGGAGGACAGGCTCATTGTAATGGCTGGAATGGAATAAATGGAGCAGTATCAAACACATCAAACATATGGAAACCATATTTCACTGCGTTCCATTTATTCCATTCCAGCCATTATAATGAGCCAACCCTCCTATAGCTCCTCGCACCAGCCTCCTCTTCTCTGGTCCATGTGTCTGTCTGGATGGCCTTTTGGGTGAATGCATGGTCTGTTATGGTCTACCTGAATGCATGATACTCTTTTCTATCCACGTTCTGCTCTTCCTGTCCTCTCCTTCGGGGCCTCATAGGTAGTTCAGGATGACATCATCACTTGCAACTGCCATGCGAGACACACCTCCAAAACACAGGACGGAATAGTAGAAACATGTAATTGTAGACTGTATAGTCCAAACCATGTGATTCTGAATGCAGTCCTGCACATTCCTTGCCAGTAGAAGGGCTGTGTGTGTGTGTGTGTGTGAGTGTGTGTGTGTGTGTTGCTGATGAGTGTGTGTGGGTACAAGGGGAGGATCATTGGTGTCTGGGTTGTGTCTCTTGTGGTGTGTGTGTGTGTGTTGCTTGTCTGAATTCAGCTGTAAATACATTAAGCATCAAAATAAAGTAGTTGAATGACGATGTTGCTTTGGTCAGTGTGATGTTCAGACACTGCTGTAGGAAAAGGGGTGTAGTACACATGGATGAACACTAGGTGGAGTAAGAGTTGATAGACCCAAGATGCAGTAGTTTCTACTTCCCTATGTGCACACACACACGAAGACCACCACACACACACATAAACAAAGACGCACCATTATAATATACTTTAACCGATTATGCAGCAAAGGTTCTAAACTTGCTGCAACTGTATTAAGTGATATCCATCCACCTACCATCTATCAATCCATCTATCATCCATCTATTCACTTCTTCACATCAAATCAAATCAAATCAAATTGATTGGTCACATGCGCCGAATACAATAGGAGCAGACATTACAGTGAAATGCTTACTTACAGCCCTTAACCAACAGTGCATTTATTTCTAACAAAAAAAGTAAAAATAAAACAATAACAAAAAAAGTGTTGAGAAAAAAAGAGCAGAAGTAAAATAAAATAACAGTAGGGAGGCTATATATACAGGGGGGTACTGGTGCAGAGTCAATGTGCGGGGGCACCGGCTAGTTGAGGTAGTTGAAGTAATATGTACATGTGGGTACAGTTAAAGTGACTATGCATAAATAATTAACAGAGTAGCAGCAGCGTAAAAAGGATGGGGTGGGGGGGCAGTGCAAATAGTCCGGGTAGCCATGATTAGCTGTTCAGGAGTCTTGTGGCTTGGGGGTAGAAGCTGTTGAGAAGTATTTTGGACCTAGACTTGGCACTCCGGTACCGCTTGCCGTGCGGTAGCAGAGAGAACAGTCTATGACTAGGGTGGCTGGAGTCTTTGACAATTTTGAGGGCCTTCCTCTGACACCGCCTGGTATAGAGGTCCTGGATGGCAGGAAGCTTGGCCCCAGTGATGTACTGGGCCGTACGCACTACCCTCTGTAGTGCCTTGCGGTCGGAGGCCAAGCAGTTGCCATACAAGGCGGTGATGCAACCAGTCAGGATGCTCTCGATGGTGCAGCTGTAGAATTTTTTGAGGATCTGAGGACCCATGCCAAATCTTTTCAGTCTCCTGAGGGGGAATAGGCTTTGTCGTGCCCTCTTCACGACTGTCTTGGTGTGTTTGGACCATGATAGTTCGTTGGTGATGTGGACACCAAGGAACTTGAAGCTCTCAACCTGTTCCACTACAACCCCGTCGATGAGAATGGGGGCGTGCTCAGTCCTCTTTTTTTTCCTGTAGTCCACAATCATCTCCTTTGTCTTGGTCACGTTGAGGGAGAGGTTGTTGTCCTGGCACCACACGGCCAGGTCTCTGACCTCCTCCCTATAGGCTGTCTCATCGTTGTCGGTGATCAGGTCTGTGTTACTTAATTGGCAAAGAAACAAAATCCAACTCTGCCTTGATTGGGTTGTATCCATTTCCATCCCTTCCTACTTTATCAGTGGTCAGAGAAACACAGAGATCCATGGCCATCTCCAAGGATCAGTTTCCTCTCCCCTCATCCCCCACTCCTCTTCTCTCGTTCACAGCCTGGGGGTGAAAACGGATGGAATGCTGGAGGTGTTAGTGTAGGGCAGATAGGATTACTCCTTCCTTCTCAGGTTGGGCATTAGTATCACTCTGGTGGGGTTGTACCTGGATGTTTGTTACATCTTACGCTCTTCTGTGTGACATCCAGACTGTGTGACATCATTAGTGGTCTGAACATGATGAATTTGACAAGATAATTATTCCCCTACTCCTCAATTCTCTCTGTCTCTCTCTGTCTCTCTCTGTCTCTCTCTCTCTCTCTCTCTCTCTCTCTCTCTCTCTCTCACACTCTCCTCCCTCTCTCTGGTCACTGACACCTCTTCCCCTTTCCTGGATGCCACTCCCAACCGCCCTGGGGATGGACAAACGGATGGACGTACTCAGTCACACTTGGCACCTGTGTCCCATGAATAGTTAAGGAGGGGTTTGGTGACGATCAGGTCTTAACTGAGATTAGAACACCCAGCAGGATTCAGTCCAGGCACCAGGCAGGGCTCTGGATCTCCCCAGGAGGCAACAACAATCAGCAGGAGGTGCAGGAGGCAGGACCAGGGGGTACAGCACGTGGCATGATGCCTACACTGTGGTGGAAACGTAGACTTGGGTGGAAGGGAGAAACAAAGTAAACGACTGTAAATCGGTGGATAAACAAACAAACTAATTAGACCTCTGCGCCTGTGTGTATTCGTCCATTCGGATGTGTATGTATATACAGTATGGAGAGGAAACATTGTAGCTGTGTTGTGTGTTGGTGTTTTGCTGAGGTGTTTACACACTGTAATGCACCTTCACCTTCCTATAGATATAACACTACCTGACACAGGTGAGAGTACACGTGTCCTCTGCATGCTGAAGCCCATAGAATAGCTGGCCTACAGTAGAGTGGATTGTGTAGGGTGGTAGGGACATTGGGTGATAAAGTAGGGGGGTAGAGTAGAGGGCATGGGGGATAAAGTAGGGTCCATTGAGTAGGACTCATAGCAGAGAGAGAGAGAGAGAGAGAGAGAGAGAGAGAGAGAGAGAGAGAGAGAGAGAGAGAGAGAGAGAGAGAGAGAGAGAGAGAGAGAGAGAGAGAGTCATAGATCTGGAAAAAGTGTAATCCATGTAAACTGCCTGCTATAGATATAGAATTTAGACTTAGTTTGACCACAAAACAATCAAAATGAAAGAAAAGCTGATCAGGACAAAATAAAGGTAGAGTAATAGAAAAAGGATATGATGCCTTGGTGGCAATTCACTTGAAAGGGTGGTGGAAACTGATCCTGACCAAAAAGATGCAGATTGCCTCCTGTACTCCGATGCCACTAGAGAGAGACTCACACAAGTGGAGAGTAAATCGACCCTATGCAAATAAGAGAGAGATCGAGGGAGAGGGGGAGAGAGGAGAGCGAGAGAGAGAGAGCGAGAGAGAGAGAGAGAGAGAGCGAGAGCGAGAGAGAGAGAGAGAGAGAGAGAGAGAGAGAGAGAGAGAGAGAGAGAGAGAGAGAGAGAGAGAGAGAGAGAGAGAGAGAGAGAGAGAGAGAGAGAGAGAGAGAGAGAGAGAGAGAGAGAGAGAGAGAAAGAGAGAGAGAGGGAGAGAGCTGGACCCTGAGCAGTATGGTCCCGAGGGAAAGGCATTGAAGCAAGAGGATATACACACAACTTAACTTAAACTGAACAGGAAAACAGATCCTAACATGACGTAGATAGAGAGAAGACTAAAGAGACGTCTTCTAGAGACAAGCATTGACAGCATGAAGACCCTTTATTAGAACAAACTACAACAAGGGTTGTAGGTTGTTAGAACAAGTAGATAGACACAAAGGCAAGGACGGACGAGAGAGAGAGAGAGAGAGAGAGAGAGAGAGAGAGAGAGAGAGAGAGAGAGAGAGAGAGAGAGAGAGAGAGAGAGAGAGAGTGTGTGAAAGGACTCCAGTGTTGTCCAACACCAAGCAGCAAAGGACACTTTTTAACATTTTTTTCAACCTATATTTTTTACCTTTGTCAGTCTGCATCAGTGTCATTTGGATACGATAAGTCATGGACCCTCCTCTCCTGCCGGTGGCCAGGATGGAGGTGGATGTGGACCTGGGCTTTGCCCTCTTCTTTTTCTTCCTGCTCTGTTCCTTCCTGCTGTTCACCATAGTGCGCTGTGCCCAGATGGTCCTGAACCCCTACAGCGCCATCTCTGTCGCCGCATACCAGACTACGGAGGAACAAACTGAGGACTGACCTCACTCCATAATGGGCAGGAAATAATGTGATCATAGTGGAAGAACCCTAGCCCGACTGTGGCTAGTGTGCTGAAGGTGGGAAGTTTGGTTTCGTAGTTGGACTTGTGGGAATCAGGAGGAGCAGAAAGCACATGAAGGGAGTGATACTTAAAAGTTTGGAGAATTCATCGGTCTGCAGGTCTGAAGATGAACATCACACAACATGATAACCTGGAAAACAGGAGCAAATGGGACCATGAGGATTTCAAGTTGTTACAGTACAGTTTATGTTTAGGCAATGTGCTTTTGGGAAAGTCTATAAATGTGGGAACAAATCAGTTGTCAGCATGTCATGGACCAGAGTGAGCTAAACGTGGGAATGACCCCCACTTGAGTTTTTGTCATCCTAATCAGCCACTGTCATATTCACATCTGCTTTCCATTAAAATAAATAGGCTATGCCATGAGAAAAATGACATCACAATAAATGGCATACTTGAATATCTGTTTCATTTGTGATGTTTTTACAATATGCAGTCTAGGTTATAATAATAATAATAAAGTACATTTCTATAGCGCTTTCCATAGAATCTCAAAGCGCTTGATGAGCAAAAAACTATCTAGCAATATACAGTAATATAATATCATGACAGGTCAACCAATAGAGGCCAAGTCTTTGAAAGCTGCATCCTCTGAAGATGGAGAGGGTCAGTTCATGGCTTGAGCAGAGGGAGCTGGTCAGAGGATGGTAGATGATTTAATGTCATTTTGAATAAAGACAATGCACTTTAATTGCCAATAATTAGTGGGAGTTAAAAGTAAGGGATGAGGTAATGGGAAGATTTTGGGGTCACAGAGCATGCCAAATTCGATCAGACTGACTTAATCAGTATGACAGAACAGTGTGCAACGTTTAATGGAAACGGTACTGTACTGATGCTGCGTTCACATGCTAGTCGGAACTAGGAAACTCTGACATTTCCGACTTGCTGATTCGTTGAACGCGGCACGTGTATAACTACAACCAGTTAGCAAGTCGAGAACGTGAACGCGGCATGAATGGCCAGTTGAAATACTTTACCGTACGGTGTGCTGCACAGGTTTTGCTATTTCAAATGGTAACACCCATACTGATAAGGCCACACCATAGACTGTAAAAAGAACCGTTCACTAAAAAGAGTCACGGAACGTACCAGACGTTGAACCTCTGCCCAGGCATTGCTGACGCATGCCAGATCTTACAACGCCTGGATAGCTATTTTACGATCATTTAACCACATCATATGTTATAGCAATCTGGTGCCCGACGGCACAGTCAATGACGTGGCATGCAACCATTGGTTGATGCATTGGGTGATGCATGCAGTGTCTGAGCAGAGGAACGCGACCATAATGTGGTTTTGCCGCGTTCAAAACAACTGGGAACTGGGAATTCGGAAATCTCTGACTTCTGACTTCAGTGCGTTCAAGACAACTGAGAACTAAAAAAACGAGCTCCGACTGGGATTTTTTTTTTTACGGTTATCCAACTCGGAATTCCAAGTCTATTAGTATGGTTTTTGAACACCATAATTTATTTACAAGCATGATAGCTGAACTTTTAGTGTATGGTTTACGCAGCTTGTTGGCCATTAGCCAATCAGCGTTTCTCAATGAGTTCAAAACACGTCAATGCATCCAACTGGTATTGACAACTTTAGAACTGGTAAATTCCCACCTCCCACTTGGTTACGAATGCAGCATTAATGGTGCTTTCAAGACAACTGGGAACTCTGGGAAAAAAACGAGGTCAAATCATGACGTCAGTGATCTTCAGGTTGGAAAGTTGGAGTTCTAGACTAGATGCCCGAGTTTCCGACTTGGAATTCCGAGTTGGATGACCGTTCAAAAAGCTATTTTTTTGTTTTATTCCTAGTGTTTGTGACGCCCGCCGTTTGGTGAGACATAGACCCGGTGGCAATGGCGAGACTGAGAATACCCTGTCTGTCTTGTTGAGCTTTGACACAGAGTTTCTACCTGATAAGGTCAGGTTAGCTTATATTTGCTATTCTGTGAGGGCCTATGTTCTGAACCCACTTCGGTGCTTTAGGTGCCAAGGATTCGGACACATTGCAGCAGTGTATAGAAGGGAGATCCCACGATGTGAGAAATGTGCAGGAGGGCATAGTTAGAGGGAGTGTACAGTTGGGATAGAGAAAGCACAGTGTGTCAACTATGGGGGTGCCCATGCAGCTGGGGATCCGAAGTACCCTGTGAGAGAGAGACAGGTTGAGATTGCCAGAGTTTGAGTGGGGCAGAAAGTTTCCTATGCTGAGGCAGTGAAGAGAGTAGAGGATAGCCCAAGGGTCAGTGAGTCGACTGGGAGGCACCCAGTGAGTAGGCCTGGAGAGAGAGCCAGAAAGGATGAGTTTTAGTAAGGTTGGATTTCTTGCGTAATAGCCATTGTGATCAACTGCACTGCACTGATGGAGCGGAAATCACAGAAGATAGATGCAGTGGTGTAAAGTACTTAAGTAAAAATACTTTAAAGTACTACTTAAGTAGTTTTTTTGGGTATCTGTACTTTACTATTTATATTTTTGACAATTTTTACTTTTACTTCACTACATTCCTATAGAAAATGATGTACTTTTTACTCCATACATTTTCCTTGACACCCAAAAGTACTTGTTACATTTTGAATGCTTAGCAGGACAGAAAATTGTCCAATTCGCACACTTATCAAAAGAACATTCCTGGTCATCCCTACTGCCTCTGATCTGGTGGACTCACTAAACACAAATGCTTTGTTTTTAAATTATGTCTGAGTGTTGGAGTGTGACCCTGGCTATCCGTAAATAAATAAATAAAAGACAATTATGCCATCTGGTTTGCTTAATATAAGGAATTTGTAATTATTTGTACTTTTACTTTTGATACTTAAGTATATTTTAGCAACTACATTTACTTGTACTTATTTAAAACGAAATACTTTTAGACTTTTACTCAAGTAATATTTTACTGGGTGACTTTCACTTTTACTTGAGTCATTTTCTATTAAGGTATTTTTACTTTTACTCAAGTATGAGAATTTAGTACTTTTTCCACCACTGGATAGATGGTAGTTGCAGCAGCAGAGAAACTTTAGTGCGAGAGATTTTAGTGCAGAAGATCTACAGGAAGTTTTGAGAGAAGGCGTTCCATCATCCCAGGCCGACTGCCTGATGTAGGATCGTTTAGGGCCAAAGTAGAGGGATGGGGTGATGGGTTTTTGGGGATAGTGTATAGGTGTAGGGTTAGATGGTGTAATACGCACTCCGACCTGTAAGGGCAGCAATATGCAACACAGCGTCTAGTCTGCCGGAAAGCCACAGGAGAAGAAGTTGAATGCGGGGGGTATTGTGAGTGGTCTGCAGCTTTCTCGCTGAATGCCTGGATAATGGACAATAATGATGGGTGAGTTCATTAACTTCCAATAAAAATTGTCTCGATTCATGAAATTTTTTTTAGTTGCAGATGCATTATACTGTGAGTGGATATAGATTTAGAGGACACTACGAGGAGCCAACTACAAAAGACTGAACTGGATGTAGCTTGTTAGCATAGCTAGCTAAATTGCTAGCTAGTCTGCCTCCCCAGCACAGTAACGTTAGCTTGCTTACAAGGTAACTTACGAGTTGGCAAGATTGTTTGAATAAACACAACTTATCCGATAAATGAACATCCACTGTGATTATGTTCACAAATGCTTACTTTAAAAACTGCATTCGCCCAGGAATTTCATTTAATACTACTACAGTACAATATTTTTGACTGCTAAACGCGTCTTCTCCGCGCACCGCTGTGCTAACCTTTTGACGATGTAACGTTTGGTGGTTGTAGAAAAAAAAAAAAAAAAATGTTGTAGGATTTACAAATGGTGTTAAAGGTTTTTGATGACAATAGGTTTCATTCCAAATTAACGAGAGTTTCATGTTTATTTTGACCTTCTATGATTAGTTAAATACGTTATTTTAGAATATTCAAGACTACAACTAACATGACATGAGCACTTACATTTTACATTTTAGTCATTTAGCAGACGCTCTTATCCAGAGCGACTTACAGGAGCAATTAGGGTTAAGTGCCTTGCTCAAGGGCACATCGACAGATGTTTCATCTAGTCGGCTCGGGGATTAGAACCAGCGACCTTTCGGTTACTGCACCACGCTCTTAACCACTAAGCTACCTGCTGCCCCGACAGTTGAGTGTCAATGTCCCTTCATAGTCAGGCACAGTGTTCCCTCATTTCAAAACAATGCGACGATCACATGAAATTGAAAACACTTGCAATGCATGACCTTTGTGACAATATCAACTACCTAGGGTGATATTTCAAGAGATTGTACAGGTGAGTTTTAGGCCCAACGTGTTTAATCGGCCATGAAACTAAAACAGGTTTCAGGATACTGTGTAGTTGGCTAGCTAGCTAGCTGGCTAACACCAGCAACAATGTAATCTTAACTAACTCTATAATAAATAAAATAATAATAATAATAATATGCCATTTAGCAGACGCTTTTATCCAAAGCGACTTACAGTCATGCGTGCATACATTTTTGTGTATGGGTGGTCCCGGGGATCGAACCCACTACCTTGGCGTTACAAGCGCCGTGCTCTACCAGCTGAGCTACAGAGGACCACAAAATCTCTCTCACTTTCTTTGCCTCGTCTTCACTCAGTCTGTTCTCTCGCTGCCTCCTCCCCTTCTCCACTACTCCCATTGCTTTCTTACTCTCCCTCCCTGTGTGTCTCTCCCCATACTTCCCCATGTCTCAACAATCTCTTGAAATATCACCCTAGGTAGTTTATATTGTAACAAAGGTCATGCATTGCAAGTGTTTTCAATTTCATGTGATCGTCGTTCTCTCTGCCTGCCCCCCCCCCGTTCCCTCTCTGTACCCCCAGGATGGAGGTGGAGGGCTGGGACTCTGGTCTGGAGGAGGAGCTGGGTGTGTCTCTGGAGGAGCTGAGTAAGTGGATAGAGGAGGAGGTGGAGAGGAGCGAGGCAGTCCGCCAGAGGAAGGCCCAGCTTGCTGAGCTCAAGGAATGGGTGGAGAACAAAGAGAAGGAAGAGGAGGTGGTGGACAAACTCTTCAACAACGCCAACCAGTGAGTGTGTGTGGGGGGATGATCATTATGTTTTGTTTGTTTCTCTCTCAGGTCCATAGTAGAGTGGAAGACTTTAGGGAGATGTGAAAGATGTTGATGTTTGTGTGTTTCTCCTGTGTGTGTGTGTGTGTGTGTGTGTGTCAGGTCTATAGAAGAATGTGAGGCCCGGCTTACTGTAAAATAGGACTGGTGTGTGCGTGTTAACGTCTGTGTGATTCTCTCCATTGTGTGTGTGTGTGTGTGTGTCAGGTCCATAGTGGAGTGTGAGGCTCTGGTGAAGTCCACCTACAGTAAGATGGGGCTGGTCTACAAGGAGAGCTCTTCAGAGGATGAGGGCGGAGTGGGAGGGGCTCTGTCCTCTGATGTAATAGAAATTGACGATGATGATGACGATGATGATGTCATCGCTGTGGGCTTACGTACGTACTGACATTTACTCCCAGTGAGATAAACAATATGTTTATCAAAGGAAACCTGTCCAGAAGGGCAGCTCCAGTATAAAACACAGGAGCGAATGTCTAACCTTGTTTCTTTCCTGTCTCTTCTCTGACCTCTTTCCTCTCACAGTGGTTCCACCCAAGAAACCTGGGATACCTGTCCAGGATGCAATGGTGAGAACAGAGAATTAGTCACACACACACGCGTGTTAATTGAATGTGTATTAATTGACCCTGTTATCTACAGCTTTCCAGTGTTCCTCCCAGCCGGTGTTGAAGCTCATCCTCTCTCTCTTCCTCCCTGTCTCTCTTCCTATCTGTCTCTCTTCCTATCTGTCTCTCTTCCTCCCTGTCTCTCTTCCTCTCTTCCTATCTGTCTCTCTTCCTCTCTGTCTCTCTTCCTCCCTGTCTCTCTTTCGCTTTCTCTCCCTTCCCTGTCTCTCTCTCTCTCTCTCTCTCTATCCCTTCCTCACTACCCCCCCCCCCCATACATACACAGGTGGTAGGTGAAAGCCAGAATTAAGTTTGAACAATATCCATATGTATGTGTTAATTATGTTTGTGTGTGCGCGTACGTGTGTCCTGCAGTTTAAGGAGGCGTCGGCAGCGCTCCAGCGTTCCTCCCAGCAGGTGTTGAAGCTGGCCCAGACAGTCAACAAAAACCCTTCTTCCGGCCCTGCTATACAACAGCCAGGTAATAGCACAAATGTGCCATTCTATATGTCTGTGTGATTGATGTATTCCTCCGGGTCACTAGGTGGCGTTCTCTCTTGTCTTTGTGTGTGTACATACTGCACAAAAGTTCACATGCGTTTTTTTGTGTGTGTGTGTAGGTGGCCCGGTACCCATGCCAGCGGTGTTTGTGTCCCAGGCCACACCCAGGAACACACCCACCCAGCCTAACCCCTCCCTGAAGGATGATGAGATCAAACTGGAGATGAGTCTTCTGGGAAAGAAACGCACCAAGACCTGGCACAGCGGAATGCTCATCGCCATCAACCCTGTCGGTGAGACATACATACATACACACACACACAGACCTCTCCACACACACACACACAGACCTCTCCACACACACACACACAGACCTCTCCACACACACACACAGACCTCTCCACACACACACACACACAGACCTCTCCACACACACACAGACCTCTCCACACACACACGCACAGGGTGAAGTTTGACATTAAGAATGTGTGTGTTTGTAGGTAATGGTTACAGTAAGTACAAGGTGAAGTTTGAGAACAAGGGGAAGAGTCTACTGTCTGGGAACCACATAGCGTTTCACTACCACCCCACCCTGGAGAGGCTATACGTGGGAGCCAGGGTGGTCGCCAAGTACAAGGACGGCAACCAGGTCTGGCTCTACGCGGGCATCGTAGCAGAGATGCCCAACAACAAGAACCGCATGAGGTGAGAAGCTGTGTGTGTGAGCATGTTTCAAATATCCTCTGTGTGTTTGGTGAAGGGTTGCGGAGGTGTTTCAACAGTTGTCTATGTGTGTTTCAGGTTCCTGATCTTCTTTGACGACGGTTATGCCTCCTACGTGACCCTGCCTGAGCTCTACCCTGTCTGCAGACCAAGTAAGAACCCTCCTTTCTGTCTTCATGTCCTCTCTCTTTCCTTCTCTTGATCTCCTCTCTTTCCTGTCAATCTGGTTTTGGGATGTGACCATAGCTTATAATCTTCACATCTTCTCACTCTCCCCTACCCCTCTTTCTCCCCACCATCATCTTCTCTATCTCTCCCCCATCATCTTTTCTCTTCCCCCCCTCACTCTCTCTCTCCTCCCCCAGTGAAGCGTACATGGGAGGACATAGAGGATGCGTCGTGTAAAGACTTCATAGAGGAGTATATAACCTCGTACCCCAACAGGCCCATGGTGCTGCTGAAGGCAGGCCAGGTCATCAAGACAGAGTGGGAGGGGACGTGGTGGAGGAGCAGAGTGGAGGAGGTGGATGGCAGCCTCGTCAAGATCCTCTTCCTGGTATGATGACATCATCACTGGGATTTGATTACCACCAAACGTTACGTTATTTATAGTCTGATGATTTAACATGATGGTCACACCATATTTTATTATCAGGGATACCATTGTAAAGTATTTTATTTGAGTTTCTTGTTTTGAATCACGTTTTTATACTACTTCAGCAGACTTGACACTCAACAAAATATGAAAATAAGGTGGATAAGATAAAAAAGCAATTGAATGAATGAAAGTGATTCTCTGTGGTAATCTATCTACTGTTTCTCTCCTCCAGGATGACAAGCGTAGTGAGTGGATCTACCGCGGTTCAACCAGGCTGGAGCCCATGTTCAACCTGAAGACCAACTGTGCCAACACCCAGGAGAAGAAGATGGCTGGCCAGCAGAGGACACGCCCCAACATGGGTAACACTCCCTCTAGTCAATCAATCAATTAACCAATCAATATATGGACAAACAAACCAATCACTTCACCAATCAATCCATCTTTAATAACCCAGCGGGATCACATATTATACTGTACCTGATGGAACCTTGGCCTGTCCTTCATTGGATAACTCTAATCTCTACTTCATTGGATAACTCTAATCTCTACTTCACCATTTTATCTGTGTCTCTGTAGGAGCATTGAGGACCAAGGGCCCAGTGGTCCAGTATCACAGTGGGGGGAACAGCACAACCCCCAGCGGGACCCCCACTAAATCCCTCCATCCCCTCTCCCCACCCTCCTCCATCCCTCCTACACCCTCCCAGCCCAATCAGCCCGCACGAACAGAGTGAGTAACACACACACACAGAATCACACAGTGTAAACCTTGTGACATTCCTTGAAAATCGACATTCTCTCTCCCCCCTCGCTGCTACATTTACCCCTTTTTCTCCCTGATCGCTCCTCCCTCCCTCCTGTTCCTCTTCCTCTTTCTTTCTCTCTCCCCCCACCCCCTCAACAGTCCTAAGTATCAGATGGCTAAGAAGAGTACTTCTCCGTACGTTCCCCCTCAAGGAGGCTCTCGCTCTGGACTGGCCAGTAATAGCCACGCCCCTAAAGCCATACAGCCCCAGCCTTCAACTGGTTCTCCTGGAAACTCATCCAGGTGAGGGAGGGGGGACAGGAAAATATATGATCATAAAAATAAAAATAAACAGAATCTCTTACTAAACAGCCACACTCACAAATATGCAACGTTTTATAGGAATCTATTCATAACTCTATCTTCACTCTCCCGCTTCCTCTCCAGAATGTATGTCCTTCAGACTGGCAACATCCAGACTCTCACGGCCCAACAGCCTATGCAACACCAGCAGCAGTCCCTGCCCCCTCCTCCCCAAGCCCCTCCGACTGCCCCTGCACCCACAGTGACCCCATACACCTTCAGTAACGACCGGATTCCCCACGAGCCCTCGTACCGCGCCCCCACAGACCGCATCTTCTACCTGCCTCACACCTGCCAGCCTGCCTGTCTCAACCGTATCCGGCCCTCCAGAGCAGATATGCACCGGGGCAGGAACCCCCTGCTCACCCCTCTACTGTACGAGTTCAGACGCATGACGGGGCGACGGAGAGTCAATCGCAAGGTAAAGACAGAGAAAAATAGCTTTGAGAAGTATTTTATCTTTCAGGAAGCACGGTTGGGATCATTATAGGGGGGACAGATTTTGGTATTAACTATCTCTCACCCCAAATCCCCCCCTCCTCCCTCGTCAGATGTCGTTCCATGTGATCTACAAGTCTCCATGTGGGCTGTGTCTGCGCAGCATGGCGGAGATCCAGCGCTACCTCTTCCAGACGCGCTGTGACTTTATCTTCCTGGAGATGTTCTGCTTGGATCCCTACGTCCTGGTCGACCGGCGCTTCCAGCCCCAGAAGCCTTACTACTACATCCGAGACATCACCAACGGCCGCGAGGACATTCCCCTGTCCTGCGTCAATGAGATCGACGTCACACCGCCGCCCGATGTGGCCTACAGTGAGGAGGATGGGAGGGGGGATTACTTAATCAGTATATAGGCCTTGAGTTACTGTACAGGCCTCAATCAAATGATTACCCATCAGAGCCCTAGGTCTTCCTGTATAGTTCGAGCCAATGGTGGTGCGCTAGCTACACAACACTAAGCAAAAGGGAGTCATTTGATATTCAGTCGAGATGAAGTCATAAAACTAGAATATTGGGATGAATGGGATTAGTGAAGTTCTAATTCTATGGTGAATACAGTGCCTTCGGAAACTATTCAGACCCCTTGACTTTTTCCACATTTTCTTACGTTACAGCCTTATTCTAAAATGGTTTAATAAACCCATTTCCTCAGCAATCTACACACAATACCCCATAATGACAAAGCGAGAACAGTTTTTTTCATATTTTTGCAAATTTATTAAAAACAAAAAACAGATACCTCATTTACGTAAGTATTCAGACCCTTTGCTATGAGACTCGAAATTGAGCACAGGTGCATCCTGTTTCCATTGATAATCCTTGCGCTGTTTCTACAACTTGATTGGAGTCCACCTGTGGTAAATTCAATTGATTGTACATGATTTGGAAAGGCACGCCTGTCTACATAAGATTCCTCAGTTGACAGTGCATGTCAGAGCAAAAACCAAGCCATGAGGTCGAAGGAGTTGTCCTTAGAGCTCCGAGACAGGATTGTGTCGATACACAGATCTGGGGAAGGGTAGCAAAACATTTCTGCAGCATTGAAAGTCCCCAAGAACATAGTGGCCTCCATCATTCTTAAATGGAAGAAGCTTGGAACCACCAAGACTCTTCCTAGAGCTGGCCGCCCAGCCAAACTGAGCAATCGGGGGAGAAGGGCCTTGGTCAGGGAGGTGACCAAGAACCTGATGGTCACTGACAGAGCTCTAGAGTTCCTCTGTGGAGATGGGATAACCTTCCAGAAGGAAAACCATTTCTGCAGCACTCCACCAATCAGGCCTTTATGGTAGAGTGGCCAGACGGAAGCCACTCCTCAGTAAAAGGCACATGACAGCCCGCTTGGAGTTTGCCAAAAGGCACCTAAAGACTCTCAGACCATGAGAAACAAGATTCTCTGGTCTGATGAAACCAAGATGGAACTCTTTGGCCTGAATGCAAGGGTCATGTCTGGAGGAAACCTGGCACCATCCCTACGGTGAAGCATGGTGGTGGCAGCATCATGCTGTGGGGATGTTTTTCAGTGGCAGGGACTAGGAGACTAGTCAGGATCAAGGCAAAGATTAATGGAGCAAAGTACAGAGAGATCATTGATGAAAACCTGCTCCGGAGCGCTCAGGACCTCAGACTGGGGCGAAGGTTCACCTTCCAACAGGACAACGACCCTAAGCACACAGCCAAGACAACGCAGGAGTGGCTTCGGGACAAGTCTCTAAATGTCCTTGAGTGGCCTAGCCAGAGCCCGGACTTGAACCCGATCGAACATCTCTGGAGAGACCTGAAAATAGCTGTGCAGCGACGCTCCCCATCCAACCTGACAGAGCTTGAGCGGTTATGCAGAGAAGAATGGGAGAAACTCCCCAAATACAGGTGTGCCAAGCTTGTAGCGTCATACCCAAGAAGGCTCAAGGCTGTAATTGCTGCCAAAGGTGCTTCAACAAAGTACTGAGTAAAGGGTCTGAATAATTATGTAAATGTCATATTTCATGATTTTATTTTTATAAATTAGCAAAAATTTATAAAAAACAGTTTTTGCTTTGTCACTATGGGGTATTGTGTGTAGATTGATGAGGGGAAAAAAACAATTTAATCAATTTTAGAATAAGGCTGTAACCTAACAATGTGGAATAAGTGTAATTCCTGAAGACGTCAGTAACTGATGGGTATCTGTGTGTTACCAGGTAAGGAGCGTATCCCTGAAGACGGAGTGTTCATAAACACCAGTCCAGAGTTCCTGGTGGGCTGTGACTGTACCGACGGCTGCAGGGACAGGTCAGTACTATCACTCTGACCCTTCTGTGACCCCTCATCTGGGCTCTGTCTTCTGCATGGCTTCCACTACATAGATTTCACCTGTCCAATTGTTAAATCAGTGATTAACTCATTTAGTCAATTTAAAGTGTTGAAATTGGGATTGTGTGTATGTGTTCTGCAGGTCCAAGTGTTCGTGTCACCAGCTGACCCTGCAGGCCACAGCCTGTACTCCTGGAGCACAGATCAACCACGCTGCTGGATACACACAAAAGAGACTGGAGGAGTGTTTGCCCACCGGGTGAGAGACAGACACACACAAACACACACACAGTCACAAATACAGACGTCCCTCGTACTAATCTCTCTCTCTCTCTCTCCTCCTCTCCTCTCTCTCAGGATATATGAGTGTAATAAGCGGTGTAAGTGTTGTAGTCAGATGTGTAGTAACCGTCTGGTGCAGCACGGTCTGCAGGTGAGGCTGCAGCTCTTTAAGACCCAGAACAAAGGCTGGGGCATCCGCTGTCTGGACGATGTGGCCAAGGGATCCTTCGTCTGCATCTACGCCGGTACGTCACTAGCTGGAGGAGGGGACAGAACAGTGTTATAGCAGGCTTTACACATGGATAACAGTATGTACCGGTATTCACATTGCATGTAGGAAGTGGACTGCATATTAAGACTTGTCATAAGCATTCATAACAGCACATGGCTCCTTATAAGTGTATGTCATTGTTTACATGCCTACAGATGTATGCAGAATGAAAAACAACATAGCAAGTTTCCTACATCCTTTACCTCCCGTTTTCTCCTCTCTCCCTCTCTCCTCTCTCCCCTCTCTACCCTCTCTCCCCTCTCTTCTCTCTCCCTCTCTCTCCTCTCTCCTCTCTCCTCTCTCCTCTCTCCCTCTCTCCTCTCTCTCCCTCTCTCCTCTCTCCTCTCTCCCTCTCTCCCTCTCTCCCTCTCTCTATCTCTCCTCTCTCCCTCTCTCCTCTCTCTCCTCTCTCCTCTCATCTCAATTCAAAGGACTTTATTGGCATGGGGAAACATATGTTTACATTGCCAAAGCAAGTGAAATAAACAATCAAAATGAACAGTAAACATTACACTCAAGTTTCAAAGGAATAGACATTTCAAAGGTCATATTATGGCTATGTGCAGTGTTATAATGATGTATAAAGTACAAAATAAATCAACATAAATATAGGTTGTATTTACAATGGTGTTTGTTCTTCACTGGTTGCACTTTTCTTGTGGCAACAGGTCACAAATCTTGTTGCTGTGATGGCACTCTGTCTCCCCTCTCATCCCTCTTCTCCCTCACTCTCTTCTCTCCCTCCCTCACTCTCTTTTCCCTCTCTCCTCCCTCACTCTCTTCTCTCTCTCTTCTCTCTCCTCCCTTACGCTCTTCTCCCTCTCCTCTCTCCCAGGTAAGATTCTGACAGATGACTTTGCCGACAAGGAGGGTCTGGAGATGGGTGATGAGTACTTTGCTAACCTGGACCACATAGAGAGTGTGGAGAACTTCAAGGAAGGGTATGAGAGTGAGGCCCACTGCTCAGACAGCGACGGGAGCGGGGTGGACATGTCCAGGCTGAAGAACCC
This sequence comes from Coregonus lavaretus, assembly GCF_964263955.1. Lineage (NCBI taxonomy): Eukaryota > Metazoa > Chordata > Actinopteri > Salmoniformes > Salmonidae > Coregonus > Coregonus lavaretus. Next base: position 8,374,612 of record NC_140000.1, read on the forward strand.
CCCCTCCTCCTCCCTGGCTTTGCAGAACAAGCCCCTTCCCAAACCCCCCCAGAGAACCAATGCTGCCAACCCCGCTGGCAAAGGTGAGGGGTCACTGTTTAATAGTCTAGAAAGAGTCTGGCTTTTACTTTTGACCAGAGCCAAAGTAGTGCACTATATAGGGATTATGGTGCCATTTAGGATTCACCTAGAGTCTCAAATAACTCCATTTACCGTTTTACGACTTCCTTCTCTCCATCAGCGCGGGGTGCTGGTGGTGACTCCTCTAAGGATGGGGATAGTGATGAGGAGTCGAACAACGACAAAAGTTCAGACGACACGTTTGTGAAGGACCCCTACTACAGCTCCAGCTCTGTGTGGAGGAGCTACACCACTCGCCGCCAGGCCAAGGGCGCCAAGGAAGGTGTGTGTGCACTTAACTTCAACCCTCAGTTGTAAGGCTGGAACTGTAATAATGACATGGCAGTAAGAAATTATGTTAAAGGCCCGGTGCAGTCAGAAATGTGATTTTCCTGTGTTTTATATATATTTCCACACTTAAGAGGTTGAAATAATACTGTGAAATTGTGAAAAGAATGATAATGCCCTTTTAGTGTAAGAGCTATTTGACAAGACCGCCTGAAATGTCAGCCTGTTGTGGTGGGATGGAGTTTTGTCCTGCTTGGTGACATCACTGGGCGGTAAATTAGTTAATAAGAAAGAGTTCCAAACGTCTCTGCCAATAACAGCTCGTTTTCTGTTTTCCCCTCCCCACTCGGCAAGAGCTACTGGGGATCCTTAATGAATACAAAAATACAAATACTCCCAGACAGTCCTAGCAAGATTCTTGCTTGAGAAATTGCAATTTTCTAGAAACAATATATAGATGTTTTTACTATTTCAATTGGAAACAATCACAGTAAGGTACTTAATAGTTACCCAGATATATTTGATATTGAGAAAAACAGCTGCATTTAACATTTTTCCATGTTGCAGTGTGATCTAAAATAATATTTATATTTTCTGTCACCTCCTCCCTCCTCATCCTGTCTCCCTCCCCCCATCCAGGGAGCCAGGACAGTAAGGATGGGATGAGTGTGTCAGTGGGGGGAAAGGAGGACAGGAAGCCGCCCCCCATGCCGGAGGAGAGTGGGAAGAGTAAAGTAGCATCCTGGCTCACCAACCAACCCTCTACCTCCCAGGCCACTGTTAAGATGGAGGGACTGAAGATAGAGAAGAAGGTGAGAGAGAGGGGGAAGAGAGGAGTCCATATCCACCTCAGCTATTTTGTGTAGATCCTATTACATATATTAGGAGAAATCGATCAGCTTCGATCTCTTGCTTTCATCTCCTGGTGTTCTGATTGGACACCCTCTCATGTAATGATTGATTCCTTCTCATGTTTATTAAGGAGTGATTGTGTTCCGGTGCTGTGATTGGATACTGATACACCTTCTCATGTGTTCTCTGTTCTAGGAGCCCGGAGACCACAAAAGGTACGTAATGAAAGATTGTGAAATGTAATTTCAACCTATTTAACCCTGGCTTGGCTCTTTTAGGCCTGTGTTGCACAATGTCAAATGTACTTGGTAAAATGTGCCATATGAATAACATTAGATAACGTTGAGTGAGTCTGTAAGGTAATTGTGTGTTTTTGCGCCCCCAGCGGTAACCAATCGGTGAAGACGGAGGGAGTGAAGAGACAGGATGTGATGACGCTGTCGGACAGTGATGACGTCCAGACCATCAGCTCTGGATCTGACGACAACAAGGAGAGAGAGAAACGCACACAGGGTGAGGAGGGGGGAAGTAGGGGGAGAACAGGAAGGCGGAAGGGAAACGTGCATCGGTTTAGGAGGAAATTGGAGGGGGGGAGAATGGGGTGAGGGAAAGGCACGCAGGGTGGGGAAAGAGGTAGGGGTTGAGGGGGCAGGGGGGAAGAAGAAGAATGGGGGGAGGGGAAAACGCATGCAAGGTGAGGAGAGGGGGAAATTGGGGCGGTGGGTTCATAGATCTCTGTGCTTTATATCAGGTATTGCCAGACCTGTTCCTGTGGTGCTTTTCCCTGAATTGACCCTTCATCCTCCTCTCCTCCCTCTCCTTGCCTCCCCTCCTCCCTCTCCTTGCCTCCCCTCCTCCCTCTCCTTGCCTCCTTGCCTCCTCCCCTCTCCTTGCCTCCTCTCCTCCCCTCTCCTTGCCTCCTCTCCTCCCCTCTCCTTGCCTCCTCTCCTCCCCTCTCCTCCTCCCTCTCCTTGCCTCCTCTCCTCCCTCTCCTTGCCTCCTCTCCTCCCTCTCCTTGCCTCCTGTCTCAGGTGCGGTGAAGAGGCAGGTGGCTGTGAAGTCCACGCGTGGCATTGCCCTGAAGAACTCCCATGGCCTGATGGTTAAGACTGGAGGGGCTGGGATAGGGCCAGGGGGAGGCCCGGGGGGCCACGGAGGGGCGCAGGGTAAGGGTGGGGACGCGGGAGACAGTGGACCTAAAAACACACGGCAGTTCTTCGATGGCGAGGAGTCCTGCTACATCATTGACGCCAAGCTGGAGGGAAACCTGGGACGCTACCTCAACGTGAGTGTTACGTGTGTGTCAGAGTTTCCATTAGCCGGTAATAGCTGGCTTTTGTCCGATTTTAAATACATAGAAAAGCCGATAAATAAAATTGCCGCCGGCCAATTATCCGGGAGAAGAAATAATCCCATTGCGAAATAATGCTTTTTAGCCTATTCATTGATGGAAATACCAGTCGATGGAAATACATTTGACTGGTCATGCTTATCGGTCTATAGGTACATTTGTATAATTTAGTGAAATGAAATTGGCGCGTGTACAGTATATTCGTTATTTATTTTATTTTTCACACGTGTACAGTATACAGATACAGAGCCTTTGAGTGGAGAATCTGTCAGACAGCTGCTGCTGCAGCATCCTGTGGTGCTTTCAAGACAAGTGTGAACTCTGAAAAATACGAGGTTAAATCATGACGTCCGTGATCTTCAGGTCGGAAAGTCGCAGCTCTAGAAAGAGGCCCGAGTTGGATGACCATTCAAAACGATGTTTCCCAGTTGGAGCTACTTTTTTCTCCAGTTCCCAGTTGTTTTGAACGCACTGAAGTCTGGTCGGAGATTTCCGAGTTCCCAGTTGTTTTGAACACCGGTATCAAACAGCAACGGAAGGCAGGCTTCATCAGTGCGCCACACACCACTTTGCAATGAACTGGAGGCAGTATGCATTTTAAAAACATACTTAATCGTTTGAAACCTGAAAGTTTTAATACATATGAGGCATGTCTTACCTTGCTTCGAAGAAGCCTGTTAGATCTCCTCTCTTTCTACATTTCTAACTGATATTTTCATCTCTGTCACATGAAATCGCTCTCATATGCAGTGCCCTTTTGACAAGTGTTTTACCACTAATTGCATTATGGAACGAACATTTGCGCGTAGCCTACTGCCTTGTACGCATTGCTGTGCTTATAATGTGAAGCTAAACTTTCCACAACTATCGTCCCACAACTGTCCCAGAGTCTGTTTGGAATAGGCTATTTCTTTCTCGACAAGCTGACCAATAGAATAGGTAGCCTAAACTTTTCTACTATAGTAGATTGACATAGGATAGTGTTGTTTTTTACTAGTCTTGTTGGCTGAGGAAAAGAAAATGTGGAAATGTATTCTAACGTGTTCAAAGTGCACATCAGAATTTGGGAAGGACCGCATATCGTTGTATCCTGGACTTTCATGTTCTGTTAATATGAATGATCATATTCTAAATGTGATTTCTGTGATTCTGAGCACCGTGGGTGGACGCCCTACTCAGGTTACGCACCCAATGCATACGGCGACACATTTTCCTAACGGAAACCCTGGCATGTGTTTAATTAAGTGGAGTCAAATGTAATTTGACAAAGGGAATGAAGCTCTCTCTCCTCTCTCCCTCCCTCCCTCTCATCGCTCCTCCTTACAGCATAGCTGCAGTGCTAACCTGTTTGTCCAGAATGTGTTTGTAGACACACACGACCTGCGTTTCCCCTGGGTGGCCTTCTTCGCCAGCAAGTGAGTGTTCTGTATTAGACATGGTTACATACAGTGGCCTCCCGAGTGGTGCAGTGGTCTAATAGCTGTGCCACTAGAGATCCTGGTTCGAATCCAGGCTCTGTCATAGCCGGCCGCGACCGGGAGACCCATGGGGTGGCGCACAATTGGCCCAGCGTCGTCCAGGGTAGGGGAGGGAATGGCCGGCAGGGATGTAGCTCAGTTGGTAGAGCATGGCGTTTGCAACGCCAGGGTTGTGGGTTCGATTCCCACGGGGGGTATGAAACAAATAATTATATAATAATAATGTATGCACTCACTAACTGTAAGTTGCTCTGGATAAGAGCGTCTGCTAAATTACTAAAATGTAAATGTAAAAATGAGAACAAGTATTTGATACACTGCCGATTTTGCAGGTTTTCCTACTTACAAAGCATGTAGAGGTCTGTCATTTTTATCATAGGTACACTTCAACTGTGAGAGACGGAATCTAAAACAAAAATCCAGAAAATCACATTGTATGATTTTTAAGTAATTAATTTGCTTTTGATTGCATGACATAAGTATTTGATACATCAGAAAAGCAGAACTTAATATTTGGTACAGAAACCTTTGTTTGCAATTACAGAGATCATACGTTTCCTGTAGGTCTTGACCAGGTTTGCACACACTGCAGCAGGGATTTTGGCCCACTCCTCCATACAGACCTTCTCTAGATCATTCAGGTTTCGGGGCTGTCGCTGGGCAATACGGACTTTCAGCTCCCTCCAAAGATTTTCTATTGGGTTCAGGTCTGGAGACTGGCTAGGCCACTCCAGGACCTTGAGATGCTTCTTACGGAGCCACTCCTTAGTTGCCCTGGCTGTGTGTTTCGGGTCGTTGTCATGCTGGAAGACCCAGCCACGACCCATCTTCAATGCTCTTACTGAGGGAAGGAGGTTGTTGGCCAAGATCTCGCGATACATGGCCTCATCCATCCTCCCCTCAATACGGTGCAGTCGTCCTGTCCCCTTTGCAGAAAAGCATCCCCAAATAATGATGTTTCCACCTTCATGCTTCACGGTTGAGATGGTGTTCTTGGGGTTGTACTCATCCTTCTTCTTCCCCCAAACACGCCGAGTGGAGTTTAGACCAAAAAGCTATATTTTTGTCTCATCAGACCCCATGACCTTCTCCCATTCCTCCTCTGGATCATCCAGATGGTCATTGGCAAACTTCAGATGGGCCTGGACATGCGCTGGCTTGAGCAGGGGGACCTTGCGTGCGCTGCAGGATTTTAATCCATGACGACGTAGTGTGTTACTAATGGTTTTCTTTGAGACTGTGGTCCCAGCTCTCTTCAGGTCATTGACCAGGTCCTGCCGTGTAGTTCTGAGCTGATCCCTCACCTTCCTCATGATCATTGATGCCCCACGAGGTGAGATCTTGCATGGAGCCCCAGACCGAGGGTGATTGACCGTCATCTTGAACTTCTTCCATTTTCTAATAATTGCGCCAACAGTTGTTGCCTTCTAACCAAGCTGCTTGCCTATTGTCCTGTAGCCCATCCCAGCCTTGTGCAGGTCTACAATTTTATCCCTGATGTCCTTACACAGCTCTCTGGTCTTGGCCATTGTGGAGAGGTTGGAGTCTGTTTGATTGAGTGTGTGGACAGGTGTCTTTTATACAGGTAACGAGTTCAAACAGGTGCAGTTAATACAGGTAATGAGTGGAGAACAGGAGGGCTTCTTAAAGAAAAACTAACAGGTCTGTGAGAGCCGGAATTCTTACTGGTTGGTAGGTGATCAAATACTTATGTCATGCAATAAAATGCAAATTAATTACTTAAAAATCATACAATGTGATTTTCTGGATTTTTAAAATTACAGACCTCTACATGCTTTGTAAGTAGGAAAACCTGCAAAATCGGCAGTGTATCAAATACTTGTTCTCCCCACTGTAGATGTGGTAAGACCCTGTTACTCTGATAAAGACACATGTATTATTTGATGTGTGGTTTTGTGCTGAGCACTTGTGAATGTTGACCATTTTGAGTCATCTACTAACGTGTGTGTGCAGGCGTATCCGGGCAGGGACAGAGTTGACGTGGGACTATAACTACGAGGTTGGCAGTGTGGAGGGCAAGGAGCTGCTGTGCTGCTGTGGCTCAACAGAGTGCAGAGGAAGACTGCTTTAAGAGGCCACCCTCTACCTCCATCTCATCCCCCTCTCTCTTCTTCTGGAGACTACTATAGTGAACCACACTCTATACCTCCATCTCATCCCCCTCTCTCTTCTTCTGGAGACTACTATAGCGAACCACACTCTATACCTCCATCTCATCCCCCTCTCTCTTCTTCTGGAGACTACTATAGTGAACCACACTCTATACCTCCATCTCATCCCCCTCTCTCTTCTTCTGGAGACTAGTATAGTGAACCACACTACTCTATACCTCCATCTCATCCCCCTCTCTCTTCTTCTGGAGACTACTATAGTGAACCACACTACTCTATACCTCCATCTCATCCCCCTCTCTCTTCTTCTGGAGACTACTATAGCGAACCACACTCTACCTCCATCTCATCCCCCTCTCTCTTCTGGAGACTACTATAGCGAACCACACTCTATACCTCCATCTCATCCCCCTCTCTCTTCTGGAGACTACTATAGCGAACCACACTCTATACCTCCATCTCATCCCCCTCTCTCTTCTGGAGACTACTATAGCGAACCACACTCTATACCTCCATCTCATCCCCCTCTCTCTTCTTCTGGAGACTACTATAGTGAACCACACTCTATACCTCCATCTCATCCCCCTCTCTCTTCTTCTGGAGACTACTATAGTGAACCACGCTACTCTATACCTCCATCTCATCCCCCTCTCTCTTCTTCTGGAGACTACTATAGCGAACCACACTCTACCTCCATCTCATCCCCCTCTCTCTTCTTCTGGAGACTACTATAGTGAACCACACTACTCTATACCTCCATCTCATCCCCCTCTCTCTTCTTCTGGAGACTACTATAGCGAACCACACTCTATACCTCCATCTCATCCCCCTCTCTCTTCTGGAGACTACTATAGTGAACCACACTCTATACCTCCATCTCATCCCCCTCTCTCTTCTGGAGACTACTATAGTGAACCACACTACTCTATACCTCCATCTCATCCCCCTCTCTCTTCTGGAGACTACTATAGTGAACCACACTCTATACCTCCATCTCATCCCCCTCTCTCTTCTTCTGGAGACTACTATAGTGAACCACACTACTCTATACCTCCATCTCATCCCCCTCTCTCTTCTTCTGGAGACTACTATAGTGAACCACACTCTATACCTCCATCTCATCCCCCTCTCTCTTCTTCTGGAGACTACTATAATGAACCACACTCTATACCTACATCTCATCCCTCTATTTCTTCATCTTATCTCTCTTGGAGTGCAGAGGGAAGACAGCTGGAAGAGACCACTCTATAACTCTTGTCTCCTCTCTGAGTGTAGAAGAAGACTGCTGTAAGGACACACCATGCTAACCTGGGGACACCTGCACCCACAAGAGTCTCTCTCCCCCTTTCTCTTTTCTTCCTCCCCTCCATCTTGTTTTCTGAAATGTTATGCTGCCAATTGCTGAGGTATTTTAGTATTGTAATTCTTTACTGTTTTGTCTATATGCCCACTTGTATTTGACTGTGTCTGTGAATTCAGACCAAACTGTGTTCTTCTCACAACTGAATAAAATCCTGTTTTCCACACATTCAACACACAGTTTTTAATGATGATGTTTTATACAGAAAGATTTCAGCGTACCCCAGGCTTTTATATCATTTGGGCTCATTACAGCTGTAATAGTGTTTCCCTCACACGAGGAAGAGCAGGAAGCCACCGAAGGTGCTGTGTTTATTGTAACTATCAATGAGCCTATTGCCTGAGGGGAGACTCATGTAGACCAAGTCCCCCTCTTCCAGCTCTAGAGTCACATCACTGGATACATTCTCAAAACCCCCAGTACTAATGTACTGTTGTGCCCACATTAAACCCGGTTGATTATTGAACAAAACGTATGTCCATGAACTCAGATGACCCCAATGTTGAGCTGCTGGTATCATGGTGCTGAATCAGAAGTAGTAGACTGCTCTCACTGGAGCTGTGAAGACACCTGCATCAGAGGGAAGACAGAGGGATCAATACTGTCTGTCTCTCATAGACACTGGAGCAGCCTGGTAGTGATGTTGGTCTCAGTGTCTGTAGATGGGGCCCTGTGGACATGGTTCTTCATACATGTACACTGAACAAAAATATAAACGCAACAATTTCAAAGATTCTACTGAGTTACAGTTCATATACTGAAATCAGTCAATTGAAATAAATTCATTAGGCCCTAACCAATGGATTTCACATGACTGGGAATACAGTTATGCATATGTTGGTCACATATACCTTAAAAACAAAAGGTAGGGGTGTGGATCAGATAAACCAGTCCGTATCTGGTGTGACCACCATTTGCCTCATGCAGCGCGACACATCTCCTTCGCATAGAGTTGATCAGGCTGTTGATTGTGGCCTGTGGAATGTTGTCCAACTCCTCTTCAATGGCTGTGCGAAGTTGCTGGATATTGGTGGGAACTGGAACACGCTGTCGTACACGTCGATCCAGAGCATCCCTAAGATGCTCAATGGGTGACATGTCTGGTGATTATGCAGGCCATGGAAGAACTGGGACATTTTCAGCTGCCAGGAATAGTGTACAAATCCTTGCGATATGGGGCCGTGCATTATCATGGTGAAACATTAGGTGATGGCGGCAGATGAAGGGCACGACAATGGGCCTCAGGATCTCGTCATGGTATCTCTGGATTCAAATTGCAATCGATAAAATGCAATTGTGTTCGTTGTCCGTAGCTTATGCCTGCCCATACCATAACCCCACCGCCACCATGGGGCACTCTTCACAACGTTGACATCAGCAAACTGCTCGCCCACATGATGCCATCTGCCTGTTACAGTTAAAACCGGGATTCATCCATGAAGAGCACACTTCTCCAGCGTGCCAGTTGCCATCGAAGGTGAGCATTTGTCCACTGATGTCGGTTACGACGCCGAACTGCAGTCAGGTCAAGATCCTATTGAGGACGATGAGCACGCAGATGAGCTTCCCTGAGATGGTTTCTGACAGTTTGTGCAGAAATTATTTGGTTGTGAAAACCCACAGTTTCATCAGCTGTCTCATCTCAGACCATCCCGCAGGTGAAGAAGCCGGATGTTGAGGTCCTGGGCTGGCGTGGTTACACATGGTCTGCTGATGTGAGGCTGGTTGGACATAGTGCCAAATTCTCTAAAATGACTTTGGAGGCAGCTTATGTTACAGAAATGAACATTCAATTCTCTGGTAACATCACTGGTGGACATTCCTGCAGTCAGCATGCCAATTGCACGCTCCCTCAACTTGAGACATCTGTGGCATGTTGTTGTGTGACAAAACTGTACATTTTAGAGTGGCCTTTTATTGTCCCCAGCACAAGGTGCACCTGTGTAATGATCATGCTGTTAAATCAGCTTCTTGATATGCCACACCTGTCAGGTGGATGGATTATCTTGGCAAAGGAGAAATGCTCACTAACAGGGATGTAAAGAAATGTGTGCACAAAATTTGAGAGCAATAAGCTTTTTGTGCGTATGGAAGATTTCTGGGATCTTTTATTTCAGCTCATGAAACATGGGACCAACACGTATATATTGCGTTTATATTTTTGTTCAGTGTACATTGGTGTAAGCAGTACCTGTAACCAGGCTGTAGGCTTGGCTGATGTTGGTGACGACATTGGTGTGGACCAGGGTGGTGTCAGTATTGAAGGGTCCCGCAGTGTTACTTAAACTAACAAAGAAAGACACCTTTGGTCTCTGAACACCGGGGAGAAACATTTTGTGAAAACCATTCAACAAGGATAAACGATCCAGACCAATATTGAGCATTTTTGAGAAATGTATTCTATGCTCCCATTTCTATAAGAAATAGCAGGTACTATTTTTTGCAAGACAAGGTGACAGATGAGACTTTTCTGAACATCTGTTTGTTTTACCTGTGTAGGCCCGGCCATAACTTGTGTGCTCTCTGTCCCCTCTGGCCTCATTGCAAATGGTCCAACAAAACAAAATACTTTTAGGGTCTGGACAGCCCTCCCCGGTTAAGAGGACAACATTTATTTCTCTCTCTAACAGTAACCAGAGAATTGACTACAGAAATGTGTGTTAGAAGAACACTATTGCATCCATGTTTGGTACCTATCTGAAAGTTGTCCTCTGAGGAGAACTTAGGTGCCATCGATATGGATGTATTATCTCTGTGGTAACTTGTATCTGTTTAGGGTCAACTCTCAACACTGTCCAATCTGATTGGATATCTTATTTTTATTTTCTTTGGTTTGGTCTGTGGATTGGTCCACAATTGATTTAGGAACATAAACAACTCAGATCTGGTATGCATGGAATGAAAGTAATTTCTGCTCCCTCTTATCTTGTATCCTGCTCATGGAAAAAGGTTGTTTGAAAATGCTTCCCTCTATTAGGTTAGCCCATAGGCCTGTAGCCTAGTGGGTCTGATTACATCATGCTTTGTCTTGTAAGTTACCCTTAGGATCTGTATGCCTAGAATTATGCTTTGTTAATGTCAGTATTGCCTTGTATCTTAAACTTTATGCCTTGTAAGTGAATCCATTCATGATCCAATATTAATTAAATACATTTGTCTTTAGTGTTTGCTCCTCATGACCATTTCTTGATCTTAGTCAGCTAAACTCACAATGATTGGACATGGTTTTACTATTTATTAAACGTAGATTGTTACATATTATTCAGCACTACACCTGCATTTTCTCTCTAGCTCCACCTCTTTCTCTCTGGCTGTCATCCTGGTCCCCATGGCTGACAGTTCTGCCGCTTGTACTGGGCGCATGAGGAACAAAACAAACATCAGGTGATCCTTATTTCAACCAATGAAAACAAATCCCTTGTTCATAGTCAGACATACTGTATGTTTGTTACCTGCATTCTCTCTCTTCAGCTCCTCCACCTCTCTCTCACTAGCTGTTACTCTGGCCCCCATGGTGGACAGTTCTGCAGCTGCTTGGGCTGAAATAATGGGCAATAAAAAAAAAAAACATTATAGGGCAAAAAAAGAATCAGTGTAATGTTATACTATGTATAATGCTTTCAAAAAATGCATTGCAAATCAAATGTTTAGAGACAACCTGGGCAAGAATCGCGACAAATAACAGCAATAAAAACTCTCCATATAGGAAGAAACCTTGGGAGGAACAAGACTTGCGAAGGGAGTAGGCCTAATGTATATTCTGTTTATTGTCTGTATATTCTGTTTATTATCTGTTCATTCTGTTTATTGTCTGTGTATTACTTTTATTGTCTGTATATTCCATTTATTGTCTGTGTATTCCGTTTATTGTCTGTGTATTCCGTTTGTCTGTGTATTCTGTTTATTGTGGCAACACCATTTCACACAGTCAAATTCCTGTACATGGAAATGTATTTGAATTAAGGTGATTCTGATTCTGTAAGGTCTAACACTGATGTGACTAGACTATGTACGGTTCCTCCGCTCCACTCTCTGTTTCACCACCATTTCTCTCAGCTCTTTCAGCTCAGCCCAGATGTCAGGGGTGGTGGTGGTCTGGTTGGTTGCCTGTCCGTGGGTCATCTCTGTAGCATCAGTCCTTGGGCTCCCCAGTTCAAATTCTCTCTCCCTGCTCTCTCCCCTTCACTGTAACCCAGTTGAGTGTTGTAGATGAGTGATGTCATTATCTTTCTCTCTGACCTCTCCTCTCTCTTCCTGACCCCATGCCCCATAATGACAAAGCAAAAACAGGTGAATTTTTTTTGGCAAATGTATTAAAAATAAAAAAATGGAAATATCACATTTACATAAGTATTCAGACCCTTTACTCAGTACTTTGTTGAAGCACCTTTGGCAGCGATTCCAGCCTTGAGTCTTCTTGGGTATGACGCTACAAGCTTGGCACACCTGTATTTGGGGAGTTTTTCTCATTCTTCTCTGCAGATCTTCTCAAGCTCTGTCAGGTTGGATGGGGAGCGTTGCTGCACAGCTATTTTCAGGTCTCTCCAGAGATGATTGGTGGAGTGCTGCAGAGATGGTTGTCCTTCTGGAAGGTTCTCCCATCTCCACAGAGGAACTCTGGAGCTCTGTCAGAGTGACCATTGGGTTCTTGGTCACCTCCCTTACCAAGGCCCTTCTCCCCCGATTGCTCAGTTTGGCCCGGCGGCCAGCTCTAGGAAGAGTCTTGGTGGTTCCAAACTTCTTCCATTTAAGAATGATGGAGGCCACTGTGTTCTTGGGGACCTTCAATGCTGCAGAATTTTTTTGGTACCCTTCCCCAGATCTGTGTATCGACACAATCCTGTCTCAGAGCTCTACGGACTATTCCTTCGACCTCATGGCTTGGTTTTTGCTCTGACATGCACTGTCAACTGTGGGACCTTATATAGACTGGTGTGTGCCTTTCCAAATGATGTCCAATCAATTGAATTTACCACAGGTGGACTCCAAGTTGTAGAAACATCTCAAGGATGATCAATGGAAACAGGATGCACCTGAGCTCAATTTTGAGTCTCATATCAAAAGGTCTGAATACTTATGTAAATACGTTTTTTATACATTTGCAAGCATTTCTAAAAACCTGTTTTCACTTTTTCATTATGGGGTATTGTGTGTAGATTAATGAGGAAAATAACTAATTTAATCAATTTTTTAATAAGGCTGTAACGTAACAAACTGTGGAAAAAGTAAAGGGGTCTGAATACTTTCCCGAATGCACTTTATACAGTGCCTTCAGAAAGTATTCACACCCTTTGACTTTTTCCACATTTTGTTGTGTTACAGCCTGAATAAAACCATTTTTTAATTGAGTTTTGTTGTCACTGGCCTACACACAATACCCCATCATGTCAAAGTGGAATTATGTTCTTTGAAATTTTTACAAACTAATTAAAAATTAAAGCTGAAATGTCTTGAGTTATGGCAAACCTAAATTATTTCAGGAGTAAAAATTGGCTTAACAAGTCACATAATAAGTTGCATGGACTCTGTGCAATAATAGTGTTTAACATTATTTTTGAATGACTACCTCATCTCTGTACCCCACACATACAATTATCTGTAAGGTCCCTCAGTCAAGCAGTGATTTCAAACACAAATTCAACCACAAAGACCAGGGAGGTTTTCAATGCCTCGCAAAGAAGGCCACCTATTGGTAGATGGGTAAAAAAAAATAAAAAGCTGACATTGAATACCCCTTTGAGCATGGTGAAGTTATTAATTACTCTTTGGATGGGGTATCAATACACCCAGTCACTACAAAGATACAGGTATCCTTCCTAACTCAGTTGCCGGAGAGGAAGGAAACTGCTTAGAGATTTCACCATGATTCCAATGGGGACTTTATTAAAACAGTTACAGAGTTTAATGGCTGTGATAGGAGAAAACTGAGGATAGATCAACATTGTAGTTATTCCACAATACTAACCTAATTAACGGAGTGAAAAGAAGGAAGCCAGTACAGAATACAAATATTCCAAAACGCATCCTGTTTGCAACAAGGCACTAAAGTAATACTGCAAAAAAATGTGGCAAAGCAATTCACTTTTTGTCTTGAATACAAAGTGTTATTTTTGGGGCAAATCCAATGCAACACATTACTAAGTACTACTTTCCATATTTTCAAGCATAGTGGTGGCTGCATCATGTTATGGGTATGTTTGGAATACAGTAGTTAAGGACTGGGGAGTTTTTCCAGGATAAAAAATAAACAGAATGGAGCTATGCACAGAGGGAGATTGTCCCCTTTCAGCAGGACAATGACCTAAAACACAAGGACAAATATACACTGGAGTTGCTTACCAAGAAGACAGTGAATGTTTCTTAAATCTGCTAGAAAATCTACACTATGGCAAGACCTGAAAATGGTTGTCTTGCAATGATCAACAACCAATTTGACAGAGCTTGAAGAATTTTGAAAATAATAATGGGCAAATGTTGCACAATCCAGGTCTGGAAAACTCTTAGAGACTTACCCAGAAAGACTCTCTGCTGTAATTGCTGCCAAAGGTGATTCTAACATGTATTGACTCAGGAGGTTGAATTCTTATCTAATCAAGATATATTGGTTGTTTTATTTTGTACAAATGTTTGAATTTTTCTTCCACTTTGACAGAGTATTTTGTGTAGATCTTTGACAAAAAAATGAAATTAAATCCATTTTTATCCCACTTTGTAACACAACAAAATGTGGAAAAAGTCAAGTGGGTTGAATACTTTCTGAAGGCACTGTACACACTGGTGTTGTTGAACCAATACGGAATTTAACAGGTGTCCTCGGTGGAACATTTTGAGATCATATCAAAGGACTGTGTGATGTAACAGAACACAGGTAAAATATTAGTTAATACAATGTCCTTCAAAGTTTGGGGTGTTTAATTCCATGGGAGAGTCAAACTTGTTTAGATCATTCCTTTTCTCTTTAAAGATTGCTAATAGAAGTCTGTCTAATGCTGATCTCGCCTACATTATTTAGCTTTTTTATTAAGTGGATGGATTGGTGTAGTATGCTGACTGGCTCTATCTTGGGCCTCAATAGGATAAGCTTGTCCAGGAGGATAGCCTGATGGGACACACTATAGAGTGTTACACTATGGTATTGTGTTGCTTTAAAAAGTTGCTAGTTAGCCTAGGAACGAACCAATAGCCTGGCAGAGGCAACAGGTTTCTCTGTGGTACCTCTTATCTAAGACTAGGTAGGCCTAAACAGATGGCCCCAACATGAACATTTCCAGTCCAGCCGGTTTTACAGGGTGTGAGAGAGTGTGTTGTCATGTGAAAGTATGAACTCTGAACAAAGGGAATCAGAAGTGAAACTTTAATGTCTTTCTTCACCTGTTGAACACCAAGGATCAAGAAAGTGAGGTTTTCAAAGAAAGAGAGAGAGAACTTCAATACAGATATGACATCAGTCCTGTCTGTGCAGCTCCAGTGCCCAGTGTGTTTGTGCGTTTTCACTGACCCGGTGAGTCTGCCGTGCGACCACACCTTCTGCCGCCCCTGCATCAGCTCTCACCTGCGGCAGAGCTCAGCGAAGAGCCAGAGCCGCTGCCCAGAGTGCCGGGGCCCCTTCAGCCTGAAGGATCTCCGGGCTCACCGTGTCTTGACCAATATGGCAGATGCGGCCCGAGAGGAGGAGGAGAGCGGCCTTGCAGCGAGGGGACCAAAGGAGACTACTATAGTGAACCACACTCTATACCTCCATCTCATCCCCCTCTCTCTTCTGGAGACTACTATAGCGAACCACACTCTATACCTCCATCTCATCCCCCTCTCTCTTCTTCTGGAGACTACTATAGTGAACCACACTCTATACCTCCATCTCATCCCCCTCTCTCTTCTGGAGACTACTATAGTGAACCACACTCTATACCTCCATCTCATCCCCCTCTCTCTTCTTCTGGAGACTACTATAGTGAACCACACTACTCTATACCTCCATCTCATCCCCCTCTCTCTTCTTCTGGAGACTACTATAGCGAACCACACTCTATACCTCCATCTCATCCCCCTCTCTCTTCTTCTGGAGACTACTATAGTGAACCACACTCTATACCTCCATCTCATCCCCCTCTCTCTTCTGGAGACTACTATAGTGAACCACACTCTATACCTCCATCTCATCCCCCTCTCTCTTCTTCTGGAGACTACTATAGCGAACCACACTCTATACCTCCATCTCATCCCCCTCTCTCTTCTGGAGACTACTATAGCGAACCACACTCTATACCTCCATCTCATACCCCTCTCTCTTCTTCTGGAGACTACTATAGTGAACCACACTCTATACCTCCATCTCATCACCCTCTCTCTTCTTCTGGAGACTACTATAGTGAACCACACTCTATACCTCCATCTCATCCCCCTCTCTCTTCTTCTGGAGACTACTATAGTGAACCACACTACTCTATACCTCCATCTCATCCCCCTCTCTCTTCTTCTGGAGACTACTATAGCGAACCACACTCTATACCTCCATCTCATCCCCCTCTCTCTTCTTCTGGAGACTACTATAGCGAACCACACTCTATACCTCCATCTCATCCCCCTCTCTCTTCTTCTGGAGACTACTATAGTGAACCACACTACTCTATACCTCCATCTCATCCCCCTCTCTCTTCTGGAGACTACTATAGCGAACCACACTCTATACCTCCATCTCATCCCCCTCTCTCTTCTTCTGGAGACTACTATAGTGAACCACACTCTATACCTCCATCTCATCCCCCTCTCTCTTCTTCTGGAGACTACTATAGTGAACCACACTACTCTATACCTCCATCTCATCCCCCTCTCTCTTCTGGAGACTACTATAGTGAACCACACTACTCTATACCTCCATCTCATCCCCCTCGCTCTTCTTCTGGAGACTACTATAGCGAACCACACTCTATACCTCCATCTCATCCCCCTCTCTCTTCTGGAGACTACTATAGTGAACCACACTCTATACCTCCATCTCATCCCCCTCTCTTCTTCTGGAGACTACTATAGCGAACCACACTCTATACCTCCATCTCATCCCCCTCTCTCTTCTGGAGACTACTATAGTGAACCACACTCTATACCTCCATCTCATCCCCCTCTCTCTTCTGGAGACTACTATAGTGAACCACACTCTATACCTCCATCTCATCCCCCTCGCTCTTCTTCTGGAGACTACTATAGTGAACCACACTCTATACCTACATCTCATCCCTCTATTTCTTCATCTTATCTCTCTTGGAGTGCAGAGGGAAGACAGCTGGAAGAGACCACTCTATAACTCTTGTCTCCTCTCTGAGTGTAGAAGAAGACTGCTGTAAGGACACACCATGCTAACCTGGGGACACCTGCACCCACAAGAGTCTCTCTCCCCCTTTCTCTTTTCTTCCTCCCCTCCATCTTGTTTTCTTTTTTTTTTTCTTTTTTTTTTTTTTTTTTTCAATTTAAAGTTTTATTAAGTTTTCAATCAACCAACCAAACACATTCCACATTCACAGATGTGAATTAAAAAAGAAAAAAATTAAAAGAATAATAATAATAAAAAAAAATGTTTTATATATGTATATATATATATACATACATATATATACATACATACATACATACATACACACACAAATAATAATTATAACAAAATTTAAATTATAGAACTTGCAGCAGCACTATCAAGGTTCTTATTAGCTATTTCCAGCCTTAGCTGAGATGACGAGCCAATAATTAGTTTTTAGGTTTTACAGCACCTTACACAACACGCATCTGCCCATCTCCCTGATTCCCCCATTCACTCTGTCCAATTTGAAATATAGTTGAGTAGTGGAGACCAGAGTCTATCAAACTTGGGCTGTCTCTTGTGGAGGTCATAAGTGAGCTTTTCAAGGGGGAGAAAGTCAACAATCTGGTCAATCCACATTTTAAATGTAGGAGAAGTATTAGAGGCCCACAATAGAAGAATACATTTCTTAGCAAAGTATGTAATGGTCATGAGCAAATTTTTTCTGTCAGGATCAAGAACAAAGTCCTGCTGGGCATTAAGAAGATAGAGACACGGGGTCATATCAAACTGTACATCTAGTATTTTCTGTGCAGCAGTATGTATAGATTGCCAAAATCTGGCAATCTCTCTGCAGCTCCAAAATACATGCATATAGGTTCCACTTTCAGAGGTACATCTGTTACAATTAGGAGAAATGTCTGTTTTCATTTTATGGAGTCTCAGGGGAGTGTAATAAAATTTGTACAAAAATTTGTAATTAGATTCTTTCATTTTTACATTAGTAGAGGAGCAGTATACCCTGTCGCAAACCTCCGCCCATAACTCGTCACTGATAGTCAGACCAAGGTCCTTTTCCCATATTATTTTCAAAGGAGTAAAGGAGGATCCTCCTTTCTCAGAAAGGAGTCTATAGATATAGGATATTTTGCCTTTAATGGATTGTGCTGTGACAAGAAGGGTTTCAACTTCATTCAACTGAGTTCTAAACCTCCTCTTGGAAGTAAATGAGGAGATGACATGTCTAATTTGTAGATATTTAAAAAAATGGGATCTTGGCACATTGAATTCATTGCAGAGCTCTTGAAAGGATTTCAGTGTAGTGGTCTTCTGATGAAATAGGTCTGAAAAGGTCCTGATTCCTAGAGTATGCCAAAGATTAAAGTTGGCATCTCTCAGGGCTTTTGGCAAGTCTGGGTTGCCTACTATAGGCGAGTGAGAACATATTTGGGAGGAGATGCCCAAGTATTTCTTACAGTCCCTCCACGCTCGTAGGGTACTGTAAATCACAAATGTTTTGGCTATGTTGCCCACTTCACTAAAGTTATCAATGAATATAGTTGAGCTTAGTGGCAATGAACCACAAGATTGGGCTTCTATCTGGCTCCACGTTGACTCTTGTCTGTTTGTGATCCATGTTAGCATGTTGCGGATTTGGGCAGACCAGTAGTACAATTGAAGGGAGGGAAGGGCAAGACCACCCTTAGATTCAGGTTTCGATAGAGTGGAAAGCTTGATCCTAGGTTTTTTATTGCCCCATATAAATTTGGTGATGCTTTGGTTAATTGTTTTGAAAAAGGAAGCTGGGAGATAGCATGGGAGCATCTGAAATAAATAGTTCAGTCTAGGGAGGATGTTCATACGGATTACATTAATTCTTCCTACTAAGCTAATTGGGAGGGAGATCCAGGTTTGGAGGTTGTTCTTGATTTGATCCAGGAGTGGAAGATAATTCTCTTTGAAAAGCCTATTCAGATCTGGTGTTATGAATATCCCAAGGTATTGAAACCCCTGTGTCTTCCATTGGAATGGGCATAGTGTCTTCATAGCACTGGTGAGTATAATATTGAGAGGGCAGACAGTGGATTTGTTAAAATTAATCTTATAACCTGAAAACGTGCCATACTGAGCAATTGTATCTAAGATGGGAGGAAGGGATTTCTCAGGGTTGGATATGTAGAGCAAGACATCATCCGCGTAAAGCGAAATCTTGTGCTGCAGGCCGCCTGCAGGAACACCCATAACACTTGGATTGCTCCTTATCAACTCTGCCAGAGGCTCCGCCCCCAACAAGTAGAGCAGGGGGGACAGCGAGCACCCTTGTCTTGTGCCCCGTCCCAAAGGGAATCTGTCAGAGTTCAGTCCGTTAGTAGTCACCATGGCATTTGGATGAGAGTATAGTGATTTGATCCATTTAATAAAGTTTGGGCCCATGTTGAACTTCTCTAAGACTGAGAACAGAAAGCTCCACTCCATCCTGTCGAACGCCTTCTCAGCATCCAGTGAAGCCAGCAGGACAGGGGTCTTCTGTGCGTTTACTTGATCAATAATATCAAAAAGACGGCGAATGTTATCAGAAGAGTATCTGTCTCTAATAAATCCCGTCTGGTCCGCTTTTATTATTTTGGGAAGAAGAGTGTTTAGTCTTTTGGCGAGCAATTTGGTGATTATTTTGTAGTCGAAATCCAACAAGCTTATGGGCCGGAAGGAGGAGCAGGATAGGGGATCCTTGTCTTTTTTGAGCAACACTGTAATGCGAGCTGTGTGCATTGAGTCTGGGAGAACTCCGTTTTTGCAAAAATCCTCCAGCATTGGCATGAAAATAGGGCTAAGCTGGGGCCAAAAAGCTTTGTAGAACTCTCTGGGGAATCCATCTGGGCCTGGGGACTTGTTAGGTGGCATGGAGGTAATTGCCTCCAGGATCTCCTCAGGAGTGAAGGGGGAGTTGAGATCTTCTTGGTCGGTCTCTGATAGTTTAGGTAGCGAGATTCCCTCTAGGAAGGAGTGGAGTTCTGCCTCCGTGTGTTTTCTCTCAGAGGTATATAGTTTGCAGTAAAAATCATGAAAAGTTAAATTGATCTTTTTTGGATCATATGTGACCTCATCCTCTGCTGTTCGGATAGCCATAATTGTACGCTCTGACTGCTCTTTTTTTAATTGATAAGCAAGCAATCTACTAGGCCTATTGCTATACTCATGGTATTTCTGTTTAGTAAAGAAAACTTTTTTTTTAATCTCCCGAGTATAGTCCAAATTCAGTTTGGCTTTGGCTGCTTTAAGTTGACTCCAGGAGGTGCTGTCTGGGGATTGTTTATGTACTTTTTCACAGCGTTCCAGCTCCCTCTCCAGATCTAGCCTGTGTGCTTCCATTGCTTTTTTCTTAGAGGAAGCATATGCAATTAGATGACCTCTTAGTGTGGCTTTAGCAGCGTCCCACATTGTGGCCGGAGAAACAGGAGAATCTTTGTTGTCTTGTGTGTAGTTGTCTATCCATGTAGTTACCAATGTATGGAATGCTTCGTTTGATAGCATGGAGGTGTTGAATTTCCAGCTCTTTGATCTCGGGATGTTTTTGCAGAGGTCAAAGCGGAGGTGGACAAAGGCGTGATCCGAAAGCGCTATGGGTCCGATTGTACACGTGGCTGAATTTATGAAACTCTTTGGGATAAAAATGTAATCTATACGGGAGTAGGTGTTATGGACATTAGAGTAGTATGTATAGTCCATAGCTGAGCTATTAGTCTCTCTCCAGATATCTATCAGTCCCATCTCTTTAGTAAGAGAGTTCAACATCTTTGCAGATCTAGGATTTGTGGTGGTGATTTGAGATGATTTGTCTAGGGTTGGGTTCAGGGTACAATTAAAATCTCCGGCCAACACTCCAAAGGAAACACAATGCTCATTGAACAGAGTTATCATTTTCGACATAAAAGCAGGAGTATCTGTGTTAGGGGCGTATATGTTTAAGATAGTAATTGGTTGCCCATACAGTGACCCAGTTATCAAGATAAATCTCCCCTCCGGATCAGATATGTTTTTGTCAATTATGAATGGAACATTCTTATGGATAAGTATTGCTGTACCTCTACTGTTGGATTTGAAAGATGAGAAATACACCTGTCCCACCCAAGCTCTGCGGAGTTTGGCATGTTCAGCATCACAGAGGTGTGTCTCTTGCAATAGCGCGATGTCTGCTTTTTCCTTTTTTAGAGCACATAGTATCTTTTTCCGTTTTATTGCATGGCCTAGACCGTGGCAGTTCCATGTCAATAGATTTAAGGTACTAGTCATCGTCATCGAACAGTAATCGAACTTTAGTGCAAGTCATCTCTGGGTAAAGGTGGATCGTAGTTACAGCTGCGTTCACATAAAAGGAAAATAAATGGTTTACATAAAATAACAATCTCTGAACACCCCAGCCAAGTTCCCAAACAACTCGACATATCCCGTTGGATCTATTACCTCCCCGCTCAGTCACAATTCTGTGTTCCAACAAAAAAAAAAGACCGGGAACAGTTAGCAACGCACAACGTCTCCCCCTCCCCACCAAAGAAATGCCTCATCCTCTCCGCCCGCATTGAGTAACTCTCCGCCCGCATTGAGTAACTGACAACGTAGCCCCCGTCCAGACCACATTAAGAAAGGGAGAAAATAAAATCAATAGCCCAGCCTACATACAGTAGGCCTAAGTTATAATATGGGGCCTATCCCTCTCAGCTAAAGGAACATAAATATAGATTGGACGGCTATAATGAAATTTAGCAGGGCGGTGGGTCTTTGGATATCGGCTATAAGTTGTCTTACCTCCTTTAGTAATAACAGTAATCACATTAATCGCATTTAGTCAATGGTCCATTTCTCATTGACCGGGGTTGTCTTTCAAAAAACGTTTTGCCTCTTCGGGAGTTTTGAAGTGTCGCAGGGCTCCTTGGTGAAGAATCCTGAGCTCGTTTGGGTATTTGAATCCCCTAAAGATGCCTCGGTCAATGGAGCATTTCTTCACCTCGTCAAACTCTCGGCGCTTTCGGCGTATTCCAGCTGACAGGTCCTGGAGTAAGGTGAGTTTGGCGTTTCCCACTGTAATGGTGTTGGTTTTCGCCGCCTGTAGGACTCGTTCCTTGTCGGTGAATCTCAGGAAACGTATGGTGATTGGGCGCGGTGGTTGTCTGGCTGCTGGTGGGGGCCTCAGTGCTCGGTGAGCTCTCTCGAGTTCTATGGGCCTGTCGGTGGACAGGTGGAGCCACTCGGGAAGTTTGTCTTGCAGGTAGCGGATCAGTGGCATGTTTCCCTCTTCTTTTTCGCCCAGATTTAATAGAACACAATTATTCCTTCGCCCCCTGTTTTCCAGGTCCTCTGTTTTCTCTTCCAGCTGCTCTATTTTTTTTTTAGCATATGCTATTGTTTCCATGGCGTCTGTCAATAAGTTTTCCGTGGATAGGATTCGCCCCTCTGCCTCGCCCAGGCGCCCCGCGTTTATGGTTATCTTGTTGTTTATGTCAGGCAAGGCATTTTCCAGGATTGTCACCTTGCCCCCTATCGCACTGAGCTGAGCGTTAATGGCATCTAGTTTAGTGTTGAGTTCTGTACGTTGGGATCTCAGCTCAGAAAAGATGTCTTCGACAGAGTGCGAGGTTGGCATTCGTTGGGCCTCGGGGGGGGACGGGTCCTCTTTCTCCTGGCTAATGGCGCTAGCTTTTTCTGAAGCTAGCTGCTTCTTGGAGGCTTTTTCCGTCGCTAGTACTCGAGTCCGGGTAAAAATGTCCCCTGTAGTGTTGCCTTTTGAAGCCGCCATGACTTTTTGACTAAAGCTAAATGAGTTTAAACTTGAAGTGGAGGTAAGATTAGGAATTGGAAACTACTTGTGCGGAGCTCCTAGTTCATGCGGCCATCTCGTTCAAGGGTCACGTGATCCCTCCATCTTGTTTTCTGAAATGTTATGCTGCCAATTGCTGAGCTATTTTAGTATTGTAATTATTTACTGTTTTGTCTATATGCCCACTTGTATTTGACTGTGTCTGTGAATTCAGACCAATCTGTGTTCTTCTCACAACTGAATAAAATCCTGTTTTCCACACATTCAACACACAGTTTTTAATGATGATGTTTTATACAGAAAGATTTCAGCGTACCCCAGGCTTTTATATCATTTGGGCTCATTACAGCTGTAATAGTGTTTCCCTCACACGAGGAAGAGCAGGAAGCCACCGAAGGTGCTGTGTTTATTGTAACTATCAATGAGCCTATTGCCTGAGGGGAGACTCATGTAGACCAAGTCCCCCTCTTCCAGCTCTAGAGTCACATCACTGGATACATTCTCAAAACCCCCAGTACTAATGTACTGTTGTGCCCACATTAAACCCGGTTGATTATTGAACAAAACGTATGTCCATGAACTCAGATGACCCCAATGTTGAGCTGCTGGTATCATGGTGCTGAATCAGAAGTAGTAGACTGCTCTCACTGGAGCTGTGAAGACACCTGCATCAGAGGGAAGACAGAGGGATCAATACTGTCTGTCTCTCATAGACACTGGAGCAGTCTGGTAGTGATGTTGGTCTCAGTGTCTGTAGATGGGGCCCTGTGGACATGGTTCTTCATACATGTACACTGAACAAAAATATAAACGCAACAATTTCAAAGATTCTACTGAGTTACAGTTCATATACTGAAATCAGTCAATTGAAATAAATTCATTAGGCCCTAACCAATGGATTTCACATGACTGGGAATACAGTTATGCATATGTTGGTCACATATACCTTAAAAACAAAAGGTAGGGGTGTGGATCAGATAAACCAGTCCGTATCTGGTGTGACCACCATTTGCCTCATGCAGCGCGACACATCTCCTTCGCATAGAGTTGATCAGGCTGTTGATTGTGGCCTGTGGAATGTTGTCCAACTCCTCTTCAATGGCTGTGCGAAGTTGCTGGATATTGGTGGGAACTGGAACACGCTGTCGTACACGTCGATCCAGAGCATCCCTAAGATGCTCAATGGGTGACATGTCTGGTGATTATGCAGGCCATGGAAGAACTGGGACATTTTCAGCTGCCAGGAATAGTGTACAAATCCTTGCGATATGGGGCCGTGCATTATCATGCTGAAACATTAGGTGATGGCGGCAGATGAAGGGCACGACAATGGGCCTCAGGATCTCGTCATGGTATCTCTGGATTCAAATTGCAATCGATAAAATGCAATTGTGTTCGTTGTCCGTAGCTTATGCCTGCCCATACCATAACCCCACCGCCACCATAGGGCACTCTTCACAACGTTGACATCAGCAAACTGCTCGCCCACATGATGCCATCTGCCTGTTACAGTTAAAACCGGGATTCATCCATGAAGAGCACACTTCTCCAGCGTGCCAGTTGCCATCGAAGGTGAGCATTTGTCCACTGATGTCGGTTACGACGCCGAACTGCAGTCAGGTCAAGATCCTATTGAGGACGATGAGTACGCAGATGAGCTTCCCTGAGATGGTTTCTGACAGTTTGTGCAGAAATTATTTGGTTGTGAAAACCCACAGTTTCATCAGCTGTCTCATCTCAGACCATCCCGCAGGTGAAGAAGCCGGATGTTGAGGTCCTGGGCTGGCGTGGTTACACATGGTCTGCTGATGTGAGGCTGGTTGGACATAGTGCCAAATTCTCTAAAATGACTTTGGAGGCAGCTTATGTTACAGAAATGAACATTCAATTCTCTGGTAACATCACTGGTGGACATTCCTGCAGTCAGCATGCCAATTGCACGCTCCCTCAACTTGAGACATCTGTGGCATGTTGTTGTGTGACAAAACTGTACATTTTAGAGTGGCCTTTTATTGTCCCCAGCACAAGGTGCACCTGTGTAATGATCATGCTGTTAAATCAGCTTCTTGATATGCCACACCTGTCAGGTGGATGGATTATCTTGGCAAAGGAGAAATGCTCACTAACAGGGATGTAAAGAAATGTGTGCACAAAATTTGAGAGCAATAAGCTTTTTGTGCGTATGGAAGATTTCTGGGATCTTTTATTTCAGCTCATGAAACATGGGACCAACACGTATATATTGCGTTTATATTTTTGTTCAGTGTACATTGGTGTAAGCAGTACCTGTAACCAGGCTGTAGGCTTGGCTGATGTTGGTGACGACATTGGTGTGGACCAGGGTGGTGTCAGTATTGAAGGGTCCCGCAGTGTTACTTAAACTAACAGAGAAAGACACCTTTGGTCTCTGAACACCGGGGAGAAACATTTTGTGAAAACCATTCAACAAGGATAAACGATCCAGACCAATATTGAGCATTTTTGAGAAATGTATTCTATGCTCCCATTTCTATAAGAAATAGCAGGTACTATTTTTTGCAAGACAAGGTGACAAATGAGACTTTTCTGAACATCTGTTTGTCTTACCTGTGTAGGCCCGGCCATAACTTGTGTGCTCTCTGTCCCCTCTGGCCTCATTGCAAATGGTCCAACAAAACAAAATACTTTTAGGGTCTGGACAGCCCTCCCCGGTTAAGAGGACAACATTTATTTCTCTCTCTAACAGTAACCAGAGAATTGACTACAGAAATGTGTGTTAGAAGAACACTATTGCATCCATGTTTGGTACCTATCTGAAAGTTGTCCTCTGAGGAGAACTTAGGTGCCATCGATATGGATGTATTATCTCTGTGGTAACTTGTATCTGTTTAGGGTCAACTCTCAACACTGTCCAATCTGATTGGATATCTTATTTTTATTTTCTTTGGTTTGGTCTGTGGATTGGTCCACAATTGATTTAGGAACATAAACAAGTCAGATCTGGTATGCATGGAATGAAAGTAATTTCTGCTCCCTCTTATCTTGTATCCTGCTCATGGAAAAAGGTTGTTTGAAAATGCTTCCCTCTATTAGGTTAGCCCATAGGCCTGTAGCCTAGTGGGTCTGATTACATCATGCTTTGTCTTGTAAGTTACCCTTAGGATCTGTATGCCTAGAATTATGCTTTGTTAATGTCAGTATTGCCTTGTATCTTAAACTTTATGCCTTGTAAGTGAATCCATTCATGATCCAATATTAATTAAATACATTTGTCTTTAGTGTTTGCTCCTCATGACCATTTCTTGATCTTAGTCAGCTAAACTCACAATGATTGCACATGGTTTTACTATTTATTAAACGTAGATTGTTACATATTATTCAGCACTACACCTGCATTTTCTCTCTAGCTCCACCTCTTTCTCTCTGGTTGTCATCCTGGTCCCCATGGCTGACAGTTCTGCCGCTTGTACTGGGCGCATGAGGAACAAAACAAACATCAGGTGATCCTTATTTCAACCAATGAAAACAAATCCCTTGTTCATAGTCAGACATACTGTATGTTTGTTACCTGCATTCTCTCTCTTCAGCTCCTCCACCTCTCTCTCACTAGCTGTTACTCTGGCCCCCATGGTGGACAGTTCTGCAGCTGCTTGGGCTGAAATAATGGGCAATAAAAAAAAAAAACATTATAGGGCAAAAAAAGAATCAGTGTAATGTTATACTATGTATAATGCTTTCAAAAAATGCATTGCAAATCAAATGTTTAGAGACAACCTGGGCAAGAATCGCGACAAATAACAGCAATAAAAACTCTCCATATAGGAAGAAACCTTGGGAGGAACAAGACTGGCGAAGGGAGTAGGCCTAATGTATATTCTGTTTATTGTCTGTATATTCTGTTTATTATCTGTTCATTCTGTTTATTGTCTGTGTATTACTTTTATTGTCTGTATATTCCATTTATTGTCTGTGTATTCCGTTTATTGTCTGTGTATTCCGTTTGTCTGTGTATTCTGTTTATTGTGGCAACACCATTTCACACAGTCAAATTCCTGTACATGGAAATGTATTTGAATTAAGGTGATTCTGATTCTGTAAGGTCTAACACTGATGTGACTAGACTATGTACGGTTCCTCCGCTCCACTCTCTGTTTCACCACCATTTCTCTCAGCTCTTTCAGCTCAGCCCAGATGTCAGGGGTGGTGGTGGTCTGGTTGGTTGCCTGTCCGTGGGTCATCTCTGTAGCATCAGTCCTTGGGCTCCCCAGTTCAAATTCTCTCTCCCTGCTCTCTCCCCTTCACTGTAACCCAGTTGAGTGTTGTAGATGAGTGATGTCATTAACTTTCTCTCTGACCTCTCCTCTCTCTTCCTGACCCCATGCCCCATAATGACAAAGCAAAAACAGGTGAATTTTTTTTGGCAAATGTATTAAAAATAAAAAAATGGAAATATTACATTTACATAAGTATTCAGACCCTTTACTCAGTACTTTGTTGAAGCACCTTTGGCAGCGATTCCAGCCTTGAGTCTTCTTGGGTATGACGCTACAAGCTTGGCACACCTGTATTTGGGGAGTTTTTCTCATTCTTCTCTGCAGATCTTCTCAAGCTCTGTCAGGTTGGGTGGGGAGCGTTGCTGCACAGCTATTTTCAGGTCTCTCCAGAGATGATTGGTGGAGTGCTGCAGAGATGGTTGTCCTTCTGGAAGGTTCTCCCATCTCCACAGAGGAACTCTGGAGCTCTGTCAGAGTGACCATTGGGTTCTTGGTCACCTCCCTTACCAAGGCCCTTCTCCCCCGATTGCTCAGTTTGGCCCGGCGGCCAGCTCTAGGAAGAGTCTTGGTGGTTCCAAACTTCTTCCATTTAAGAATGATGGAGGCCACTGTGTTCTTGGGGACCTTCAATGCTGCAGAATTTTTTTGGTACCCTTCCCCAGATCTGTGTATCGACACAATCCTGTCTCAGAGCTCTACGGACTATTCCTTCGACCTCATGGCTTGGTTTTTGCTCTGACATGCTGTGGGACGATACACAGATCTGTGGGACCTTATATAGACTGGTGTGTGCCTTTCCAAATGATGTCCAATCAATTGAATTTACCACAGGTGGACTCCAAGTTGTAGAAACATCTCAAGGATGATCAATGGAAACAGGATGCACCTGAGCTCAATTTTGAGTCTCATATCAAAAGGTCTGAATACTTATGTAAATACGTTTTTTATACATTTGCAAGCATTTCTAAAAACCTGTTTTCACTTTTTCATTATGGGTTATTGTGTGTAGATTAATGAGGAAAATAACTAATTTAATAAAAATTTTAATAAGGCTGTAACGTAACAAACTGTGGAAAAAGTAAAGGGGTCTGAATACTTTCCCGAATGCACTGTATACAGTGCCTTCAGAAAGTATTCACACCCTTTGACTTTTTCCACATTTTGTTGTGTTACAGCCTGAATAAAACCATTTTTTAATTGAGTTTTGTTGTCACTGGCCTACACACAATACCCCATCATGTCAAAGTGGAATTATGTTCTTTTAAATTTTTACAAACTAATTAAAAATTAAAGCTGAAATGTCTTGAGTTATGGCAAACCTAAATTATTTCAGGAGTAAAAATTGGCTTAACAAGTCACATAATAAGTTGCATGGACTCTGTGCAATAATAGTGTTTAACATTATTTTTGAATGACTACCTCATCTCTGTACCCCACACATACAATTATCTGTAAGGTCCCTCAGTCAAGCAGTGATTTCAAACACAAATTCAACCACAAAGACCAGGGAGGTTTTCAATGCCTCGCAAAGAAGGCCACCTATTGGTAGATGGGTAAAAAAAATTAAAAAGCTGACATTGAAGACCCCTTTGAGCATGGTGAAGTTATTAATTACTCTTTGGATGGGGTATCAATACACCCAGTCACTACAAAGATACAGGTATCCTTCCTAACTCAGTTGCCGGAGAGGAAGGAAACTGCTTAGAGATTTCACCATGATTCCAATGGGGACTTTATTAAAACAGTTACAGAGTTTAATGGCTGTGATAGGAGAAAACTGAGGATAGATCAACATTGTAGTTATTCCACAATACTAACCTAATTAACGGAGTGAAAAGAAGGAAGCCAGTACAGAATACAAATATTCCAAAACGCATCCTGTTTGCAACAAGGCACTAAAGTAATACTGCAAAAAAATGTGGCAAAGCAATTCACTTTTTGTCTTGAATACAAAGTGTTATTTTTGGGGCAAATCCAATGCAACACATTACTAAGTACTACTTTCCATATTTTCAAGCATAGTGGTGGCTGCATCATGTTATGGGTATGTTTGGAATACAGTAGTTAAGGACTGGGGAGTTTTTCCAGGATAAAAATAAACAGAATGGAGCTATGCACAGAGGGAGATTGTCCCCTTTCAGCAGGACAATAACCTAAAACACAAGGACAAATATACACTGGAGTTGCTTACCAAGAAGACAGTGAATGTTTCTTAAATCTGCTAGAAAGTCTACACTATGGCAAGACCTGAAAATGGTTGTCTAGCAATGATCAACAACCAATTTGACAGAGCTTGAAGAATTTTGAAAATAATAATGGGCAAATGTTGCACAATCCAGGTCTGGAAAACTCTTAGAGACTTACCCAGAAAGACTCTCTGCTGTAATTGCTGCCAAAGGTTATTCTAACATGTATTGACTCAGGAGGTTGAATTCTTATCTAATCAAGATATATTGGTTGTTTTATTTTGTACAAATGTTTGAATTTTTCTTCCACTTTGACAGAGTATTTTGTGTAGATCTTTGACAAAAAAATGAAATTAAATCCATTTTTATCCCACTTTGTAACACAACATAATGTGGAAAAAGTCAAGTGGGTTGAATACTTTCTGAAGGCACTGTACACACTGGTGTTGTTGAACCAATACGGAATTTAACAGGTGTCCTCGGTGGAACATTTTGAGATCATATCAAAGGACTGTGTGATGTAACAGAACACAGGTAAAATATTAGTTAATACAATGTCCTTCAATGTCCTTCAAAGTTTGGGGTGTTTAATTCCATGGGAGAGTCAAACTTGTTTAGATCACTCCTTTTCTCTTTAAAGATTGCTAATAGAAGTCTGTCTAATGCTGATCTCGCCTACATTATTTAGCTTTTTTATTAAGTGGATGGATTGGTGTAGTATGCTGACTGGCTCTATCTTGGGCCTCAATAGGATAAGCTTGTCCAGGAGGATAGCCTGATGGGACACACTATAGAGTGTTACACTATGGTATTGTGTTGCTTTAAAAAGTTGCTAGTTAGCCTAGGAACGAACCAATAGCCTGGCAGAGGCAACAGGTTTCTCTGTGGTACCTCTTATCTAAGACTAGGTAGGCCTAAACAGATGGCCCCAACATGAACATTTCCAGTCCAGCCGGTTTTACAGGGTGTGAGAGAGTGTGTTGTCATGTGAAAGTATGAACTCTGAACAAAGGGAATCAGAAGTGAAACTTTAATGTCTTTCTTCACCTGTTGAACACCAAGGATCAAGAAAGTGAGGTTTTCAAAGAAAGAGAGAGAGAACTTCAATACAGATATGACATCAGTCCTGTCTGTGCAGCTCCAGTGCCCAGTGTGTTTGTGCGTTTTCACTGACCCGGTGAGTCTGCCGTGCGACCACACCTTCTGCCGCCCCTGCATCAGCTCTCACCTGCGGCAGAGCTCAGCGAAGAGCCAGAGCCGCTGCCCAGAGTGCCGGGGCCCCTTCAGCCTGAAGGATCTCCGGGCTCACCGTGTCTTGACCAATATGGCAGATGCGGCCTGAGAGGAGGAGGAGAGCGGCCTTGCAGCGAGGGGACCAAAGGAGACTACTATAGTGAACCACACTCTATACCTCCATCTCATCCCCCTCTCTCTTCTTCTGGAGACTACTATAGTGAACCACACTCTATACCTCCATCTCATCCCCCTCTCTCTTCTTCTGGAGACTACTATAGTGAACCACACTCTATACCTCCATCTCATCCCCTCTCTCTTCTTCTGGAGACTACTATAGTGAACCACACTCTATACCTCCATCTCATCCCCCTCTCTCTTCTGGAGACTACTATAGTGAACCACACTCTATACCTCCATCTCATCCCCCTCTCTCTTCTTCTGGAGACTACTATAGCGAACCACACTCTATACCTCCATCTCATACCCCTCTCTCTTCTTCTGGAGACTACTATAGTGAACCACACTCTATACCTCCATCTCATCACCCTCTCTCTTCTTCTGGAGACTACTATAGTGAACCACACTCTATACCTCCATCTCATCCCCCTCTCTCTTCTGGAGACTACTATAGTGAACCACACTCTATACCTCCATCTCATCCCCCTCTCTCTTCTTCTGGAGACTACTATAGTGAACCACACTACTCTATACCTCCATCTCATCCCCCTCTCTCTTCTTCTGGAGACTACTATAGCGAACCACACTCTATACCTCCATCTCATCCCCCTCTCTCTTCTTCTGGAGACTACTATAGTGAACCACACTACTCTATACCTCCATCTCATCCCCCTCTCTCTTCTGGAGACTACTATAGCGAACCACACTCTATACCTCCATCTCATCCCCCTCTCTCTTCTTCTGGAGACTACTATAGTGAACCACACTCTATACCTCCATCTCATCCCCCTCTCTCTTCTTCTGGAGACTACTATAGTGAACCACACTCTATACCTACATCTCATCCCTCTATTTCTTCATCTTATCTCTCTTGGAGTGCAGAGGGAAGACAGCTGGAAGAGACCACTCTATAACTCTTGTCTCCTCTCTGAGTGTAGAAGAAGACTGCTGTAAGGACACACCATGCTAACCTGGGGACACCTGCACCCACAAGAGTCTCTCTCCCCCTTTCTCTTTTCTTCCTCCCCTCCATCTTGTTTTCTGAAATGTTATGCTGCCAATTGCTGAGGTATTTTAGTATTGTAATTCTTTACTGTTTTGTCTATATGCCCACTTGTATTTGACTGTGTCTGTGAATTCAGACCAATCTGTATTCTTCTCACAACTGAATAAAATCCTGTTTTCCACACATTCAACACACAGTTTTTAATGATGATGTTTTATACAGAAAGATTTCAGCGTACCCCAGGCTTTGATAACATTTGGGCTCATTACAGCTGTAGTAGTGTTTCCCTCACACGAGGAAGAGCAGGAAGCCACCGAAGGTGCTGTGTTTATTGTAACTATCAATGAGCCTATTGCCTGAGGGGAGACTCATGTAGACCAAGTCCCCCTCTTCCAGCTCTAGAGTCACATCACTGGATACATTCTCAAAACCCCCAGTACTAATGTACTGTTGTGCCCACATTAAACCCGGTTGATTATTGAACAAAACGTATGTCCATGAACTCAGATGACCCCAATGTTGAGCTGCTGGTATCATGGTGCTGAATCAGAAGTAGTAGACTGCTCTCACTGGAGCTGTGAAGACACCTGTATCAGAGGGAAGACAGAGGGATCAATACTGTCTGTCTCTCATAGACACTGGAGCAGTCTGGTAGTGATGTTGGTCTCAGTGTCTGTAGATGGGGCCCTGTGGACATGGTTCTTCATACATGTACACTGAACAAAAATATAAATGCAACAATTTCAAAGATTCTACTGAGTTACAGTTCATATACTGAAATCAGTCAATTGAAATAAATTCATTAGGCCCTAACCAATGGATTTCACATGACTGGGAATACAGTTATGCATATGTTGGTCACATATACCTTAAAAACAAAAGGTAGGGGTGTGGATCAGATAAACCAGTCCGTATCTGGTGTGACCACCATTTGCCTCACACAGCGCGACACATCTCCTTCGCATAGAGTTGATCAGGCTGTTGATTGTGGCCTGTGGAATTTTGTCCAACTCCTCTTCAATGGCTGTGCGAAGTTGCTGGATATTGGTGGGAACTGGAACACGCTGTCGTACACGTCGATCCAGAGCATCCTTAAGATGCTCAATGGGTGACATGTCTGGTGATTATGCAGGCCATGGAAGAACTGGGACATTTTCAGCTGCCAGGAATAGTGTACAAATCCTTGCGATATGGGGCCGTGCATTATCATGCTGAAACATTAGGTGATGGCGGCAGATGAAGGGCACGACAATGGGCCTCAGGATCTCGTCATGGTATCTCTGGATTCAAATTGCAATCGATAAAATGCAATTGTGTTCGTTGTCCGTAGCTTATGCCTGCCCATACCATAACCCCACCGCCACCATGGGGCACTCTTCACAACGTTGACATCAGCAAACAGCTCGCCCACATGATGCCATCTGCCTGTTACAGTTAAAACCGGGATTCATCCATGAAGAGCACACTTCTCCAGTGTGCCAGTTGCCATCGAAGGTGAGCATTTGTCCACTGATGTCGGTTACGACGCCGAACTGCAGTCAGGTCAAGATCCTATTGAGGACGATGAGCACGCAGATGAGCTTCCCTGAGATGGTTTATGACAGTTTGTGCAGAAATTATTTGGTTGTGAAAACCCACAGTTTCATCAGCTGTCTCATCTCAGACCATCCCGCAGGTGAAGAAGCCGGATGTTGAGGTCCTGGGCTGGCGTGGTTACACATGGTCTGCGGATGTGAGGCTGGTTGGACATAGTGCCAAATTCTCTAAAATGACTTTGGAGGCAGCTTATGTTACAGAAATGAACATTCAATTCTCTGGTAACATCACTGGTGGACATTCCTGCAGTCAGCATGCCAATTGCACGCTCCCTCAACTTGAGACATCTGTGGCATGTTGTTGTGTGACAAAACTGTACATTTTAGAGTGGCCTTTTATTGTCCCCAGCACAAGGTGCACCTGTGTAATGATCATGCTGTTAAATCAGCTTCTTGATATGCCACACCTGTCAGGTGGATGGATTATCTTGGCAAAGGAGAAATGCTCACTAACAGTGATGTAAAGAAATGTGTGCACAAAATTTGAGAGCAATAAGCTTTTTGTGCGTATGGAAGATTTCTGGGATCTTTTATTTCAGCTCATGAAACATGGGACCAACACGTATATATTGCGTTTATATTTTTATTCAGTGTGTAAGCAGTACCTGTAACCAGGCTGTAGGCTTGGCTGATGTTGGTGACGACATTGGTGTGGACCAGGGTGGTGTCAGTATTGAAGGGTCCCGCAGTGTTACTTAAACTAACAAAGAAAGACACCTTTGGTCTCTGAACACCGGGGAGAAACATTTTGTGAAAACCATGCAACAAGGATAAACGATCCAGACCAATATTGAGCATTTTTGAGAAATGTATTCTATGCTCCCATTTCTATAAGAAATAGCAGGTACTATTTTTTGCAAGACAAGGTGACAGATGAGACTTTTCTGAACATCTGTTTGTCTTACCTGTGTAGGCCCGGCCATAACTTGTGTGCTCTCTGTCCCCTCTGGCCTCATTGCAAATGGTCCAACAAAACACAATACTTTTAGGGTCTGGACAGCCCTCCCCGGTTAAGAGGACAACATTTATTTCTCTCTCTAACAGTAACCAGAGAATTGACTACAGAAATGTGTGTTAGAAGAACACTATTGCATCCATGTTTGGTACCTATCTGAAAGTTGTCCTCTGAGGAGAACTTAGGTGCCATCGATATGGATGTATTATCTCTGTGGTAACTTGTATCTGTTTAATTAAATACATTTGTCTTTAGTGTTTGCTCCTCATGACCATTTCTTGATCTTAGTCAGCTAAACTCACAATGATTGGACATGGTTTTACTATTTATTAAACGTAGATTGTTACATATTATTCAGCACTACACCTGCATTTTCTCTCTAGCTCCACCTCTTTCTCTCTGGCTGTCATCCTGGTCCCCATGGCTGACAGTTCTGCCGCTTGTACTGGGCGCATGAGGAACAAAACAAACATCAGGTGATCCTTATTTCAACCAATGAAAACAAATCCCTTGTTCATAGTCAGACATACTGTATGTTTGTTACCTGCATTCTCTCTCTTCAGCTCCTCCACCTCTCTCTCACTAGCTGTTACTCTGGCCCCCATGGTGGACAGTTCTGCAGCTGCTTGGGCTGAAATAATGGGCAATAAAAAAAAAAAACATTATAGGGCAAAAAAAGAATCAGTGTAATGTTATACTATGTATAATGCTTTCAAAAAATGCATTGCAAATCAAATGTTTAGAGACAACCTGGGCAAGAATCGCGACAAATAACAGCCATAAAAACTCTCCATATAGGAAGAAACATTGTCTGTGTATTCCGTTTGTCTGTGTATTCCGTTTATTGTCTGTGTATTCTGTTTATTGTCTGTGTATTCCGTTTATTGTCTGTGTATTCTGTTTATTGTCTGTGTATTCCGTTTATTGTCTGTGTATTCCGTTTATTGTCTGTGTATTCCGTTTATTGTGGCAACACCATTTCACACAGTCAAATTCCTGTACATGGAAATGTATTTGAATAAAGGTGATTCTGATTCTGTAAGGTCTAACACTGATGTGACTAGACTATGTACGGTTCCTCCGCTCCACTCTCTGTTTCACCACCATTTCTCTCAGCTCTTTCAGCTCAGATGTCAGGGGTGGTGGTGGTCTGGTTGGTCGCCTGTCCGTGGGTCATCTCTGTAGCATCAGTCCTTGGGCTCCCCAGTTCAAATTCTCTCTCCCTGCTCTCTCCCCTTCATTGTAACCCAGTTGAGTGTTGTAGATGAGTGATGTCATTCTCT
The DNA here is from genome assembly GCF_964263955.1 of Coregonus lavaretus. Taxonomy (NCBI): domain Eukaryota; kingdom Metazoa; phylum Chordata; class Actinopteri; order Salmoniformes; family Salmonidae; genus Coregonus; species Coregonus lavaretus. The sequence goes on from NC_140000.1 coordinate 8,409,988, forward strand.
TTCTCTCTGACCTCTCCTCTCTCTTCCTGACCCCATGCCCCATAATGACAAAGCAAAAACAGGTTAATTTTTTTTGGCAAATGTATTTAAAAAAAAAAAAAACGGAAATATCACATTTACATAAGTATTCAGACCCTTTACTCAGTACTTTGTTGAAGCACCTTTGGCAGCGATTCCAGCCTTGAGTCTTCTTGGGTATGACGCTACAAGCTTGGCACACCTGTATTTGGGGAGTTTTTCTCATTCTTCTCTGCAGATCTTCTCAAGCTCTGTCAGGTTGGGTGGGGAGCGTTGCTGCACAGCTATTTTCAGGTCTCTCCAGAGATGATTGGTGGAGTGCTGCAGAGATGGTTGTCCTTCTGGAAGGTTCTCCCATCTCCACAGAGGAACTCTGGAGCTCTGTCAGATTGACCATTGGGTTCTTGGTCACCTCCCTTACCAAGGCCCTTCTCCCCCGATTGCTCAGTTTGGCCCGGCGGCCAGCTCTAGGAAGAGTCTTGGTGGTTCCAAACTTCTTCCATTTAAGAATGATGGAGGCCACTGTGTTCTTGGGGACCTTCAATGCTGCAGAAATTTTTTGGTACCCTTCCCCAGATCTGTGTATCGACACAATCCTGTCTCAGAGCTCTACGGACTATTCCTTCGACCTCATGGCTTGGTTTTTGCTCTGACATGCTGTGGGACGATACACAGATCTGTGGGACCTTATATAGACTGGTGTGTGCCTTTCCAAATGATGTCCAATCAATTGAATTTACCACAGGTGGACTCCAAGTTGTAGAAACATCTCAAGGATGATCAATGGAAACAGGATGCACCTGAGCTCAATTTTGAGTCTCATATCAAAAGGTCTGAATACTTATGTAAATACGTTTTTTATACATTTGCAAGCATTTCTAAAAACCTGTTTTCACTTTTTCATTATGGGTTATTGTGTGTAGATTAATGAGGAAAATAACTAATTTAATAAAATTTTTAATAAGGCTGTAACGTAACAAACTGTGGAAAAAGTAAAGGGGTCTGAATACTTTCCCGAATGCACTGTATACAGTGCCTTCAGAAAGTATTCACACCCTTTGACTTTTTCCACATTTTGTTGTGTTACAGCCTGAATAAAACCATTTTTTAATTGAGTTTTGTTGTCACTGGCCTACACACAATACCCCATCATGTCAAAGTGGAATTATGTTCTTTTAAATTTTTACAAACTAATTAAAAATTAAAGCTGAAATGTCTTGAGTTATGGCAAACCTAAATTATTTCAGGAGTAAAAATTGGCTTAACAAGTCACATAATAAGTTGCATGGACTCTGTGCAATAATAGTGTTTAACATTATTTTTGAATGACTACCTCATCTCTGTACCCCACACATACAATTATCTGTAAGGTCCCTCAGTCAAGCAGTGATTTCAAACACAAATTCAACCACAAAGACCAGGGAGGTTTTCAATGCCTCGCAAAGAAGGCCACCTATTGGTAGATGGGTAAAAAAAATTAAAAAGCTGACATTGAATACCCCTTTGAGCATGGTGAAGTTATTAATTACTCTTTGGATGGGGTATCAATACACCCAGTCACTACAAAGATACAGGTATCCTTCCTAACTCAGTTGCCGGAGAGGAAGGAAACTGCTTAGAGATTTCACCATGATTCCAATGGGGACTTTATTAAAACAGTTACAGAGTTTAATGGCTGTGATAGGAGAAAACTGAGGATAGATCAACATTGTAGTTATTCCACAATACTAACCTAATTAACGGAGTGAAAAGAAGGAAGCCAGTACAGAATACAAATATTCCAAAACGCATCCTGTTTGCAACAAGGCACTAAAGTAATACTGCAAAAAAATGTGGCAAAGCAATTCACTTTTTGTCTTGAATACAAAGTGTTATGTTTGGGGCAAATCCAATGCAACACATTACTAAGTACTACTTTCCATATTTTCAAGCATAGTGGTGGCTGCATCATGTTATGGGTATGTTTGGAATACAGTAGTTAAGGACTGGGGAGTTTTTCCAGGATAAAAATAAACAGAATGGAGCTATGCACAGAGGGAGATTGTCCCCTTTCAGCAGGACAATGACCTAAAACACAAGGACAAATATACACTGGAGTTGCTTACCAAGAAGACAGTGAATGTTTCTTAAATCTGCTAGAAAGTCTACACTATGGCAAGACCTGAAAATGGTTGTCTAGCAATGATCAACAACCAATTTGACAGAGCTTGAAGAATTTTGAAAATAATAATGGGCAAATGTTGCACAATCCAGGTCTGGAAAACTCTTAGAGACTTACCCAGAAAGACTCTCTGCTGTAATTGCTGCCAAAGGTTATTCTAACATGTATTGACTCAGGAGGTTGAATTCTTATCTAATCAAGATATATTGGTTGTTTTATTTTGTACAAATGTTTGAATTTTTCTTCCACTTTGACAGAGTATTTTGTGTAGATCTTTGACAAAAAAATGAAATTAAATCCATTTTTATCCCACTTTGTAACACAACAAAATGTGGAAAAAGTCAAGTGGGTTGAATACTTTCTGAAGGCACTGTACACACTGGTGTTGTTGAACCAATACGGAATTTAACAGGTGTCCTCGGTGGAACATTTTGAGATCATATCAAAGGACTGTGTGATGTAACAGAACACAGGTAAAATATTAGTTAATACAATGTCCTTCAATGTCCTTCAAAGTTTGGGGTGTTTAATTCCATGGGAGAGTCAAACTTGTTTAGATCACTCCTTTTCTCTTTAAAGATTGCTAATAGAAGTCTGTCTAATGCTGATCTCGCCTACATTATTTAGCTTTTTTATTAAGTGGATGGATTGGTGTAGTATGCTGACTGGCTCTATCTTGGGCCTCAATAGGATAAGCTTGTCCAGGAGGATAGCCTGATGGGACACACTATAGAGTGTTACACTATGGTATTGTGTTGCTTTAAAAAGTTGCTAGTTAGCCTAGGAACGAACCAATAGCCTGGCAGAGGCAACAGGTTTCTCTGTGGTACCTCTTATCTAAGACTAGGTAGGCCTAAACAGATGGCCCCAACATGAACATTTCCAGTCCAGCCGGTTTTACAGGGTGTGAGAGAGTGTGTTGTCATGTGAAAGTATGAACTCTGAACAAAGGGAATCAGAAGTGAAACTTTAATGTCTTTCTTCACCTGTTGAACACCAAGGATCAAGAAAGTGAGGTTTTCAAAGAAAGAGAGAGAGAACTTCAATACAGATATGACATCAGTCCTGTCTGTGCAGCTCCAGTGCCCAGTGTGTTTGTGCGTTTTCACTGACCCGGTGAGTCTGCCGTGCGACCACACCTTCTGCCGCCCCTGCATCAGCTCTCACCTGCGGCAGAGCTCAGCGAAGAGCCAGAGCCGCTGCCCAGAGTGCCGGGGCCCCTTCAGCCTGAAGGATCTCCGGGCTCACCGTGTCTTGACCAATATGGCAGATGCGGCCCGAGAGGAGGAGGAGAGCGGCCTTGCAGCGAGGGGACCAAAGGCAACGCAGGGACGCACTGTAGCCGCAGAACTGGTGTGTCTGGAGCACGAAGAGAAGTTCAAGTTGTTCTGTGAGACAGACCAGAGGTTGGTGTGTGTGATCTGCAGGGATGGAGAAAAGCACCGGGGACACACGTTCACACCCGTGAAAGAGGCAGCAAAGATCAGTAAGGTGTGTAGGTCTATGGCCAGCACAGTTCTTTTTAAACCTCATAATTGTACTTATACTACTGTGTGAACCTCTTAAAATGGTAAGAGGTGATTATTATATAACTTTGCTTGCCTGTAGGTTTCCAAGTCTATATATGTTGAATTTCCTCAATCTGTGTTTCAAGGTTCTACACAACAGTAACTGGATAAAACCTGCAAAGTCTCTTTCTCTCTTAATCTCTTTTTAATCTCTCTCTTTCAATCTTGCGCTCTCTCGCTCTCTCTCTGTCATAAATATAATCAGTAAATATGTACACATCCTTACACCCATGCCAAAAATAGGCTACATGCCATGCATTCTTTCTGTCATAAGGAGTGTTGTGGTATGTGTCTGTTCTAGAGCTCTGTTGGCTCTCTGGCCTGGATTCAATCAGAGGCACATTGCTTTGTAGACAAGCGCATTGCACACCGACAATGCACCTTTTAAAAACAATTATCCAGACGTCTACAGAGATCGCATTCACAGTAAACGCTGCTGATGTCAGCTCAAGCGGAAATTACCTTTAAATGTCAAAGGTGGTGCATTGTAGACAACACACCAGAGCCGGCTAAAGGCATAAACTACATAAGCAGTCACTTAGGGTCCCCGGCCGCTAGGGGGCCCCCGACTAGGGATGTTAGCGGTTAATCGGTTAGCCACCGAAAATACATTGGACAGGTCATGCTTATCGGTCTATAGGTTAATTTGCATAATTTTGTGGAATTAAATTGGTGCGTGTGTACTTTCGTTAGTCCTCATGCATTTTATTTACCACATTTATCACAGCATACAGAGAGCCTTGTTTGTGGAGTGGAATCGCCTACCAAGGAGTGAAACCTGCTTTTGTAAGCACAGTCATTGCGCAACAAATAACAATTCTAAATGCAATCGCAAGTTAAAAACTTGTGGCCACGATTCAAAAGGAGCTATTTTTATTTCTCACGATTCAAAAGGAGCTATTTTTATTTCTCAATCTCAACTCGTAAAGAGTGCCTCCCATTCACCATTTGGATGCATAGGCTATAGCCTGCCTACCGTTGACTATCAGCGCGTCAACCACCACTTTGCAATGTGAGCTTGAGGCATTATAATTGTTTGAAACCTTAACGTTTTACTTTACTTCAAATAATGAGTCATGTCTTACCTTGCTTCAAAGTAGCCTTGCGAAAATCCATCCCTAGAAACGTGGAGGCAATTATTTTATAAAGGCTTCCTCACGCCATTAACCAGCATTTCTCTCCTGTTCTATTGGTTTTCATATCAACTTTCTTTCGTTGTCCAGAAGCCAAAGCCACAATCCTAGTCATATTAGCAACCCATCACAGTAGTTGCTATTAGATTCCCCCTCTTTCTAAATTACTAATGGAGGTTTTCATCTCAGTCACATATGGAACTGCTCGCATTAGGTGCGCTGTTAAGAACTGTGTTTTCTGCTAATTGCATTTTGGCAAATGTTTGAAAATGACGTTTAGCTGCTAATTAGCTGCTTCATTACAGGAGTTGCATGTTCAATAATAGACTATAGCCTTTTGACTGTAAGACGATAGGCTTGCTATCGTTGCATGTTTCCATTAAGCTGTTAATGAAACATGTCTGCTCCTTGTATGCATGCATAGTATCAGAGAGGAAGAGGCAAAGCGAGAGGTCCAATGCGTTTCTATGATCGTATTTTGGGCCTAAATTTGTCGATTGCCTTTCCGCCTTGGGACCACTCCCATTGTCAGGGCAGAAACATAAGCATCTCGTCATTATATACAGATCTCTGATTGTATTTTCTGTTTGTCACGTTATTTTCTGGTTGGAAAATATTTAACCGTTTGTTGACTGGTTAATGAGGGTCAGATAGTCGGCAGCAAAATTGACAGACATTTTCATCCCTACCCCCAACCCCAAAATTATTATAATAATAATTATTTTTATAATAATAATTATTATTATTATTATTATAGTTACATTTTTTTAGGAACTCATTCGAGATCTCAACTTACTGTTGAGAGTTCGAATAGTAGAATACACAAAGTGTAAGTTCAAAATGTGGTTGCGCATCAGCAGTTTGTATCTTGTTTTGTCAGTCACTGACAGTCACTCATTGGTAAGTTAGTCTACCCCATTATCTAAACTTGTAGTAATCATAGACAAATACTGACCGGGCACACAGGGCACATGCCCAGGGGTCCTGACATCCAGGGTGCCTCCATTGATTTTCTTAGTCACTCTCACAGCATAAGTCATGGTAAAATGTGTAGAATTGCAGGAAATAAGCTTTAACGCTGCAAAAATGTAAAAGGCTTTAAAACTGGAAAATTGTCTCTACACTCCATGGGAAAATGTGTAGAATTGCAGGAAATGAACTTAAAAACGTAAATGTTTCTCTCCGCCGTCAAGAGGGGGCCACTAAAATGTTTTGCCCGCTTGGTAGGCGGGCATTTGATTGAATCCTGGTCTCTGTGTTGTTAGAATGTTCTGAAGGGAGCTCTTGGGTTCCTGGTGAAGGAGAACCGTGAAATGGAAGGACTGAACCAACAGCAGGCCTTTGAGATCATAAAGACCCAGGTGAGGGCGTCTCTTTCTCTCTCTCTCTCTCTCTCTCTCTCTCTCTCTCTCTCTCACTCTCTCAGTCCCTCCCTGATTCTCTCTCTACCCTTCTCTCTCTCTCTCTCTCTCTCTCTCTCTCACTCACTCACTCCCTGAGTCTCTCTACAGCTCTCTCTCCCTGAGTCTCTCGCTACCCCCCCCCCCCCCTCTCTCTCTCTCTCTCTCTCTCTCTCTCTCTCTCACTCTCTCTCTCTCACACACACACACACACACACACACACACACAGTATTGTACAGCTAACCTTGTGGGGACATACAATTCAGTCCCATTCAAAATCCTATTTTCTCTAACCCCTAACCCTAACCCTAACCCTAACCCTAACCCTAACCTTAACCATAACCCTAACCTTAACCCAAAAACCTAACCTTAACCCTAACTCTAAACCTAACCCTAGGTCCTAACCCTAACCCTTAACGTAATTCTAACCCTAACACTAATTCTAACCTTAACCCTAAACCCACTAGAAATAGCATTTGACCTCGTGGGGACTAACGAAATGTCCCCAGTTGGTCCGAACAATCAACCACGCTAATAGATTTCATCTTAGCCTAAACTAACTGAATTGATCTGGCAACTGGAGGGCTGCTGGGTTCACATCCTCAAGACATTCCCTTACCATTGTGCCCTTCAGCAAGGCCCTTAACGACAAAACATGCTATCCATCCAGGGGTGCTGCACTGCAGCTTGACCATGTGCTCGTCTCAACTGTATCTGTGATGTGTGCTGTCTTGGGGGGGTTGAGAATGGAGCAGAAAACACATTTCTGTTGGCTGTAACTAATTGACAATAAAGTTGTATTGTATGTATTATTGTATTGAATCATTTACTAACCTGTGAATTTGACTTTAGTAAAGCTTGAAGAAAATGGTGTGTCCTACAGTCAAACATTTCTCCCCCATCACAGGAGAAGTCTAAAAGCCTGTCGGCTCACATCTCCTCCTGCTTTGAGGAGCTGCACCAGTTCCTGAGGAGGAGGGAGGAGGAGGTGAAGGAGGAGCTGGAGAGGGATGAGAAGAAAGCTGTGGCGGCCATGCTGAAGAATGATTGTGTGATCGAGAACAGGCTGATGATTGGGAGGGAGATGGAAGTGACTCTGCAGTCTGCTCTGGAGATACCTGAGTCTGACCACTTTCTAGAGGTGGGAGGAGTCTCACAGAGTCTAGTTACGGGTTGTCTTGTAGTCTGTCTTTCATAATAAGTGATTTGATTGGTGTGTGTGTGTGTTCACAGTGGTGGAGTGAGAAAGGCCTTCCTGTTGTTGAGGGGATGAAGATGAAGGACACAGCAAAACCTGAGTAAGTGCAGAAACATTAAATATACATACATGAACACAATGACATCAGCAAATATATGTATAGGCCCTGTATTGCCTTCTGAGAGATGTGTTGTGTCTTTTAGACCAATATGGCCACCAGTGTCCCCATGATGAAGCATTGCTTTGATAGGAAATGTTTGTTCTAGCCAGTCTATCTCCAATAAGGTGAACTTATTGTGGTGGTTTCAACCCTGTCTGTCTCAGGTACAGGTCAAGGGTTAGAAGTCTGTGTGTGACCCCTGACTCCCTCACTCTCGGCCTCTACGAGACTCACCTGCCCTTCTGCATGTGGAAGGAGATGCTAAAGGTCGTCAAACCAGGTGAGATTGAGGACTGACTGGGGAAACCAGGTGAGAGTGAGGACTGACTGGGGAAACCAGGTGAAAGTGAGGACTGACTGGGGAAACCAGGTGAGAATGAGGACTGACAGGGGAAACCAGGTGAGAATGAAGACTGACTAGGGAAACCAGGTGAGGGAGACAACAGGGGAAAGTGTGTGTGTCTAACGCCATCTTTCTCTCTGTCTGTTGAACTCTTCCCCTCAGTTCCTGAGCGCCTCACCCTTAGCAGCAGTGATGATCCCTGTTTAAAGCTATCAGAGGGTGGGGCCAGTGTCAGGCACGCAGACCGGAAGGGCGGCTTCGGCTTCAACTACTACCGTGACTACGCCGCCGCCACCAACACCGTCATCTCCACAGAGACCGTCCAGACAGGGCAGCACTACTGGGAAGTGGAGGTGGGGGGGAAGCTGGACTGGGGGGTGGGGCTGAAGGTGAAGGAAGATTCCGGCAAAGAGCCTGTCCTGTCTCCAGAGAGGGAGATAATGTTGCACCTGAAGCCTGAGAAGGGCCTGGTGTTCAGCCATGATGGTGTGGAGACGCCCCTGATGGCTGCTGGTGCTGACCCAGGTACTCAGGCTGAGGCCCAGTCCTGGCCTCGTAGGGTGGGGCTGTACCTAGACTGTGACAGGGAGAGGGTGTCCTTCTATGATGCAGACAGCATGGCTCTCCTCCACTCCTCATGGTGCAGCTTCATCTCCCCGTGTTCCTTATGCCTCTGCCCCGGGCCGTACATGGAGGGCCGCAATACTAACCCACTGACTGTCTGTTGGTACTGACCCAGTGGGCAAAACTGGTTTCCATGACGTCATTATGATAGATTTTCTGACGTCATGGTCAGGTTTTGTTCACGTCTTTTTAGTAACCAGAAAAGGATGTATAAAATAGTACTTATTTTCCATGATGACTTGTTGGTAGACCAATTGGTAGTTATATAGTATAGTTATATGGCATGTTCTAAACATTTTTTTTGTTGTTGTTGTAAATTAGATAGAAGTCACATGCCAAATTTTGCTTGCTGGGGACCTGGCCCTTTTGAGTATTTCAGGAACTATTTACTAGCTAGAATAATCAAATTATCCATTTTGAGTTCATCATTTTCTAAAATCAATGTTTTATTTATTTAAGGTGTATTGTTGACGTTAGGGGCATATTCTGTTAATAACTGATTTGTGGTGTCCTTTTTAAGTAATCTTACCATGTATTTGTGGCAGGATTATGCTTTGTGGACAATCAGTGCCGGTGCTATGGGGTGGCAAAGCCGGGCATGGCCCCTCCAGATAGAATTTGTGCCCCCCCAAGTTTTGTTTCCCCATAAAAATAATCTGTTGCCTTGAGCATGTCACTTAACCCTAATTGCTCCCGGGGCGCTTTACAATGGCGATCCTGGCTGTGACCCCACTCCCTGCGGGTGTCTCAGGGGGAGTTGGGATATGCAATAAAACACATTTTCATTACACGCTTGTGTGTAACATGATAAATATAAGCACCCCCAAAATTATTATTATTATTATTATTATTATTATTATTATTATTATTATTATTATTATTATTAATTACCATGCCCGGTTTTGCCAATGTAGCACGTCCAGGCCTGCCAGTAGTGCACACTGGGTCCAAGGCTATTATACCTTGTGCACTCATGATCTGAGGAGGGGGAGGGAGGGGGGATGTAATTATGTAATATTTAGTAGTTAAAATCAAGAAATACATTCTGATTGGGTACCTAGCAATGCAATGTCATAAGGTACCGCTTTCATTACCTTGTTTTTGACAATTTTCTTCTCACAGAGAGGGAAAATAGTTGTTCACTTTTGCAGACAGCTAGCTACAGCTTCTATGCTAGCTAGTAACCAGCTTCATAAAGTTTTGGTAGTGCTGAATAATTATAGCTAGTTAATGGCTACGCTTTGATCAGCATGCCTAGAGCGATGCCGAGCTCACCAAGCATTGGTCCCGCAACTATTGTTTCCAAACTGAATACATAGAAGGAGGAGACTGAATAAGTAGAAGGAAGAGAAGTCAGATTTCGCCACTATCATAAACTAAGAAAGTGGGCGGAGCGGTCAAAAGGTGAAGATTTGGAAACAATGGTGGAGGAACTAAACAGGGAGGGATTAAGCTAAATAGTATGTAAAATGAGCAGGAATAGAACTGTATATAAACTGAGAGCTGAGTGGTGGGAAGTTAGTTGCTCTGCAGACCAGCTCGGCTCTATTGCTTGTGTAATAAAGTCTATGTTAATTCTACAAAAACTCTGGAAGTACTTTGATTTTTTAAGAAGTTTAAGGACAATTTTCTACAACATAATTGGCGACCACGAAGGGACTGGAAAAAGAGACCATAGGGGTGCTGCGCCAACTGGAGGAGGCTGGACGAATCACACAAATACGGTGGCCACTGTAAACAGATGTAAGCAGTGGCGGCTCCTGAAAAAAATCTCAGGGGGGGCAATTTTTCTGATGATTTAGGTGACCTACACACATTTTAAAAAAGATATGTCCAGCAACAACATGAAGACGGGCAGCATATAAGTCAATACTGATATACACATTACTTGCTTCAAAAAGGCCTCATGGTTGAATTGGAAATATGTGCACCTGAGCATAATTCACAACAAGCAAGCAGGAGCTTTTGATAGAGGCTACTGAAAACATTGATGCAAGTTATTGGTAATAAGACATTTTTATAGACTTCCATATTCTGCCCTCTTGTATAGATTTGTGAAAATGAACAGTGATAGACATTTTGCCTGAAAACAGAATTTGAAAATAATTTATAGAAAAGGTAAACACAGCTATCTGTATGGCTTTGTAAAAATGAACAACCATATTCTGGCCAATTGTATAGATTTGTAAAAATGAACATGAACAGATTTTTTATATTTTTTATTTTAAACAACATCAACTGTGAACTGATTTGGGCGTGTGTGTGTTAAAGAGACAGACAGGGAGGGACAAAGAGAGAGAGAGGCTACATTACTTGTACTGAAACTGTTCTAGCTTGCTGCATGATCAAATTCAGCTGATGCGCATAGCAATGCACGTAATGGGCATTCTTGAAATGCTCACGCACCTTTTGCTGCACACCAGCCTTCTCTCCCCTCATCACACTGGCTCCATCGTAAGCTTGCGCAATGAGTTTGACTTTCTCGTCGTCGGCAAAAAGACCGTTCAGTCTCTCCAAAAGCACACTGGCGATTGAGACTGAGGTTGATTCCGAGATGGGAAGGAACTCAAAAAAGCGCTCCTGCACTTTGTGGTTGCTATCTATGTACCTCAGCACAAGCACCAGCTGTGTCTGTGTAGAAACGTCCGTGGTCTCGTCAGCTTGGATAGCTACGAAGTTCGCCGACTTCACCTCCTCCACAATATGTTCCCTCATGACCGCTAGCATACACTCCAGTAGCTCGTTTTGAATGGTCTTTGATGTGCCCTTGAAAACTTTAGCATTTTTAAGATGGTCATCAAACACCTCATCTAATTGTGCCACAAAGTTGACAAGTCCAAGAAAAATACCAGGGTTGGTGGAGCCCTCAGTTTCATCTTTGCCTCGCAAAGCTAGCCATCTTGACAGTTGTACGTGAATTGATTGACGCTGCTACCCGCTCTTTTCTTAGTTATGTTCATGGTTACTTATGTTACGTATGATGAAAGCGCGTAAGTGCAAGCCCTCCCGGAACCCATAGAGATTGTATTGAAAGCTCTGATATTTGAAAAAAAAAAGATTTTACATGATAGTCTATGAGAGACTCCTGGGCGATTTTCAACCTGACTGAAATCGCCCCAAAAGGGGCGGGGCCATTTGAAGCACGACTTTAGCCTGATTGGACATTTAGTGGCAGATCAGACGTCTAGATTAGAACACTGATAACTACTGTTGCCGTGATATAATTGATTAGAAAAAAAATCCCTTCCTTTTCCCGTTTGGCAGTGCGTCGCCCATATCGCCCTAATGAACACACCACCCCTGGATGTAAGGTACGTTCTTACTTTTAGCATATAAATTGTGTGATTTGCTCAGTTGATTCTAAAGGTCAGGTACCAGGGGTTCTCCAGTAGTAAGGGCTACATTTAGGAAAAGTACAGAGTTTTTGTTGGAATGAGAAATAAGCATGCATGCCATGTTATTGATTGTTGAATATTGTTGATGGTTGTATTTAAGTTTAAATCCTGTGGCTATCACTTTGGAGAAGCTAAGGATAGCACTCCAGAGGACTGAACGGGCAGGTGGCTTGCTAATTACGTCCTATGGATAGGCGTTGTATATAAGTTCAAAATCCTGTGAATACCGCTCTAGGTATATTAAGAAAATATAGCACTAGAGGACTGCATAGACAGGTGCCTATGAATACAGCTTTTGGACGGCTAAGGTTAGAAATCCAGAGGGACTGTGTGAATAGGTTGCCTATGGTTACCGCTCTAACGTGTTGAGGAAGTGCATCGTTAGAGGCTGCTCGGGTAGGCTGTACATACGTTTAAAAGAGTTCTGCTCATCCTGTGGAGGTGATGCAATAATTAGAGAAGGCCGCTAGGAAAAAGTAGTTTTGATCATCCTGAGTAGGTGATGTAATAATTGGAAGTAGCGCTGATCATCCTGAGTAGGTGATGTAATAATTGGAAGTAGCGCTGATCATCCTGAGTAGGTGAACAGAAGTGAAATAGCCGCAAGTGCTGCAATATATAGAGAAAACGTTAGATCGAGTAGGTCTGCTCAGCCTGTGGGGGTGAATGGTTTGCTTGAGCGGCTGTGATTCATTCAGTTTTGGTGAAGTTGGAAGTTTCATCTGTCTCATTCAGGTTGCTCATTTGATCAGCTTGATCAATCTGTTTGATTCAACTGTTTTTGTCTGACTCGTTTTGTACAAGACTGATTTTATTCGACCCGCTCAAGTTTGCGAAAGCAATTCATTCATCTTGGTCAACTGGTCTGACTCAATTTGTGTATTCAATTAATCGAGGTCACAGAGTTGTTCATGTTGTGTATTTGTTCAATTCTGAAGATCAGAATTCATGTCCTGAAGAGCATGAACCAGAAAGAGCTTGCTGACACACTGGAGAAAAGTAAGAGCTATCTATTTTAATATTGATTTTATGTCTACACTGAGTTGAGAGAAGTCCTATACTCTCTCATTCACTGAGAAATACCAACATATTAGAAGTCAAGTGTTGTAGGAAGATTCATTTGTGTATTCTGCAGTTTGCAAAGAGTTGTTGGATGTCATCAGAGATTTCCAGTTTATTGGAATGGTATAGAAATATGTTTCCACACTTGAAGCTGTTTTCCCACAGTTTTTAAAGCATATATTTGCCCCAGATTCTTCTCCATAACTTCTAACCAAGTTGTGGAAATACTTCCAATTTACTATCAAAGTTTGTCTGCATGAAAAAGGAATGACAGCGTGATTCACATATTGATAAGGGAGTCACTTTAACTTGTTTATATACTACACTCTTCCTGCATGATGTTAACGTTTTCATATGAAACCTTTCTGCATTGATAGGTCACTATGGAGAGCTTGCTTTGTGCCAACATAACCTAAAATCTCATCTGAAGATGCGGTCTGAGTATTTGTTTGAAGGTATAGCTAAGCAAGGAAACCCAACACTTCTCAATAAGATCTATTCAGAGCTCTACATCACAGAGGGTGGAAGTGGAGAAGTCAACAATGAACATGAGGTGAGACAGATTGAGATAGCATGCCAGAGACCAGACACACAAGATGGCAATCAAATGCAATGACATCTTCAAACCATTAACTGGACAAGACAAGGATATCAGAACTGTGCTGACAAAGGAAATCGCTGGCATTGGAAAAACGGTCTCTGTGCAGAAGTTCATTCTGGACTGAGTGGAAGAAAATGAAAACCAGGATGTCCAGCTCATCTTTTCACTCCCTTTTCAGGAGCTGAATATTATGGAGGAAAAGAGTTTGATGGAACTTCTTCTTCACTTTTTTTGTAGAGATCAAAGGATCTGGAATCTCAGACTTCAAGAAGTACAATGTTGTGTTTGTCCTTGATGGTTTGGATGAATGCCGTCTTCCTTTAGATTTTGAGAGCAAGACCTGGCGTGATGTCACAAAGCCAACCTCAGCGGATGTGCTGTTGACAAACCTCATCCAGGGAAGTCTGCTTCCCTATGCTCACATCTGGATTAACTCCCGACCTGCACCAGCCAATCGCATTCCTCCAGATTGTGTTGACCAGGTAACATGGGTGCGAAGAGTTCAATGACCCACAGAAGGATGAGTACTTCATCAAGAGAATGACTGATCCAAACCAGGCCAGAAGAATCATCACACACATGAAGTCATCAAGAAGCCTCTACATCATGTGCCACATTCCATTATTCTGTTGGATTTAATCCTCTGTTCTGGAGATACTTTTAGTTTAAGCAAAGAGTGGGAAGATGCCCAAAACGCTGACTCAAATGTGCACACACTTCCTGATGTTTCAGACCACACAGATGAATCTGAAGTACACTAGCGAACAAGATGGAACCACCATTAAATGAAAATATCATTCTGGCACTGGGGAAGCTAGCCTTTCAACAGCTGGAAAAGGGCAACCTGATCTTCTACGAGGAAGACCTGAGTGAGTATGGCATCGATGTTGGAGAAGCATCAGTGTACTCCGGAGTGTGTACACAGATCTTCAGAGAGGAGTGTGGGCTGAACCAGACAAAGGTGTACTGCTTTGTGCATCTGAGCATCCAGGAATTTCTAGCTGCTCTGTATGTCTTTCTCACGTTCAACAACAACAATGTAAATCTGATGGCAGAACAGGAAACCACGCCCAATGACCCTCTGACGTCCAATGAAATCTCTGCAACCATCCTCCATAAGAGTGCAGTGGATAACGCTCTGAAGAGTGAGAATGGACACATGGACCTCTTCATCCGCTTCCTTCTCAGCCTCTCTCTGGAGTCCAATCAGACTCTGTTACGAGGTCTACTAACACAGACGTTTCTTGTAGTTGGCCATCAGGTTTGCACACATCTCAGGAGGGATTTTGTCCCACTCCTCTTTGCAGATCTTCTCCAAGTCATTAAGGTTTCGAGGCTGACGTTTGGCAACTCGAACCTTCAGCTCCCTCCACAGATTTTCTATGGGATTAAGGTCTGGAGACTGGCTAGGCCACTCCAGGACCTTAATGTGCTTCTTCTTGAGCCACTCCTTTGTTGCCTTGGCCGTGTGTTTTGGGTCATTGTCATGCTGGAATACCCATCCACGACCCATTTTCAATGCCCTGGCTGAGGGAAGGAGGTTCTCACCCAAGATTTGACGGTACGTGGCCCCGTCCATCGTCCCTTTGATGCGGTGAAGTTGTCCTGTCCCCTTAGCAGAAAAACACCCCCAAAGCATAATGTTTCCACCTCCATGTTTGACGGTGGGGATGGTGTTCTTGGGGTCATAGGCAGCATTCCTCCTCCTCCAAACACGGCGAGTTGAGTTGATGCCAAAGAGCTCGATTTTGGTCTCATCTGACCACAACACTTTCACCCAGTTCTCCTCTGAATCATTCAGATGTTCATTGGCAAACTTCAGACGGGCCTGTATATGTGCTTTCTTGAGCAGGGGGACCTTGCGGGCGCTGCAGGATTTCAGTCCTTCACGGCGTAGTGTGTTAGCAATTGTTTTCTTGGTGACTATGGTCCCAGCTGCCTTGGGATCATTGACAAGATCCTCCCGTGTAGTTCTGGGCTGATTCCTTACCGTTCTCATGATCATTGCAACTCCACGAGGTGAGATCTTGCATGGAGCCCCAGGCAGAGGGAGATTGACAGTTCTTTTGTGTTTCTTCCATTTGCGAATAATCGCACCAACTGTTGTCACCTTCTCACCAAGCTGCTTGGCGATGGTCTTGTAGCCCATTCCAGCCTTGTGTAGGTCTACAATCTTGTCCCTTACATCCTTGGAGAGCTCTTTGGTCTTGGCCATGGTGGAGAGTTTGGAATCTGATTGATTGATTGCTTCTGTGGACATGTGTCTTTTATACAGGTAACAAGCTGAGATTAGGAGCACTCCCTTTAAGAGTGTGCTCCTAATCTCAGCTCATTACCTGTATAAAAGACACCTGGGAGCCAGAAATCTTTCTGATTGAGAGGGGGTCAAATACTTATTTCCCTCATTAAAATGCAAATCAATTTATAACATTTTTGACATGCGTTTTTCTGGATTTTGTTGTTGTTATTCTGTCTCTCACTGTTCAAATAAACCTACCATTAAAATTATAGACTGATCATTTCTTTGTCAGTGGGCAAACGTACAAAATCAGCAGGGGATCAAATACTTTTTTCCCTCACTGTATGTACTGTAAGAGAAGCAATCTCACATTGTTGTAATGTCTTATATTTCATATCTCCTAGTTTCGAATGATCTGCTGAAGTAAGATATTTACCAGGGTGAATCTCCACTGCAGAGCCAGTTTCATCACTCCATGGTTTCTTTTTCCCACCTATCAGTGCTTTAAGTCTTCATCATTATTTTGTTATTAATTATCTTGGAGATTAAAACAGAGACACAATTACTGACGTTACTGTAGATTGTGACACTGACACAACTATGTAGACTCTATATTACTGTATAATACTCTAATCGCTCTCATTGCATATTATTTGTAATCAGATGCTTGTGTAGCTAATGGTTTGATACTGAAAAAACTAAAAGTAAATCCATGTCTTTGTCTTCATTTCTTATACAGACTGATGGGTTGCAACCTGACAGAAAAATGCTGTGAAGCACTGGCCTCTACTCTCAGCTCTTCTCAACTGAGAGAGCTGAACCTGAAAAATAATGAGGAGTGAAGCTGCTCTCTGCTGGACTGGGGAGTCCACACTGTAAACTGGAAGTTCTTACGTGTGTACAATTGGAGTGTAAAGTATTATGTGACATAGGATTTTTTTTTTTATAAACATTGTAT
Source organism: Coregonus lavaretus (assembly GCF_964263955.1). Lineage (NCBI taxonomy): Eukaryota > Metazoa > Chordata > Actinopteri > Salmoniformes > Salmonidae > Coregonus > Coregonus lavaretus. The sequence continues at coordinate 8,426,849 of NC_140000.1, forward strand.
GTTTGAATGTGAATGACAATGGCCCCTTAATTGTATTAATGGCTTCATACTTTTGTGCAATAATTGGTCAACTGAATACCGGTGATCATATTTGACATGGGGTGCAGCTATGCCACTAGGTGAGTCCAAATCCTTCATTGAATGTTCTCTTCCTGCAGTTTGTCATTATGTGGAGTCACAGAGGAAGGCTGTGCTTCCTTGGCCTCAGCACTGAGTTCAAACCCCTCACACCTGAGAGAGCTGAATCTGGACTACAGTCACGTAGGAGACTCAGGAGTGAAGATTCTCTCTGCTGCACTGGAGCATCCAGACTGTAATGTAAAACTCAGGTAGAAATACAATGTATGGATGTAAAATGAGTATTTTAGTTAAATAAGGTATGTGTACAAATCATTGATTCCTCCTGACAGTTCTAGAACAGTATAGGCCTCCTGTTAAGGTGTTTATTTTCCACACTGAACTTCAAACACATGCTGTTTGTGTCACTGTGAATCTCTTTCTCCTACAGTGTGAACAATCATGCAGAGCACTGGTATCTACAAGTATCTGGCCTGAAGAAATGTAAGTGTGTAATTATGTTTGTTTTATAGACCTGACCAGCACAAAAACACACACAGTGAGTTAAGGGAGATCATATTTAGAAGGAGGTATTCTGGGAACTCTCTTGTCAGTTATTTCATTAATGAATAGTACATAGGATCTCATGATCACTATCAATCAAACATATTTGTCAAAAATACACTCAAAACATGTAATTATTTGTAATGTAATTAGTCTCTCTGTCTCCCTCATCAGATGCCTATGAGCTGACACTGGACCCAAACACAGCCCACTGACACCTCTCCCTGTCGGAGGGGAACAGAAAGGTGACGGGAGACAGAGGAGCAACGGTATTCTGATCATCCAGACAGATTTCAACGCTGGCCACAGGTTTTGTGTAGACAGAGGAGCAACCATATCCTGATTAGGGTTGCTGTTATCCAATACATGTATGATATAGGCTACTGCACATTACGCACGACAGAAAAACATAAAAGCCCATAGATGTAGCTAGCTATATGCTCTCTTGGGTAAATAAATGAAACTAGATCCAGTAGGCTAATCTTTTTTAGTGTGAACTGTATTACTGTACTGTGCTGTATTATATTGTATTATATGGACTGGAATTACGCACATTGTTCAAACCATGATAAAGAAGAAGAGAACTTGCGATTCTGATGCAGCACATGCGGCCAACAAAGTTACAAGTATAGGCTAGTGAATTTGATTTTAATTTTGAAATATAATAGGGCCTATTTGTATAATTAGTAGGCTGTCGCATATATACCTTTCATAATATTTCCCCTAATGTTATTAGCCTACCTCCGCTTTCTCTCTATTGTTGCTTTATTCCTTCCTTGCTTTCAACAGTTAAATGAAATACGTTTTGTTGTCCTTATCTTCATCATTCTAATGACACTTGAATAATATAGGACTAGAATTGGATGCAGAATGCTTTAATTTCTCTTCACGAAGATTGAATGATTATGGGTCTGAATAAATAACTGCTATAGCCTACCGCCATCGCACGCGTTCGCTCTTCTTTCAAATTACCCGTGAGTTCTATTGGCTGCTGTACTTAACAATCAGCAAAAAAGAGCTTATGTCCCTCTTCGAATAGTTTATTGGTATAAGAAATGCTAAACATATAATGTCCAGCTAGCTATTCTAGTCTAGCTTTTCCTGCATGGGATTGCAAGAGCTAATGAGCGTTGTTTAAGGCGAGGCCAGCGGAGCACAGGTGTGTGCGTATTGCGCAAGAGAAAAAGTATATACTGTAAATTAGACGCTTTTATGCATAACCCATAATTAATTAACTAAATATAAGGCTAATACTGGATTTAATGTATTCCCTGAAAGAGGTAGGCTACGACATCTATATATAGGGCTATATATCAATCGAGAACAGGATTATCTATTTTGGATGCAATTTGAATGGAGTTGATGGAGAGAGAGAAAGACTGGGCGAGAGTGCTCGCGCGTGCACTGATTTCAAGCAACGATATTCGAGTGGTAGGCTGTTTTAAAACTATGCAGCTGCAATTGAAAAAAGTATAATCTTTCAAAAAGCCAGATGGAGATGGGTAAATTAGACGGGCATTCGGTCTTTATATTACTGTAGCATAGGCTATGCTGCAGAAAATGTAGGCCTACCTGTCACAAGGAGTTACCATGATGAGATGATAGGTCTACATGCATTGTGAACTGCGCTCCATACTGAGATGGGCTGTCTGTCCCCACCCTGAGCGTTGATTCATCATGCAGACGCTGTAGAGAAGTCAGATTTAGACATTGCATATCATTTAACAGTTCCATTTCATGGCATGCTGTTCACATAAATAATTTATTATAATTTACCGGTTTCTCGCAGTTATTTATCCCGGGAAAAGGGAGTGGTTTTGGGGCGGTAAATCTCGGTAACCGGGTTCCCGCCATTCAACCCTAATCCTGTTCACCCAGACAGATTTCAATGCTGGCCACAGGTTTTGTGTAGGCCACCGTAGCTCAATTGGTAGAGCATGGCGCTTGTAACGCCAGGGTAGTGGGTTCGATCCTCGGGACCACCCATATGTAAAAATGTATGCACAAATGACTGTAAGTCGCTTTGGATAAAAGCGTCTGCTAAATGGCGTATTATTATTATTTTTCTTACTGGGTGTTGTTACTGGGAAGTAGAGTGGCATGGGACAGAAAGTATAGGAATGACCAGGGGCGCAACTGTCCCCCCTCCCCCCTCCCAGAGATCTCCTGCCACAGCCCAAGAGCGCCACCTCAGGCAGGGAAACATACCAGTCCCACAGGCCTGTCAGAGCCAGAACAGAACAATATAGAACAGTTTTACATTCTTTATTATTGTATTCATTATGTTACTCTGAGGACGATGTCTTCTGTCAAGTGAATGAAAGAAAACGACAACTGTGTCTGTGGGGAAATTTTGTAATCCATACATTTGTAACAGTGTAAATGATCTATAAAACGATTATATTTGTTTGTAACATGCCTTGATTTTATAGCCATTCATTATGAGTGATTTACACAGATGTACACAATAGACAAGTTCAGGTTTTATGGCGTTTGTAGCATGCTGTACTACAGTACTTATCTTACTAAAGACATTCCTGAAGCTAACACTAAATATATTTATTAAGATTTTTACCATATTTCTAAAATGTGTTGTGTCTTCCTCTGCTATAACTAAAAGGAGGTGTAGCATGATGTAATGCAGTACCAATGATGTTCTGTATCTGGTTTTATCTTACTAAAGACCTTCCTGAAGCTAACACTTTGGTGTCCCGTCTCATTATTAATACAGCATTGTACCAACGTTTAAAGTGCATGAAATGTGTAGAGTTAATGTCCAACTACCGGTCGGCCATCTGTGTACAGTACAAGAGATGATTTGTGAAAACTCATGTGCTATAGTCTATATAAGCTATTAATCATTCAATTAAATGTTTTTCTTCCAATTGTGGTTCATCATGAGTACATTGTACATAAAATTCTACTTTTAACTCCTTTAGATTTTGACTTGGGTCTGCCAGACACAAACACAGCACAGAGAAATAGTTTTACATGTTTATTCACAGAAACAAACACCTGTAACAAGTTTTAAAAAACAGCAACACTGAAACACACTAAGCCCTTTACATGTCAGCACAGGCAAAGATTAGGTAAAAATACTATGTAAATAGAAATGGCGGAAAAGTCATTTAAAATGCTTTTTTTAAATGTGATATTGAATATTAAATTCAGTCTTCAGTCTTTAGTCACATAATATAATAAGACAAAGCAAAACCTGCTTTAAAACTTTAAAAACTTTACAAAATATCCTGTGTGGCTTAGTTGGTAGAGCATGGCGCTTGCAATGCCAGGATTGTGGGTTCGATTCCCACTGGGGACCAGTAAGACAAATGTGTGTACTCACTACTGTAAGCTGCTTTGGATAAGAGGTTCTGATAAATGACCAACAAAAACGCAACTCCTAAATTACGATAAGCAAAGAGGAACAGGTCAACTGTCGTCTCTTTTTGTTACCACAATCAAACTATCTGTGTGAGATCTATTTGAAAGTCATCTTTGAAGAAACAGTATCTCCAGTTGTGTGTGTGTGTGTGTGTGTGTGTGTTACACACTCTCATTCCCCTCCTCGTAGTTGGGTCCAGGTGAAATGATGATGTCACCATAAGGTTCATCCTGCTGCACACATAGTCTCCTGGCAGTTACCATCTCTGTAGAGAACACACACACATCTGACTGTTACACACACACAAACACACACACACACATCTGACTGTTACACACACACAAACACACACACACACATCTGCATTGTCTTACCCAGTAGGGTCCAGAATGAGTGAGTGACACTACTGCGTTGGGCCAGTGGGGGCAGCAGAGAGTGGAACAGCACCCCTTCATGATCCTCAAGAGGCTCTGTCACTGTGCTGGATAAACACACAGAAAGAGGGTGAGTGAGCTCTTTAGAAGAAGAAAAAAAAAACTATAATTTGACGATGTAATAGCTAGATTATTACTCCAGTAGCTCTGCTGATAGGTCAGCCAGGGGTATGTGCTCTGGCTCTCTCTCCAGCGGTCCCTCGCCCTCCTCTGGAATGTCCATCAGTTTGGACACAGACCTGGGGACAGGAGACCTGAACACAACACAATATTACATTATCATGTATGTAACTACCAGTTGCACACAATATACAACTCCCTTCCTCCCCTCTCCCCACTCTTCTCCTCCCTCTCCTCTCACCCTCTGCTCTCGGGTGTGTCCAGAGGGGAGATCTCCCGGGACATGTCTCTATCAGAGCCCTCCAGGGACAGCGGCGACCGAGCTGGAGGAACACACAGAGTTAACATCTATCTTGAGATGGAGAGGGAGCACTGTCTGCAAGATGACCAAGCATCTTGCAGTCCCCCAGCCATATGAATGATCTATGGAATTATACTACAGTATTGTAATATCTTACTGGAAACATCAGGCTGGGACAGGCCTGACTCTGCCAACTCTCTAGGTACCTACACACACAGGGATAATTGTCGATATTGTCATTGTCCAGTTATTAGGTGCACACATGTGTAGTCACCTAAAAAACGGTTTGATCCCTCCTCACCTCTTTAGAGCTGAGCTCTTCCTCCTGCTCTCTGTCTCCCTCCTCCGCTGCCTCCATCACTCTCTCTCTATCCCTCTCTCTCTCTGACTCCGAGTCTGTCTCTGTCCTCCCTACCAGCAGGGCGGAGCCAGTGAGCGCTGTGACGACCGCCACCTGTTTCCATGGCAACAGCAGCTCCGGAGGGAGGGCTGAGGAGGAATAGAGACCTAACATTATTTCAGTGTTGATTAAAGGTTGTTTAACAGTGAGAAAGAGAGAGTATGAGAGTTGATACTCACTGGTGCATGGGTTACCAAGGAGATCAGCTGGAGACACTGTTCTCTTAGAGAGACCACTGATTACAACCTGGAACACACATCTTAATTACTCTCACACTTTCACTAACTGATTAACTTGTTTATGAATACCTTGTAAATGATAACAGTTTTGGGTGTATAGTTCAAATGTGTGTGTGTATGTATTTGTGTGTGTGTGTGTGTGTGTGTGTGTGTACCAGGGGCCTGGTCTGTATGAGCGTGTTGTCTATCTGTTGCTGCAGTGCCTCCTGGGTAATCTGTGTTTCCTGGTCGATGAAGAGCAGCTGCCTCCTGCGAGGTCGCTTCATTGGGGGAGTAACATCCTGTAGGGTGGGGCTATCTCTCCATCTCTCCCTCTCTCCATCCATCCTTCTCTCCTCTGGTTCACCGGGTGTGGAAGGGGGCAGAGGAACAGACACTGGGGTCCTCTCCTCTGCCAGCGCTGCAGACATCTCCATGGGCAGCAACTCTGTCTCCTCATCAGGCAGCACTGTGGGGTCCTCGCTGGATAGGGTGGTGGGCGGCAGTCTGACAGAGGAGACAGCAGGAACCAAAGTTACTGTGTGTGTGTGTGAGTGTGTCAGTATACATTAACCTACCCAATAAGGGATCCAATCAGCTCTCTTGTCCTCTCTATCTCTTCTTCTCTGTCTCTTTCTATTTCTTGTTCACTTTCTCCCTCTCTCTCCAAGTCCCCTTCTCCCACAGATTCTCCTTCTCTCTCCCCCTCTTCTCTCTCTGGGCCCCTCTCTCGCTCTGTCTCCATCTCTCCTGAAACACAGACTCATTTTTACAGCTGCCCTGTGTACAGGCGGCAGGGACAGAGGAGAATTCACCTGTCACTCACCCTCTGGGAAGTGATCCAACTGGTCCATCAGCAAGTCAATCATCCCCATGTCTTGATGTGTGACCTCAGTGAGCTCCGCCCCTTCAAACTGCCAGCGAGAGAGAGAGATGGTTTGATTGGAAGGTTAGTTTGATTGACAGCTGTACTGATTGACAGGTGTACCTCTGCTGAGGGGATGGTGATGGGTTCAGTCTCTATCAGAGTGATGGAGTCTGGAGATGCCGTGATACCTGGGAATGAATGAGGGATAAGACCATAAACAACAATAAAGGAAACCCAATGGATTACCATTTAACTCATGACCACTCTTCCTTTCCTCCACTCCCATTCCCCTTAATGTATTGAACTCCCCCCTCCTCTCTCACCGTCCTGAGGGGGAGTTCCTGGACTCAGAAGCAGGGGGCGTTCAGGAGTGGCATCCCTCCTAAACTCTCCACCCAGCTGACAGACAAGAAGAGGAACAGAACAAGAGATCAGAGAAAGACGAGATGTGTCAATTTACCACACATACACACACACACACACAGTCATTTGAGCCACTGTCTGATGTACCTGTATTAGTGTATTGGGGCTGGGTATGGCGTACCCAGAATGCATTTCTCCAAAGAAGGGGTGCGCGGCCCACCCACTTTCCTCCAGGAGAGACAACGCGTCAGGAAGAGAAAGAGCATGTCTGAGGGAAAGAGAGCGAGAGAGAGAGAGAGATCCTAATTCATGGCAGACATTTTGTGTCAGCGCCCTCGCCAGACAACTCTCTCTCCCCCTGGAAGAACATGAGAGTTGAGAAACAGGGTTTGTTGTACCCACCTGTCAGGCTCATCCACGTCGATCTTCTGGATGGTTCTGGTCTTGGCTAGTCTGTCCAGGATTTGCTGGATCTCCTCTGGAAACACACACACTATAGGTCAGAGGTCATAACTCTCCTGTCACACTATAGGTCAGAGGTCATAACTCTCCTGTCACACTATAGGTCAGAGGTCATAACTCTCCTGTCACACTATAGGTCAGAGGTCATAACTCTCCTGTCACACTACAGGTCAGAGGTCATAACTCTCCTGTCACCCTAATGTCAGAGGTCATAACTCTCCTGTCACACTACAGGTCAGTGGTCATAACTCTTGTGTCACACCACAGGTCAGAGGTCATAACTCTACTGTCACACTACTGTCTTTTCCACACCTCCTATTCTCCCCTACCTGCACCATCCCTCTCTCCAACCTTCTCTTTTCCTACTCACTCCCCCTCTCTTTCCCCTTCCCTCTCTCCCTCCCTCGCATTCCCTCTATGACTCCCCCTCTCTCCTTCTCTGACTCCCCCTCTCTCCTTCTCCCTCTATGACTCCCCCTCTATTCTTCTCCATCTATGACTCCCCCTCTCTTCCTCTCCCTCTATGACTCCCCCTCTTTTCCTCTCCCTCTATGACTCCCCCTCTCCCTCTATGACTCCCCCCTCTTCCTCTCCCTCTCCCTCTATGACTCCCCCTCTCTTCCTCTCCCTCTATGACTCCCCCTCTCCCTCTACGACTCCCCCTCTCTTCTTCTCCCTCTACGACTCCCCCCTCTTCCTCTCCCTCAATGACTCCCCCTCTTTTCCTCTCCCTCTATGACTCCCCCTCTCCCTCTATGACTCCCCCTCTTTTATCCTCTCCCTCTATGACTCCCCCTCTTCCTCTACGACTCCCCCTCTCCCTTTATGACTCCCCCTCTCTTCCTCTCCCTCTACGACTCCCCCTCTCTTCTTCTCCCTCTACGACTCCCCCCTCTTCCTCTCCCTCTGACTCCCCCTCTTCCTCTATGACTCCCCCTCTCTGACTCCCCCTCTCTTCCTCTCCCTCTATGACTCCCCCTCTCTGACTCCCCCTCTCTTCTTCTCCCTCTATGACTCCCCCTCTCTTCCTCTCCCTCTATGACTCCCCCTCTCTGACTCCCCCTCTCTTCCTCTCCCTCTATGACTCCCCCTCTCTGACTCCCCCTCTCTTCTTCTCCCTCTATGACTCCCCCTCTCTTCTTCTCCCTCTACGACTCCCCCCTCTTCCTCTCCCTCTGACTCCCCCTCTTCCTCTATGACTCCCCCTCTCTGACTCCCCCTCTCTTCCTCTCCCTCTATGACTCCCCCTCTCTTCTTCTCCCTCTATGACTCCCCCTCTCTTCCTCTCCCTCTATGACTCCCCCTCTCTGACTCCCCCTCTCTTCCTCTCCCTCTATGACTCCCCCCTCTTCCTCTCCCTCTATGACTCCCCCTCTCTGACTCCCCCTCTCTTCTTCTCCCTCTATGACTCCCCCTCTCTGACTCCCCCTCTCTTCTTCTCCCTCTATGACTCCCCCTCTCTTCCTCTCCCTCTATGACTCCCCCTCTCTGACTCCCCCTCTCTTCCTCTCCCTCTATGACTCCCCCTCTCTTCCTCTCCCTCTATGACTCCCCCTCTCTTCCTCTCCCTCTATGACTCCCCCTCTCTTCCTCTCCCTCTATGACTCCCCCTCTCTTCCTCTCCCTCTATGACTCCCCATCTCTTCCTCTCCCTCTATGACTCCCCCTCTCTTCCTCTCCCTCTACGACTCCCCCTCTCTTCTTCTCCCTCTACGACTCCCCCCTCTTCCTCTATGACTCCCCCTCTCTGACTCCCCCTCTCTTCTTCTCCCTCTATGACTCCCCCTCTCTGACTCCCCCTCTCTTCTTCTCCCTCTATGACTCCCCCTCTCTTCCTCTCCCTCTATGACTCCCCCTCTCTGACTCCCCCTCTCTTCCTCTCCCTCTATGACTCCCCCTCTCTTCCTCTCCCTCTATGACTCCCCCTCTCTTCCTCTCCCTCTCTGACTCCCCCTCTCTTCTTCTCCCTCTATGACTCCCCCTCTCTTCCTCTCCCTCTATGACTCCCCCTCTCTGACTCCCCCTCTCTTCCTCTCCCTCTATGACTCCCCCTCTCTTCCTCTCCCTCTATGACTCCCCCTCTCTTCCTCTCCCTCTCTGACTCCCCCTCTCTTCTTCTCCCTCTATGACTCCCCCTCTCTTCCTCTCCCTCTATGACTCCCCCTCTCTTCCTCTCCCTCTATGACTCCCCCTCTCTTCCTCTCCCTCTATGACTCCCCATCTCTTCCTCTCCCTCTATGACTCCCCCTCTCTTCCTCTCCCTCTACGACTCCCCCTCTCTTCTTCTCCCTCTACGACTCCCCCCTCTCCCTCTATGACTCCCCCTCTCTTCCTCTCCCTCTATGACTCCCCATCTCTTCCTCTCCCTCTATGACTCCCCCTCTCTTCCTCTCCCTCTACGACTCCCCCTCTCTTCTTCTCCCTCTACGACTCCCCCCTCTCCCTCTATGACTCCCCCTCTCTTCCTCTCCCTCTATGACTCCCCCTCTCTTCCTCTCCCTCTTACCCAGGAGCATCCCACACTGGCGGTGGAAGACGATGATGACACCATATTGGAGCTGGGAGGAGAGGTAGAGGGAGAAACGGGGGCGGGGCAATCCCGGCAGAGGGGGCGGGACTCGCACCAGCACATAGTCCATGATGTCATCACTGTAGGTGCACAACAAATGGGATATGGCATGATGGCATCCATGTAGACTACTATAGCACAGGGCTAAGAAAGGAATGATTAAAAAACTAAAAATTAAACAGTAGCCTATATTTATATACGTTTTCAATTGTAGAACACTGAAGCTAGCTATACACAAGGATGATGATGATGATAATCCCACCAGAAACGAATGTATGAAGCAAAAGTTTTTCAATGACAAACAGGCAAAGGCAAACCATCTCTTACCATGTTCGTTGGACATTGACTTTCAGGAAATCTTTTCGTGGGATCTTTATCCCTTTGGTGGCAGCCAGCCTAGAATCACCACACAACAGACAGATATTTCCATCATTACAGACAAATGGATATCAGCAATCAGATAGCCCGCCTGCCTTGCGATAGCCCGCACTGCTCCGTTTCACTGCACTGATATGGAAAAAACACTGGAAGCGGTATGATTGGACAGTAATGTCGACCGGAAACCTCTGAAGCGCTCTGATTGGACAAAAGTAGCAGAGCGTGCGCTCTTCGGGTTCGCGGTACATTGAAATTGCTGGACTGAGAGGCTGGCGGGGAAATCAAACTTCTCTTTCAAGCTTTCAGACTGATGATCTCTCTCCTATTCTCTAATATTTTCCTAAACGTTTAAAAGTTTGTCATTTTATGCGTCTCAGTTTAATTCTAGAGCGGCATTCATTGATGTGTCTCTGTTGACAATGAGAAGAGCACAAATGTTTTCTTTATGTTTCCTCTGTGTTTACCTGGTCTATCATTGTTATGTCTGGCTGTTGCACCTGTTCTCCTTTACATGACCCCAGACCCAGACACTAGCAGCTAGATTTAACAGCACGAGAAATATCAGAAAACCATTTTAGATAAATGTATATAGGATAGGCCTAACTAATATTATAATAGTGTTACATTATTATAATAGAGTTATAACTGTGTCTTATTCATTGCAAGGTAGGCCTACATTCATCTTTCATGAAGTAGTCTAGGCTGACTTAGCTATAATTGATCATACAGTAGGCTAGGTAGGCATGATAAGCAGGTAATAGTCAAACTAGGCTATGCCGTGGAGCTCGGGTAGGATTATGACAAAGTTACAAAAACATAATGAGAATCGAATGATCTATTATCCCCATACTTCATTAATATTGCTCCTTCATCCAAATGAAACGGTTCTCTAGCCTACATATCAAATATCAACCGCAATCTTTTAGCAACTTGGCCTACTCACCATATTGTGGAGAAGCAGCCTGTATGACGATTCAAAACGCTCTGGTAGAAAAACATGACTGGTTCCTTACAGATTGATGAGCTAAATAAATCTAACTTTACAACTTTAATTGAAATATAGAATGTAAACCGTTAGGCCTATGTAAAAAATATAATTTATCGTACTGACTGACTTGAACAAGAGGATTGAGGAACAATTTTATTTGATGCAGATGCCCTGACACAACTGCCAATAAGAACCGCCGCGAACTGACAGAAATTGGGCGCGTCTGCACATTTTAGACCATTCCATTGGTCCTTAAGTGAAATCGCCACTTACCTGTGGCACCGGGCCATGCAAAACGAACTCGCCCATTTACAGACATCGTTTACCATTGTCTGGCTCTTAACCAATAGACTGGTCGAACACATGTTGACAAGTAGCCACCTACTCAAGTAATGGGCATAGGGGAATCACATTTTACTCATCATATTTTCAATGAATGTGAATAATATGAACGTTGAAGTTAAACCACATTTATCAAACCCTGACTAATACAGGAAAATCTACTTGATCTTTTCATAACTTCACATGTTTTTTTTGTGCATTATATCCTTCAAATATGGTAAGCAGCAAAACAAATTCACTTGTCAATTAATGTTAACCCAGTCATCTAGGCTATAGACCTAGATCTAGGTGACCAAAAACGAAAACTGAAATAAACTGAAAATATACCTATGACTCCAGGACAAGCCTATTATAATACATTCCCATTAAAACAAATTATCATGATCTTGAATTTTGTTAAATAGAAAGCTTAATCTGGGTCCTTGAAACCTGTCAGAAATGTTTTAAAGATTTATAAACTACCATGGACTCCTGAGCTACATTTGAAGAGTATATTTCCAAAACCCTATTGCCGCGTTAACATGCTAGTCAGAATAGGAAACTCGAAAATGTCTGACTTGACAACTGGTGTAGGCTAGTTATACACGTGCCGCATTCAACCAGTTAGCAAGTCGGAAATATTCGAGTTACCTAGTTCCGACTATGCGCCATAAATCCACTAATTTTTCACATTTGTGTTTTTTCATCAGATATTATTTCTTATGGGTGGGTACCTTAATGTGTGTGTAAAATATTACTCTTCTCAAATTTTAGATGTGTACAAAAATGTTTTTTTGTTGCAAAACGTTATATATCAATTATTTAGCTGGAATGGAATGTTGTATCCTGTATATTTGACTGTGATATTTGGTTGTCTCACGTAGTTATCTTAAGATGAATGCACTTACTGTAAATCGCTCTGGATAAGAGCATCTGCTAAATGCAAAAGTTTTACATAATAGATTACTGTTTTTAAACATTTTTTAAATCATAAAAAAAAATATTGATGTCTCAAATGTAGCATTTTTACATTTCTTTATTAAAAATGTAGTTATTTGTTACATTTGATTGTGTAAAACCTAGCAGTACTAATTATTTATTTCAGAGTGAGGCGGATATACTGTATAGCATTTAGTAAAATAACATGATTATTTGTCTCTCTGAAATGAAACCATCAAGTGATATGACACACACACAGAGACAGACAGACAGACAGACAGACAGACAGAAATACAGACAGGTGTACAGTGAGCTGAAACACAGATAAATGTTAAACATAAAAGTGCCATGAGGGATAGAGCAATGACATTGTGACTGCAAAAATACCAATTACCTATCTATTGTACTGTATTGTATTCTATATTGTATATTGTGTAGTAAACACAACTGTGAACAGATTGACAAACTAATACAGAAAATACTTTACAGAGATCTACTAAAATAATGATTGTTTGTGTATTGATCTGAACTTGTTGTAATTTTACCTTTACACATTGTCTTTGCTGTGTACTTGCCTCTTGACCAGGTTGTCAATACAAATAAAAATGGCATCTCAATTGACCAACGTGATTAAATAGAAGTTGAAAAAACAAAAACAAAACAAAAAGCATTACTAAACACAGAGATTTCTATACAAACTTTAAGGAATAAAGGGGTAGCTGTAACAAAGTAACAGGTGGGATTCTCCCATGGCCTTAAACAACTGCACATTTGAATGACTTGGCATGAAATTATCTTTACCTGTGTTCTGTTACATCACTCAGCCCTTGGCTATGTTCCCAAAATGTTCCACGAGGACACCAACACCAGTGTGTATATAAAGAAGGGGACTGAGCCCAGTAGACTACATTAGTTCTGAAGAGACATTGTTTCAGAATGAGGGGTGCTGTAGCTCTGCAGGTGTTGCTGTTCTGTCTGTCTGGGACATGGGCTCAGGGAGAGAGAGGAGGGGTCAGTGAAGGAGGAGAGAGCAGAGAGAGGGATGCTGAACAGTTGACTACCCAGCCTGAAATCTGGACTGAGCTGAAGGAGCTGAGAGACATTGTGGTGTAACAGAGAGTGGAGCTGAGGAACATGGGGGCCAGACTGAGCACCAGTGAGAGCCAGGTGGAGGAGCTGCAGAAAGAGGTGGTGAACCAGAGAGTGGAGATGAGTGTCACTAAGAATTAACTGCAGTTCTACAAGAATAAGGTGGAGGAACTGGAGAGTGAGAAAACAGGTACTACGTTATGTATATACAGTATCTGAAAAGGATCTAGTTTGTAAATTGATATACATCAGATAAAGAGCCCCTCACATTTTTCTTATAATTCCAGTCCAAGCAGCAGAACTGTCAGCCATGGGGGCCAGAGTGACAGCTAATGAGAGAGAGGTGGAGGAACTGAAGAGAGAGAACACAGGTGAAAGAGGATATTCATTTGAATTTCAGTGTATGTTTGCAGTGGATTGGATTGCACATTCTTCATTCAGTATGGATTAAAAAGCCTCTCTTCATGTTATTGCAGGTTTGAAGGCCAGACTGAGTGCCAGTGAGAGCCAGGTGGAAGAGCTGCAGAAAGAGGTGGTGAACCAGAGAGTGGAGCTGAGTGTCACTAAGAATGAACTACAGTTCTACAAGAACAAGCTGGAGGAACTGGAGGGAGAAAATGCAGGTAAATTGAGGCAGCTATAACTTATGTTATTTGATTACTGTAATTAACAAATAACTAAGTTGGGTTTTGAAGTCATCAACAGTTTATTTGTATCTTTTTACATCATATTCTAGGACTGGAGGTCAGAGTGACAGCCAGTGAGAGAGATGTGGAGGAGCTGAAGACAGAGAATGCATGTAATGTAGCGATAGGAACATATCAGACTGGTCTCATAGACTAGATGTAACATAGTAAATAAATAAATAAAAGATATAAAAAAAGATATAAAAATGTCACATGCGCCGAATACAACAGGTGCAAATAAACTAAAGTAAAACATAAAATAAAAAGTAACAAAATAAAATAACAATAACGAGGCTATAAACAGGGGGTACCGGTACCGAGTCAATGTGCGGGGTTACAGGTTAGTCGAGGTAATTTGTACATGTAGGTAGGGGTAAAGTGACTATGCATAGATAATAAACAGTGAGTAGCAGCAGTGAGCTAGCTAATGTTAGCTTTAGCCACCTAGCCACCTAGCTAACGTTAGCAACAAGAAATTGGAATTCGTAACATTTCATAAATTTTACAAATTCGTAACATATTGTACGTTTTTAGAAAATTTGTCCCATATTGTACGAATTGCAATTTGGTACATATCATACAAATTCTAAACCGTAACATACATGAAATGGATAATGGATTAACACATACCATACAAAACCTAACATATCAAACTAAATGGAGTATCTCAGATATACAGTGGAGAGAACAAGTATTTGATACACTGCCGATTTTGCAGGTTTTCCTACTTACAAAGCATGTAGAGGTCTGTAATTTTTATCATAGGTACACTTCAACTGTGAGAGGCGGAATCTAAAACAAAAATCCAGAAAATCACATTGTATGATTTTTAAGTAATTAATTTGCATTTTATTGCATGACATAAGTATTTGATACATCAGAAAAGCAGAACTTAATATTTGGTACAGAAACCTTTGTTTGCAATTACAGAGATCATACGTTTCCTGTAGGTCTTGACCAGGTTTGCACACACTGCAGCAGGGATTTTAGCCCACTCCTCTATACAGACCTTCTCCAGATCCTTCAGGTTTCGGGGCTGTTGCTGGGCAATACAGACTTTCAGCTCCCTCCAAAGATTTTCTATTGGGTTCAGGTCTGGAGACTGGCTAGGCCACTCCAGGACCTTGAGATGCTTCTTACGGAGCCACTCCTTAGTTGCCCTGGCTGTGTGTTTCGGGTCGTTGTCATGCTGGAAGACCCAGCCACGACCCATCATCAATGCTCTTACTGAGGGAAGGAGGTTGTTGTGCAGTCGTCCTGTCCCCTTTGCAGAAAAGCATCCTCCAAACACGGCGAGTGGAGTTTAGACCAAAAAGCTCTATTTTTGTCTCATCAGACCACATGACCTTCTCCCATTCCTCCTCTGGATCATCCAGATGGTCATTGGCAAACTTCAGACGGGCCTGGACATGCGCTGGCTTGAGCAGGGGGACCTTGCGTGCGCTGCAGGATTTTAATCCATGACGGCGTAGTGTGTTACTAATGGTTTTCTTTGAGACTGTGGTCCCAGCACTCTTCAGGTCATTGACCAGGTCCTGCAGTGTAGTTCTGGGCTGATCCCTCACCTTCCTCATGATCATTGATGCCCCATGAGGTGAGATCTTGCATGGAGCCCCAGACCGAGGGTGATTGACCGTCATCTTGAACTTCTTCCATTTTCTAATAATTGCGCCAACAGTTGTTGCCTTCTCACCAAGCTGCTTGCCTATTGTCCTGTAGCCCATCCCAGCATTGTGCAGGTCTACAATTTTATCCCTGATGTCCTTACACAGCTCTCTGGTCTTGGCCATTGTGGAGAGGTTGGAGTCTGTTTGATTGAGTGTGTGGGCAGGTGTCTTTTATACAGGTAACGAGTTCAAACAGGTGCTGTTAATACAGGTAATGAGGGGAGAACAGGAGGGCTTCTTAAAGAAAAACTTACAGGTCTGTGAGAGCCGGAATTCTTACTGGTTGGTAGGTGATCAAATACTTATGTCATGCAATAAAATGCAAATTAATTACTTAAAAATCATACAATGTGATTTTCTGGATTTTTGTTTTAGATTCTGTCTCTCACAGTTGAAGTGTAATTACAGACCTCTACATGCTTTGTAAGTAGGAAAACCTGCAAAATCGGCAGTGTATCAAATACTTGTTCTCCCCACTGTACGTACAGAATAATACGAAATGCTCTGAGACCACGTTGGAAAATATCTACAGAATTGTGTTTTCATTAGTCTCTATCAGATTGAACACTGTAGGTATATTTCCTGTAATTCTAGTCCAAGCAGCAGAATTGTCAGCCATGGGGGCCAGAGTGACAGCCAGTGAGACAGAGGTGGAGGAGCTGAAGAGAGAGAATGCAGGTAATGGAGGCTATTTCATTGATCCCACTGATTACCATTTTGATAATTTGTTTTTTTATTCAGTATGGATCAGAAAGTATTTTAATATGGTTTTGTCTTTGGAGGACAGGGTGACAGCCAGTTGAAGGAGCTGAATAGAATATATATATATATTATACAGCATATTACATTATTGTGGAACCTCTGTGTTCACAGATAGACCTAAAGTGGCATTCCATGCTGGTTTAGAAAGAACGGTTGGACCCTTTGCTGATAGTAAAATAACTCTGGACTACACTAATGTCACCACAAATATTGGCCAAGCCTACAGCCCAGTTACAGCTCCTGCTTACACACCTGTATCAACTCACATGTCCACATTGGGTAACTACAGGCACCGACATCACTACCAGGCTGCTCCCTGTTTTTCCTCTGATGCAGGTGTCTTCACAGCACCAGTGAGAGGAGTCTACTACATCAGATTCACTGCCATGGACAACCTCTCACCAGCACGGGTAGTTGTGTCTATGTTCAAGAATAACCAGCTTATAACATGGGCAGCTCAGAACAATCACGGAGGCAACCAGTATCTATCCAGTGCGGTGACTCTGGAGCTGGAAGAGGGGGACTTGGTCTACATGCGCCTCCCCTCAGGCAACAAACTCTTTGATGATGATACAATTAGTCACAGCCCCTTCAATGGCTTCCTGCTCTTCCCTATGTGAGGGGAAATCAGATGGAAAGTCAGAGGGTTAAAAGAGCCCCAAATCTTCCTCTAACAACCTGATGACAGAAAAGCAAATTGACTTATTTCTGTTCTACTGATATAGATGTTTTATGTACTAGATTATATGCTATTTTTGAGATGACAGAAAATAACATAAGTCCATTTTGATTGAACTTTATTCATGTGTGTATATTCAGAGGTAATCTGAAGTACATAAACAAATGAATGAACAAATGAATAAATACATGATAAATACATAGGTAAATAACAAAAACAAACAAAGTAGGTTGGTGTTGAATACGTACTAGGTTCATTAACATACTGTAAATATCCAATAAAACTGAAGAACTGTGAACCAGTCATTAAGCAATGGAAATGATTTGAAGTGAGGAATGGTTAGATCAGAATGTTAAGACCAGGGAGTTCAGTCTCAGATCATCTCAATGTCAGCCTCCCTGGCAGGGTTCTTCTTGTGGTACTCAGAGATGCGGCTCTCCATGACCGGACGGAAGTGCCGGACCAGACCCTAAAGTGGAAGAGAAGGTTGGAGTGAAGGAAGAGAAGGAGGAGGGGGTCAGGATGTTACTTCACTAGTATCTCCACATCCGTTCTCATCTAACTCTTCACCCCACTCTAACAACCTGTATCAACCATTGACCTCAGTAGTCTCACCTGTTCCTGTATCAACCTTTGACCCCAGTAGTCTCACTTGTACCTGTATCAACCTTTAACCCCAGTAGTCTCACCTGTTCCTGTATCAACCTTTGACCCCATTAGTCTCACCTGTTCCTGTCTAACCTCTGACCGTAGTAGTCTCACCTGTACCTGTCTAACCTCTGACCCCAGTAGTCTCACCTGTACCTGTCTAACCTCTGACCCCAGTAGTCTCACCTGTACCTGTCTAACCTCTGACCCCAGTAGTCTCACCTGTACAGGCCATGCGGCCCCGTCCCCCAGGGCACAGATGGTATGGCCCTCAATCTGTTTACTCAGCTCCCAGATCATATCAATCTCTGAGTTGGCCGCGTCACCACGCACAAACCGCCACATCATCTTATCCATCCAGTCCACTCCTGGTGGGGGGGAGAGAGAGAGATAGGGCGAGGGACAGAGAGATCAACTAACCACCCAGTTACCTGGTTTTCTTTGTGCCACACAGATATCAAATTATCAGAAGTGAGATGGGGTTTTATGTTTGAGCAATAAGCTATATAGTAGCAAAACCTGTGGACATTATATTATCAAAATAATATAGGGTGGCAGGTAGCCTAGCGGTTAAGGGCGCTGGTTCGAATCCCCGAGCAGACTAGGTGAAGAATCTGCAGATGTGCCATTGAGCAAGGCACTTAACCCTAATTGCTCTGGATAAGAGCATCTGCTTAATGACTAAAATGTAAAAAACAGAGCATGTAGTACCTTACCTTCCCTACAGGGGGTGCACTGGCCACAGCTCTCATGTTTATAGAACTCAACCAGACGGGCGATGGCTCTGATTACGTCAGTCTGGGAGAATGGAGTACACACATATTCTTCACAATTTGATTTGTTCTTATAAAACAATGTTCATCAATATAAAGTAAATAGTGTGTGCGTGAGTGCATGTTTACAGATTTGTCCATGACGATGATGGCGGCAGTGCCCAGAGCGGACTCTGCGCGGACGAGGTCATCAAAATCCATCATGACATCATCACACACAGAGCGAGGGATAATGGGTGTGGAGGAGCCTCCAGGGATCACTCCCAGTAGGTTGTCCCAGCCGCCCCTCACACCTCCTGAACCAATCAGAGTCGAGGGGAAGGGAGTGTCAGGCGCACAAATATCAGCAGCACCAATAATATACCCACTCTGGCATACACACACAGTAACACAAATACAGGCAGTACTAGAAAACTTGTCACATTAACACTTGCACGAACACACACAGACGCACACACACCTGCGTGTCTCTCTATGAGTTCTCTGAGAGGAATGGACATCTCTTCCTCTACTGTGCATGGAGTGTTCACATGACCAGAGATGTTGAACAGCTTTGTCCCAGCATTCCTCTCTCTCCCAAAGCTTGCAAACCACGCTCCACCTCGACGACAGATAGCAGGCGCCACGGCAACCGTCTCCACGTTAGCAACCGTTGTTGGGCATCCGAACACCCCTGGAGACCCAAAGACAATGTGGTACATTGAGAGAAAATCAATAAGAAGAGCATTTATTTTCACAGTATAATCTACAGAAAACAATTGAACTGTCAGAAATGCAATGTACAGTTCCCTTATGGAAAAAAACCACATGAACCACATTCATGTTTTTATGTGATCACATGTGAAGTTAATGTGATAACATGTGACAACATGTAAAGCAACCTGTGATAACATGAAACTACACATTTTTCTGTTAGGGTTTTGGTAGACCATATTATCATTCTTTTGGTTGTTTCTTTTTTGGCAAGAAGGAGGTAAATCCAAAGGTGGTAGGTGTTTACCTATGTTAGCAGGTAAGTTAGAAAGGAGTGACAGGAGAAAGGGGTCAAAGATCAAGGTCAAAGGTGGTAGGTAATTTCCTCACCTATGTCAGCGGGGAAGGGTGGTTTGAGTCGGGGTTTCCCCTGCTTGCCCTCCAGGGACTCGATGAGGGCCGTCTCCTCCCCACAGATGTAGGCTCCTGCTCCCCGCATCACAAACACATCAAAGTCGTACCCAGAGCCACACGCGTTCTTGCCTATCAACCCTGCTACATACGCCTCGTTTATCGCCACCTGGTGGACAGGACAGGACATACTGTAAGTGTGTGTGTGCTCGTGTGTGGAGGAGACAGGAGAGGACATGACTCTAACCAGCCTGAGCAGGTAGTCTGACCTGTGTATTGGAGGACTCGTTGTAGAACTCTGACCTGTGAATTGGAGGACTCGTTGTAGAACTCTGACCTGTGAATTGGAGGAATCGTTGTAGAACTCTGACCTGTGAATTGGAGGACTCGTTGTAGAACTCTGACCTGTGTATTGGAGGACTCGTTGTAGAACTCTGACCTGTGTATTGGAGGACTTGTTGTAGAACTCTGACCTGTGCATTGGAGGACTCGTTATAGAACTCTGACCTGTGCATTGGAGGACTCGTTATAGAACTCTGACCTGTGTATTGGAGGACTCATTGTAGAACTCTCCTCTGATGTAGATGTAAGCGGCGCGGGCTCCCATGGCCCTCCCAGCCACCAGGCAGCCCTCCACCAGCTTGTGAGGGTCGTGACGCATAATCTCTCTGTCCTTACACGTCCCTGGCTCTCCTTCATCTGCATTCACTACCAGGTACTTAGGCCTGAGATACAGACACAGATACTGTATGTTATACACCAGTGGAGGCTCCTCTGAGGAGGAAGGGGAGGACCATCCTCCTCCGTGAATTTCAGAAACATTTAAATAGTGAAACATTTCAAAAGTGATCCTTTTTAGATAAAACTATACTAAATATATTCACGTCAACAAATAATTGATTAAAACACACTGTTTTGCAATGAAGGTCTACAGTAGCCTCAACAGCACTCTGTAGGGTAGCACCATGGTGTAGCCGGAGGACAGCTAGCTTCCGTCCTCCTCTGGGTACATTGACTCAATACAAAACCTAGGATGCTCGTGGTTCTCACCCCCTTCCATAGACATTTACATTTACATCATTTAGCAGACGCTCTTATCCATAGACTTACACAGTAATTATGACAACATCCAGAGGATGTCCTCCAACCTATAAGAGCTCTTGCAGCATGAACTGACATGTTGTCCACCCAATCAAAGGATCAGAGAATGAATCTAGTACTGAAAGCATAAGCTACAGCTAGCTAGCACTGAAGTGCATAAAATGTGGTGAGTAGTTCACTCAAAGAGAGAGAAAGACAATAGTTGAACAGTTTTGAACAAATAAATGTATTCAAAAGTGAAGGAGAAGCAAGAGAGAGAGAGAGCTAGTTATATTTAGTATTTTTTTCACTTTCACTTAGCTAGAGAATGCAGCTAGCTAGTTTAGCCTACTCAAACACCCGGCTCAGAGAGGTATGCTATGTTAGCTAGCTGACTATGGCTATCCAACACTGGAACTCTTCCAAGTCAAGGTAAGCTTTTGGTTGTATTAATTTATTGCCTCCGGGGCCCGCCGGTGTAACTACTAAACTCCTTGCTGATTGTACACTGTATTGCATGATTGTAGCGGGTTTACTAACACGTTAGTTCTAGTAGCTATGTTGACTATTTCATTATAATATGGTGACAACGATGTAGGCTGTGTGTTGCGGTTAGCGGTTATGATATGAAGGTTTGGCTTGGAAAGGTTTTTTCGCCTGGTTACAGACAGCTGATGTGTTGTGCACTGGAGTCCACAAGCGAAGTGAAAAGGTGAGAGGAGGAGAGCATGTAGATGCGAGAAGAAATTATCCAACGATCAAAGGGATCATGGTGTATGTACAGTACCAGTCAAAAATTTGGCCACACCTACTCATTCCAGGGTTTTTCTTTATTTTTACTATTTTCTACATTGTAGAATAATAGTGAAGACATCAAAACTATGAAATAACACATATGGAATCATGCAGTAGCCAAAAAAGTCTTAAATAAATCAAAATAGATGTAATATTTTAGATTCTTCAAAGTAGCCACCCTTTGCCTTGATGACAGCTTTGCACTTTTGGCATTCTCTCAACCAGCTTCACCTGGAATACTTTTCCAACAGTCTTGAAGGAGTTCCCACATATGCTGAGCACTTGTTGGCTGCTTTTCCTTCACTCTGCGGTCCAACTCATCCCAAACCATCTCAATTGGGTTGAGGTTGGGTGATTGTGGAGGCCAGGTCATCTGATGCAGCACTCCATCACTCTCCTTCTTGGTCAAATAGCCCTTACACAGCCTGGAGCGCAAACAGGTGGGATGGGGTATCGCTGCAGAATGCTGTGGTAGCCATGCTGGTTGCCATGCTGACCTGCCTTGAATTCTAAATAAATCACCAACAGTGTCACCAGCAAAGCACCCCCACAGCATCACACCTCCTCCTCCATGCTTCATGGTGGGAACCACACATGCAGAGATCATCCGTTCACCTACTCTGCGTCTCACAAAGACACGGCGGTTTTAACCAAAAATCTCAAATTTGACTCAAATTAACTTTTAAGAAGGCACACCTGTTAATTGAAATTCATTCCAGGTGACTACATCATCAAGCTGGTTGAGAGAATGCCAAGAGTTTGCAAAGCTTTCATCAAGGCAAAGGGTGGCTACTTTGAAGAATCTCAAATATAAAATATATTTTGATTTGTTTAACACTTTTTTGGTTACTACATGATTCCATATGTGTTATTTCATAGTTTTGATGTCTTCACTATTATTTTACAATGTAGAAAATAGTAAAAATAAAGAAAACCCTGGAATGAGTAGGTGTGTCCAAACTTTTGACTGGTACTGTATGCTGCTGCTATGAAAGTGAACTGTGTTTGCGTGTGATCAGGGGTGTATTCAATTTGCTTACCGCCCCAATAGATCCACAGATGATGCAATTGCCATCACACTGCACACTGCCCTATCCCATCTGGACAAGAGGATTACCTATGTAAGAATGCTGCTCATTGACTATAGCTCAGCATTCAACACCATAGTACCCTCCAAGCTCATCATTAAGCTCTAGGCCCTGGGTCTGAACCCCGCCCTGTGCAACTGGGTCCTGGACTACCTGACGGGCCGCCCCCAGGTGGTGAAGGTAGGAAACAACATCTCCACTTCACTGATCCTCAACACTGGGGCCCCACAAGGGTGCGTGCTCAGCCCCCTCCTGTACTCCCTGTTCACCCATGACTGCGTGGCCAAGCACGCCTCCAACTCAATCATCAAGTTTGCAGACGACACAACAGTAGTAGGCTTGATTACCAACAATGACGAGACTGCCTACAGGGAGGAGATGAGGGCTCTGGGAGTGTGGTGCCAGGCAAATAACCTCTCACTCAACATTAACAAAACAAAGGAGATGATCGTGGACTTCAGGAAACAGCAGAGGGTGCACCCCCCTATCCACATCACCGACAAACTGAAATGGTCCACCCACGCAGACAGTGTGGTAAAGAAGGCGCAACAGAGCCTCTTCAACTTCAGGAGGCTGAAGAAATTTGGCTTATCACCTAAAACCCTCACCAACTTTTACAGATGCACAATTGAGAGCATCCTGTCGGGCTGTATCACCGCCTGGTACGGCAACTGCACCACCCACAACCGCAGGGCTCTCCAGAGGGTGGTGCGGTCTGCCGAACGCATTACCGGGGGCAAACTACCCGCCCTCCAAGACACATACAGCACCCGATGTCACAGGAAGGCCAAAAAGATCATCAAGGACATCAACCACCCGAGCCACTGCCTGTTCACCCCGCTATCATCCAGAAGGCGAGGTCAGTACAGGTGCATCAAAGCTGGGACCGAGAGAATGAAAAACAGCTTCTATCTCAAGGCCATCAGACTGTTAAATAGCCATCACTAGCACATTAGAGGCTGCTGCTGCCTATTGAAATCACTGGCCACTTTAAGAAATGGAACACTAGTCACTTTAATAATGTTTACATATCTTGCACTACTCATCTCAAATGTATATCCTGCATTCTATTCTATAATATTCTTCTGTATCTTAGTCCATGCCGCTCTGTCATTGCTTGTCCATATATGTATATATTCTTAAATCCCATTCCTTACTTTTTTTGTGTGTATTGGGTATATGTTGTGAAATTGTTAGATATTACTGCACTGTCGGAGCTAGAAGCACAAGCATTTCGCTACACCCAACATATGCTAAACATGTGTATGTGAAAAATAACATTTGATTTGATTTGATTTGTATTCATTCCGCCGATTCTGTTGAAAACGTTTATTAAACGGACGCAAACGGAACAGGCTAGAGTGTACAAGGCGGTATTGAATGTATCAAATTTCTCTCGACCTGTGCACCTAGCGTACATGGTAAACTTTCATTCATAGGCTAGGTTGTAGCAACCTCATGATGGGTATAGGGAAAACTTGAGTATAATGTAGTAGCCTAAATCTATTGATGTTACATTGAGCTGGGTGAGTCCCCTGTAGCTCAGTTGGTAGAGCATGGCGCTTGCGACGCCAGGGTTGTGGGTTCGTTTCCCAAAGGGGGCCAGTATGAAAATTTATGCACTCACTAACTATAAGTTGCTCTGGATAAGAGTGTCTGCTAAATGACTAAAATGTGAATGGAATATAAATGACAGTCATCCAATATGCTATAATAGAAATAAGGCCATGCTTATAAAAAAATGGCACCGACTGCCACACATTTACATTTTAGTCATTTAGCAGACGCTCTTATTCAGAGCGACTTACAGGAGCAATTAGGGTTAAGTGCCTTGCTCAAGGGCACATCAACAGATTTTTCACCTAGTCGGCTCGGGGATTAGAACCAGCGACCTTTCGGTTACTGGCACTACGCTCTTAACCACTAAGCTACCTGCCGCTACCTACACACACACATACTTTCTCTCTCTCTCGCTCTCTTTCTTACCTGCCGTCACTGGGTTTGTTCATGAAGCCCCACTTCATGCCGGTGGGGAAGCCAGCTCCTCCTCTCCCTCTCAGACCAGACACCTTGACCTCGTTCAGGATCCAGTCTGTCCCCTTCAGGAGGATCTCTTTAGTCTTATACCAGTCACCCCGACGCAGAGCACCCTTCAGGCTGGGGACACAATGGGAAATATAGATGGTGTTTTTAAATAGGCCACTATCCCCTAATACTTCCTATGTACTTGGTGTATGTGTTGTTTTCAGATATCATGTATTCTCGGGTAGGTTAAGGGAAGGGGACAAGGAGAGGAGGACACTTTATGGATGGTTAAGAAGGGGGCAAGAGTACTGTATGTGCATAGATTTGATGGTATCCAGAGTGTGTATGTGCACAGTGATGTTATGTTGGGATGTTACTACCTCCAGTCATGACGGCCATACAAGTTTGTGAAAATCCGGTCCTGATCACTCAAGGGACCAAATTTAGTCTTCTTTGGATTCTCCTAGCAACCCAGATAAACACACAGAATAATTTATGTAACGATAATAGGCTAGATGGAGACCTAGGCAGTTGTAGCCTAGTCTAGAAAACAGAAATGGTTTAAACTACACTAGGTGAGAGAAGGCTACCTGTTGCTTCGCCGCGGTGCTGTAGCGCTGGCCCAGATGGGGCGAGAGGCACTGCTGCGCGGCCGCCGAGTGCGCACCTGCGCTTCCTAGCATCCGGCGCAGCGTCAACATCCTGAGAGTGAAGGGAACTTTGTTTGTAGCCATCTAGCTATCTAGTCCAGTTAGCCAGTTATTGGCCTAGTGCTCATTTAAGAATCTATACTTTAATAACGATTTAAGATACCTTAAGCAGCATATGGCAAATTATTCTATGTACATTTGGCCAAACAAATGAAAAAAAAAGCTTATTTACGGTTACTGGTCCAGTTAAATTAGCCTAGTTGAGCTAATTTAGCTGCTAATTTGTGCTGCTAAGAATGTTCTAGCTAACTAATCTCCATTCACCTTCCTGACGCTGTCATTAGATGACCAAGGATGTTGTTGATAACCTGAAAGGTTTCCCTCTTTGGGCCGTTGCTTCTCTCCTTGATTTGTTCACTGCCGTCTCAAAAATGACAAAACACTCCCAAATTCAGTTTAGTTAGCAGTGCGGTCGGTTGTTGGCCAGGCTACCTAGTTGGGTTAGCTAACTCAACTAGTGCTGCTAATCAGATTATGACGTTCTGTGGCCCGTGCGCCTGCGACAACCCAAAGCCACAGGTGTCGAGGCTGGCTGACATTCCTCCCTGCATCATTGGCAGAAGTGCTTCTGGCTACAGTGTATGTGAAAGACTGCAGCTAAGAAGCTAGGCCTACTCAGTGCATACATTTTTTGTTGTCCATAATAATCTACTATAATTGAACACTTTTTGCTGTGGGAAATCTATTGCATTGGGAATTGCAGTTAGGCTCTGATCTTGTATTGGCTAAATAAATGCACTAAATTAAAGTTCCAAATTACAACTAATTTACTACAATGTAATACAGCAGGAAGCAGGCTGTAGACTAATACATAAGGCCTAGGCTACCATCTATGGAACCATGCATTAGTGTCAAACAAACAAACAACACAATCAGACAGAGATAGATATTTGTTTATTTATCTGTTTTCTTTACATTATCTGAAACAAATTATGGGGAAATGAATTAATATCTCTGACAGAAGGTCCACTAAAAACGGAAAGACAAAAATGTATCCCTGATAGTGAGGTCTCTATTCAAAACAGACCCCAGATCCCTTCACCAAAGCCAAAGAAAACTACAAAGTCCCATAGAAAAACACAACGCTTCACAGCTGGCATACTGTTTATCTCTCATTCACTCACCAAGCTCTCCAAATGCTGGTAGCAACACCCCTCAGCATAGAAAACCTTTCAGCACAATGTGTGTGACTGGCGGGTTTCAATTGATGTACACTACATTGTGCACGTTTTACCATACAAATGGATATCTTTACTACTTCTGGATTTGCTTTTATCCTACTTCCTCATACGCATGTGGTACAAGGTGTTATATTGAAACCGTACTTTTGAGTGAAAGGTTTCACTACCCCCTTCAGACACATGTATGAACATACATAGGCTACATACATACACAGCATATCTCCCCCACAATTTTGCATAATTACTTTGTGCATTGCTCAAGAGTTCCTGAGAATAGTTGCAGCACAAAGACAAAACAAAAGACCAAGGCAGCTTCACCCCTTTACATAGCAGTCTCTTATCATCATTATTACACTAAGCAGTAGAAAGAATATAGACAAATGTTATTATCAAGAATTTAAGGAACGATATATAGATATCTTCTCTTACAATCATAAACGATACTGAGTGACGTCATGGAATGGATAAGGAGGTGAAACAAAAAACATAAAAGCTCTCAATAATTTTAGTGCAAATAAATCAGAAACAAGGAACCTTTTTTTCTACATAGCGTGGGATGGATAGCACACACAGGTCCAGTATGCTACAGCTACATAAGGCTAGAGTTACAGCCCTCGTAACTAGTTGTAAATAAAAAACACAACTCACTATCACCTAAAGAGTGACAGACTTTGAAGAAATAGTTGATTATCTGTAAGCAAAGCAGCCTTACTCCTGTAATGCGCCACCCAAGATGGCCGCTGGTCTCCTAGAGACAGGCCCCCTACAGGGCCTATCTTGGATTTATACACACAGCTTTGACAGATTACACAATAACATACAGTACATGTTGAATCAACAACACAGTTCTCTCCCTAAGTGCAGTTGATGCTTATCTCTTTAACTGAAAGTGTCAAATGGCTACGGTGCGACAGTCGTCTTGTGCTCTAGAGAGAGAGAGAGAGAGAGAGGCTCTGTCGGTCTCTTTTCCTTCTCTCTTTTCTGATCCCTTCTTTCTACCCCGGAGGATGGAATGTGCTGGTATTATTGCAGTACCTTTTCGGGGTGTGATGTGTTGTGCAAAACAAATGCAAAAGGAGGAAGAATAGCCAACAGAGGACCTATCACCCAACAGGGCACTGGGTGTATGGGTCTTTCTTAGCCGTCACTTTAAGCACAATGCAGTTTCTCTTTAGACTCAAAAGGAAGCAGGTACGAAGCACTTCAACTGTGCCAGAAGGGGACCGAGCCGAGTGGTGCTGCGGGTCACTGTGTCAAACCCTGGGTCGGATCACTGTGGATACCCTGGGTCAGGTCACTGTGGATACCCTGGGTCAGGTCACTGTGGATACCCTGGGTCAGGTCACTGTGGATACCCTGGGTCAGGTCACTGTGGATACCCTGGGTCAGGTCACACACACACACAGTTTCAACTGGAAAGCCACAATAAATAACAATAAATAAATAAATACAGAGCGATCAAGAGATCAAGGTCTCTCTCTCACTCCCTACTTCCCTCTTGGTCTCTCCTTTTCTCTCACTCTTTTTGCAATCAACAAAAAACAAGGAGTGCATGATCAGAAGACGTTCTAAAGAAGGAGACTTTGGAAAGGAATGGTCCCCCGTCAATGTCAAAAAGTAAACGCTAAAGCAACAAACACACACCTCTCATTAACAATCATCCAATGACCCTGCAAACGTAGTCTAGTTTTGGTCAGGCATTTTTCACAGTGCACTAGAGCTCCACAGAGAATCTAACCTATGGAAGCAGTCTTCAACCCTTCTATCACTCTGCAGCGGAGAACCGGGCAAATCAAGACAGGTCTTTGAACCAAACCTTGGCTCTAAAATCCCAGGATCCCTCTTAGAGCCATCCCACTGGGCACAGACATCAATTCAACATCTATTCCACGTTGGTTTCATGTAATTTAATTGAAATGACGTGGAAACAACAATGATTCAACCAGTGTGTGCCCATTGGGATCTCAATCTATAGCTCTGGTGCTCCTGTGCTTGATCAAACTGATTGAT
The DNA here is from genome assembly GCF_964263955.1 of Coregonus lavaretus. Taxonomy (NCBI): domain Eukaryota; kingdom Metazoa; phylum Chordata; class Actinopteri; order Salmoniformes; family Salmonidae; genus Coregonus; species Coregonus lavaretus. The sequence goes on from NC_140000.1 coordinate 8,455,510, forward strand.
TAGGAAGAAATACATTGACATCTTTGGTATAATCAGTGCCTTATAAAAAGAAGGGCATGAAAATCTACTTACAACGGACAGCAAAATAATAAGCCTTAAAATAAGACCACTACGGTTAGATAATGGCTATCTTCAATAGGAAACCTGTGTGACTTGTTGCCATTGGAGACTAGCTCCACCAATAACCACTAGAGGGTAGTACATTACACCCAAAGTGGAACAGCAGATTCTACACCTACTACTATATTTACCTAATTTAGCAGGCGTAAAACAAATGCCTGAGCGGGTCGGAAGAAACCGGAAGCTACCGGTTTTCATGGCTTTGTGTCTTCTCTGCTTTTCCACTGAAAACCGGATGCTCCCGGTTTCTTACGACCCTGCTGAGAGTGCTACTATAATGACATGAAGAGTGATAGGGTTTAGTAGGCCTAGATGGATGTTGTACATACATTGTTTGAACTTCAATAACATTTGATTGTTATATTACTCTAACAGCACTCTGCTCAAAAATACATTATTTGTTGAATCATTTCTTGTTGTTATTTTTTTTACATTTGGACACCTTATTTTTCTCAGCTGTAGATTTCAGTTTGCATAGTGAGAGAAAATCACCCCATATCCCCATCAGTACATATATGCGCAAAACATTCCCTCAATAAAGCCTATTTTTATGTACAGCAAATAAGAATAACCAGAGCATTAAATAAAATAGCTCAAACATGAAATACAGTAAATTAAGACAACTAGAAACAGAACTCGAGACAACTGAAATAAAAACAGAGAGCCATGAAACAACAGTAAGAAATAAGAAAACCCGTTTTCCATTATTTTTTTGGGATTGTTTAGTCTTTCTCTAAGCGCTTTGTAAGAAGGAGCAGGTCCAGTCACCTGAGTGAGATCCCCATCCTTACTGTGGGTGCCACACACACACAAACACACACACACACTTATGCATATACAAATGCACATACGCGCACACACACACATGCACTCTCTTCTCTTCTTCTCTTCTCACTCGTCTTCCTCATCTTCTTCTGCCATTTCCTCCTCTGCCTCCTCCTCTGCCTCCTCCTCCCATCTTGCATGCTGAAGTGCAGGAGAGTGGCCCCCGCCTGCCTCCTCCCATCTTGCATGCTGAAGTGCAGGAGAGTGGCCCCCGCCTGCCTCCTCCCCTTCCACCCCCCTCGCCCCCAGCTCCAGGCTTCTCCACAGCAGACCAGTGTAGGGCAGCCTGTGAGGCCCTAAGAGGGCTAAAGCTCGCTCCCTGTCAGCCTCCTTCTGGAACACCATTTGACCTCCAGCCCCAGCCCCAACCCCAGCCTCATCCCCCAGGCCCACCATCCCAGCACGGGGGTGGAATGCTGAGGCGTGGGGCTGCAGGGCCAGATTCTCCAGAGGGTCGAGCTGGTCTGGAGAATGCCCTCTTCCTCCTCCTCCTCCTCCTCCTCCTCCTCCTCCTCCTCTAGCCCTTCTGCCCTCCTCCCCGTGGTCAGCCCCAGACCCGCGCCTTGGACGTGCCCGGGTACGGACCTCCAGGCAGCTGAGGCCCTTGCGGTGGCGCTGGAGGTGGTCCTCGCGGGCGAAGGCCTTGTGGCAGAGCGGGCACTCGAAGGGTCGCGCCCCGCTATGGAGAGACAGGTGGTTCTTCAGGTCGTAGGAATGCAGGAAGCGGGCGGGGCAGTGAGGGCAGGGGTACGGACGCTCCCCTGTGTGTTTACGCATGTGGATCTTCAACTTGTCATTCCTGAGAGAGAGCGAGAGAGAGAGAGAGAGAGAGAGAGAGAGAGAGAGAGAGAGAGAGAGAGAGAGAGAGAGAGAGAGAGAGAGAGAGACAGAGAGAAACAGGTGAGAACAGAGGGAAACAGGAAAGAGGATAAGGGTTTAGCATCACATGTAGGACATTGCTAGCCCTGTAATCTGTTATAGTTAATAGTATTAAAATACAAACGTACGTACCTGGTGAAGCGGACCCCGCAGGTAGAGCACTCGAATGGTTTCTCCCCGGTGTGTGTTCTCATGTGTCTGGGCAGCTTCCCCGCTCCGTGGATGATCTTCTGACAGACAGGACACTGCTGGGGGGTCTGAGACTTCCTCTTCCTACCCCCTCCTCCTGGCCCCGTGGCCCCCCCTTGCTCTGCCAGGGGGGCGGAAGTAAAGCTGGGCACCCCTCCGTTCCCTACTCCCTCCATCTCCTCCTCGTCTTCTGACAGTCTGTCGTCTGAGAGAGGGAGAGGGGGGTGGGGGGCGAGGAGGCGCTCCTGAGGCCAGTGCACCTCTCCGTTGACTGCTGTACTCCCTCTACCTGCACCCCTGCCCTGCTTCCGATCCCCGTTCTGTCCCGTGGTGGAGGGGTGCTCTTCCTGCTCAGGGCTGGGGGGTCGGGTGGAGGGTTGAGAGCGGGCCCCATCTTGAACAGGTGAGGGGTGTGGAGGAGGAGTGGAGGGGTGCTGGTGTGTGTTGACATTCGGGCGATGAGGCAGTGGCTGGTGGTGTGACGACTCCACCTTGGTGACTCTCCGTCTGTCTATCTTCCTCCGGGAGCCTTTCTTCATCCCCCTCGCCACCTCGCTCTCCCTCTCCGCCTGTACCCTCTGCTCCCCCGTCTCCCACTCTACCTCCCCCGCCGTCTCCCCCAGTATGTCTCTACAGGCGTCAACCACACACTGGATCCCCAGTAACTGAGCCCCTCTCAACACATCTCTCATGCCAGAGCTGCGGATGGTCAGGGTGGCCGTGTAGGCGAACTCCAGCAGGGCATCCAGGGCATCGGGCGTTACACAGTCCAGCTGGCATACACTGAACCCTCCTCCTCCCCCCGCCTCTGCCCCCTCCTCCGCCCCAAACAGCCCGCGGAAGTAGAGGCTGACGGCAGCCATGACGGAGCGGTGGGTGGGGTAGCGGGCGCCCCGCGAGGTCAGGGTGAGGTCACAGAGTTGCCCCGCCCTGCGCTGGGCGTTGAGGCGAAACAGGAGCTCGCTGCTGTGCTCTGGGAAGGGGATCCCGATCAGACCGTCCTCTCCTGGAGACATCGCCACCTGCAGGAGGGAACAGTTGGTTAGAATAACACAGATATTGAAGTTCAGGCTGAGTCAAACTCATTCGGTGGCCACGGATGTATTTTTTAACATGGAAAAAAATAAGAATCAGAGAAAAATGTTTAACATTTCTTCTGGTGTGGTGACATCATCACAATATTGTGTATGCTTTTGATATAGATCACATTTCATTGCTTTTGATACCAGGAAACAAATGCACAAATACCTAGAATACCTCAGTGCATGCACGCGCCCTTTGACAAGTAAAACTGTGTTAGTTAATGCAGTCACGGTGCAGAGATATTTTGGTTGGTACTGTAGCCTTTCATTACTAGCGTGACTTACACAAGGAGCCCTCCTTCACGTGAGGGACCATATTAAACAAGAGCTTAGCGCTATCCTTCCTTCAATTTGTTTTACTTTTTTTTTTACATTTTTTGTCATTTAGCAGACGCTCTTATCCAGAGCAACTTACAGTTTAGTGAATACATATTTTTTTATACTGGCCCCCCGTGGGAATCGAACCCACAACCCTGGCGTTGCAAACGCCATGCTCTATTAACTGAGCTACATCCCTGCCGGCCATTCCATCCCCTACCCTGGACGACGCTGGGCCAATTGTGCGCCGCCCATGAGTCTCCCGGTCGCGGCCGGCTGCGACAGAGCCTGGATTCGAACCAGGATCTCTAGTGGCACAGTTAGCACTGCGATGCAGTGCCTTAGACCACTGCGCCACTCAATCACTGCTCCCCTCTCCCTATCACTCCTCCCCTCTTCCTCGAACATCCACCCCCTCAACCCCAGATTATGACATCAGGAAAAAGTGATTTTGGCAGAGGGGGTGGAAAGGGGGGACAACTTGGAGGATCAGAAGGGGTAGAGGAGAAGGGGGTGCCAGAGAGAGAGAGTGTGTGTGTGTGTGACAGAGAGTTTGATAGTATTAGCTCCTTGATTAAAAATAGAGAGAGAGACGAAGGAGAGGAAGAGATAGAATGAGGAAGGTGAAAGAGAGGAGTCAGACTGTACTGGGCCAAATCCAGACTTAGGACGACATCGACATACACAAGGTGTTAGAGCTTTTACGTATGTCACATCGTCAAAGGAAGATTCAAGTTATATGGGTATAGTTCAAGTCAGGATTCTGCCCACTGAATCTAACCTTAACAGTGTGTGTGTGGTATTTCCTGAAACAAACTTTTACATAGAGAAGGGTTAATGTTGGGTAAAACAAGACGTGTCTAGAAGTGTTTGTGTGAGGATAACAGAAGCTTGTTCTTCTCCTCCCTTCTTTTCACCACCTCATCACCCACTCTCCTGTCCTTCCTTTCACACATGCCCTCCAGGGGAGGTGTATAATGGAGGAAGAGAGAGTGAGACAGAGAGTGTGAAACAGAGAGAGTGAAACAGAGAGAGTGAGACAGAGAGTGTGAGACAGAGAGTGTGAGACAGAGAGTGTGAGACAGAGAGTGTGAAACAGAGAGTGTGAGACAGAGAGTGTGAGACAGAGAGTGTGAGACAGAGAGTGTGAGACAGAGAGAGTGAGACAGAGAGAGCATTTAGGCCTACAACAGAGAGTGAAACAGAGAGAGCATTTAGGCCTACAACAGAGAGAGTGAAACAGAGAGAGCATTTAGGCCTACAACAGAGAGAGTGAAACAGAGAGAGCATTTAGGCCTACAACAGAGAGAGTGAGACAGAGAGAGCATTTAGGCCTACAACAGAGAGAGTGAGACAGAGAGAGCATTTAGGCCTACAACAGAGAGAGTGAGACAGAGAGAGCATTTAGGCCTACAACAGAGAGAGTGAGACAGAGAGAGCATTTAGGCCTACAACAGAGAGAGTGAGACAGCGAGAGCATTTAGGCCTACAACAGAGAGAGTGAGACAGCGAGAGCATTTAGGCCTACAACAGAGAGAGTGAAACAGAGAGAGCATTTAGGCCTACAACAGAGAGAGTGAGACAGAGAGAGCATTTAGGCCTACAACAGAGAGAGTGAAACAGAGAGAGCATTTAGGCCTACAACAGAGAGAGTGAGACAGCGAGAGCATTTAGGCCTACAACAGAGAGAGTGAAACAGAGAGAGCATTTAGGCCTACAACAGAGAGAGTGAGACAGAGAGAGTATTTAGGCCTACAACAGAGAGAGTGAAACAGAGAGAGCATTTAGGCCTACAACAGAGAGAGTGAGACAGAGAGAGCATTTAGGCCTACAACAGAGAGAGTGAAACAGAGAGAGCATTTAGGCCTACAACAGAGAGTGAAACAGAGAGAGCATTTAGGCCTACAACAGAGAGAGTGAAACAGAGAGAGCATTTAGGCCTACAACAGAGAGAGTGAGACAGAGAGAGCATTTAGGCCTACAACAGAGAGAGTGAAACAGAGAGAGCATTTAGGCCTACAACAGAGAGAGTGAGACAGAGAGAGCATTTAGGCCTACAACAGAGAGAGTGAAACAGAGAGAGCATTTAGGCCTACAACAGAGAGAGTGAGACAGAGAGAGCATTTAGGCCTACAACAGAGAGAGTGAGACAGAGAGAGCATTTAGGCCTACAACAGAGAGTGTGAGACAGAGAGAGTGAGACAGAGAGAGCATTTAGGCCTACAACAGAAGGTTGTGTCTTACTCCATTTGACTAATCTCAGGCCACTGACTCCCAAGGTCCATAGACTACTTTCTAGGTAGGTTACCAGGTCTATAGAAGTCTATACTGTCTATGTATCCATATGATGAGGTTTATTTATAACACCAAGGGCTCTCCTCTCCTGTTCCCCTGGCTCTCACCTAACCCCCTCTCCTTTTCCACAGTACCACTCACACCTGAGCAGACCACATTTTCCACAAACAACAGACTGACTCCCCCCTCCTCCCCCACCTTTGTCTCGCTCCCATAGCATCCACCAACAGCCCCCTAACCATCCTATAATACTGTCCACATAGCACCCCGAGGGGCTCTCCTCGACGACGGTACATTCTGTTTCACCTGACTAACCTGCTCCAAGACACACCCCATTAAATACACACGTTGCGTGTCACTCTCTTGGCTCCCCGAGTCCCCATTGTTCAGTTCAGTTTGTGGTTTGTTGATCTTCATGCAATGTCAAAAACACACACACCCCACCCATACAGTCCACACACACTAACGTTCACATCGTTGCTCTTCAACAGAAACCCCAATCCCACCAGTCCCAATAGAACCTTACCTCCCAACCTCAACCCATCCAGCTGAGTCTAAACCCAAAATCCAAACGGGACCCCTACCTTTCCTGCCTTCATGACTGATAGTGGGACCGTCGACTGGAGGCGATGCTGTGTCTGTGTCATGGCATAAGTATTTTTGTACTTCAGTCTTCCTCGCTCTTACTTGCTCCTTCCTTCCTTTCTTCCTTTCTTTCTTTCTTTCTTTCTTTCTTTCTTTCTTTCTTTCTTTCTTTCTTTCTTTCTTTCTTTCTTTCTTTCTTTCTTTCTTTCTTTCTTTCTTTCTTTCTTTCTTTCTTTCTTTCTTCCTTCCTTTATTATAGCCTTCTATTCTCCCTCTCTCTCCTTAAACCTTTAACTCTCGAAGTTCAGAGAAGTTGGGGTTACGCGTTCATCCTTGGGGATGTCTACCTCTTTCTCGCTCGCTCACTCGCTTCCTGTTTTATGAAAAGAAGGTGTTCGGTGGCGGAGAGAGAGATTGAGAGATACCCCCTCCCCCTTCTCGCCCACACGCCCCTCTCTCCAAAATACAGCGGGTCGATTTTCCGAAACGAGCGATCGTAAGTTTCCGAAATACACAACTTCCTGGCCTGCCCCTTCCCGACCACAGATCTGACCTCTGACCTCGGCTGATGGACAGGTAGGAAGGATGTTTGTCCATCCGTCTCTAGACAGGTGGTGGGAACTTGGGTACAATAGTCTAAAGTAGCTTCTTCTCCTCGAAGAAGACGAAGGAAGCCATGCTAGACTATTGAGATGCAGCCCGTGGTTTCATCCTTCAGCCATCAGCCACCTACGCACAGAATTAAGGATCTCTATGCACCTACATTACTGATGAGGGACCTTGAACGAAGCACAAAAATACCCTACAACATTGTAAAATATGTGCAAATTTAACCTACTCAACCAACATCAAAATTGTAAGAACCAAAATCATATTGGTGCTGTGAGTCATAATAGAACCCGCCACAGACATCCAGGTAGGTATTAGATGAAACGTTCAAACAAACCAACCAGCCATATTACAGACGGTCTTACTATAGGACAAGTGATGATGATGATGATGAAGTCACATTACAACAACCCATAGGGCAACTCTGACTGACTCTGTGAAGTCTTCTCCAAATGAAAGCTTGTTCACTAAAACAACTCTTGACATGTAACATTCTCGGTTTGATGCATTAAGCTATCGACACTGGCATGGGTTTGTACCACCGCCGCTCTCAGAGCGGGTAGGAAGTGATTTCAGGGAGATTTGTTTGAGGTGTCTCCTACGCTCGTAAGCACATCTAAAACAACGCATTGGAAAAAGCAGTAGACGAGGACGGAGACGATGCTGCCAGAAAGCTCAAAATCCCCACCGAAAACACTGTGTGTGTGTGTGTGTGTGTGTGTGTGTGTGTGTGTGTGTGTGTGTGAACCTGTCATGAGGCACAAAACAAAAAGCCAATAGAAAAGACAACTGTCCCAGCTGAGATTAGGTTTTGTTTAAGAGAAAACTCAACGTTAACAGAATCCACCTCAGAAATCTCAGAGGAGATAAAAAGAGAGATTAAGTTGGTGAAAAGAGCAAAAGAGGGGGTGAGAGAAAAATACAAATATGAGGAGCATACTAGTGTTTAGTTTCCGGCGTAAAATAAAAAAAGCTGTTAGGGGTGGTTTACGATTCCTCAGAAGGGGGATGTAAGAGATTCCTGTTAATGGAACAACCGTGAGTCACTTAATAACGGCACACCCTGAAATACACATACACACACACTATTGCACACAGTTAAAAAGTAGCAATGATCTTTGTTTGACGGTAAGACACGACAACCCCCCCCATCCCACCCCCACCCCCGCCGCCCCGTCTTTTCTCTCTCTCTGTCTGTCTTCACTTTCTCCCCTCGTCCCCTGTCTTTTCTCTCTCTCTCTTAGTCACCCTGTTTCTAGTTTCTAGTTCTTCAGCAGCCCCTATGCTAACAGTCAGGGACAGACATCTTCGTGCTGAAGCTGCTGATCACTCCTTAACTAACACTATAGCACTATAGATTACACAGCCACCCAAACATACACTGACACATGTTTAATAAAACACATACAAATTAGTACAAATTATTTGAAACACAGCTCCTTTTCCCACAAGAATGGAAGGTAAAATGAAGAAGAAAACAAGTGGAAACTATATGTGGAAAAACATGTCAGACGGTTATGTTCACGAAAACAGATAACGGCACACCACTTTACAAAACACAGCTTACTGGAAATGTGAAAAACACATTACGAAGCAGTGAAGACAAATGAATGTGACAAATGAATAAAATAGTAACTAAAACCCCATATTAAGAATTATTGTTGAAATATGCTGGACAACTGGTATAAACTGTAGACTACATTACACTGAATGACTAACTCATCATACTTCAAGTTTATTAAAACCGGTTGAAAACTGTTTATGCAGTAAAGAAGTTATTTTTATTTTCCAAAAATAAAACACTTTGTCATCCCTTTTTCTTTAATGATCGGTGGCCAACTTATCTCTCTGTTTCAGATCTGATTCTCAACTCCCACTCCTCTGTCGACAGTTGACTACTTTTCCTCCCCTCCGACAATACGGCTTCCTCTTCCCTCGCTTTCGTTATGTACATCACTCACGCTCTAAAAACGCTTAGAATGGTTCATTACCCCATTTTAACTCAAAATGTATTCGATTAATTTAGATCTTTCTGGACAGGAAAAAACAACACTTTAAATGGGGTCCTGATAGAATGAATAAGTAAAAAACAGTTGGACCATCAAAATAATGGCTAAACGTATTGCCATTTTGACTGCAACTTCAACTGAGTTCGCCAAGTGAGAGATCAATAGTAGTAGACACTGCTCTACCACAAACAAGACATTAGACTGTTATTACACTGGTGCTTATTTTCCCTTACAGCCTGTAACTTCTCCCAATCCACATCAATTATATCAGCTCTGCTCGGCTCTGAACGGCCCAGGGTGAAAATATGACTTTACTCTATTCACAGAAATGTGTTTAAATGAATTCTGATGTCAGACGCTTTCCAATGTGTGTGTGTGTGTGTTCATTCATAATATGTTTAAATGCGTTTCACTCGCAGTGTTTTTAGCAAACTTCTAATGCTCTAATGTGTTTCACATCCACGTGCCACAGGCCCTAACAATCCACAGCTTACCAGAAATACTGTACAAATATAAAAATAAAATGCAATGTAAGTTTACAAAATATAGCTATTCTTCATTTAGTTGAATTTTGAAAATAACATATTTTTTCCAGTGAAGGCTTAAATAAATTACTATAAAGAAAACAAGGAAACAAGGTTTTTGGAAATAATAACACAATGTACGAATATAAACTCAATTTACTAGGATATTTGTAAACAACAAAACAACATTTGTAAACCTGAAAATTGTATTTAAAATTGTGTGTGATAAAATATTACTTTTTTTGTTCTGATACAATAAAACTATGTATGAATGTATTAATATGTTATAAAGAGTATTATGCAAAGCTAAAGAGGGGTGGGTGGCAGTAAAACGTATTATTCCATTTTGGCTAAATAAACACACACAGACACTTTCACACAATGCAGACTTATGGAGATGTGTCATTAGACACAACATGACACATATTCATGGGAGGATAACAAACTAGGTCATTTCAGTCCATCAGAACTACACACAAACCAAACTAAACGAGAACTCAATTAAAGTCCAAATATGTATCATTTACATGAGACAACCAGAACAGCACAGTAGGAACCAAACAACTGCTGTTCCCAAATAAAACACAACACAGCAAGGCCTGAGTGGATGAAAATAGGAGTCATGAATCTCTGTTCATACCGTTTCTCCTCCTCCACGTGCTCCTCTGGCTCTCAGTGCTTTCTCGATCTCCTTCTCCTTCTCCCTCTCTCACACACTCGTTTTAGCCTCTCTCCCCCTCTTAAACATAGGGGGCTGGGAGAGAGTTGTTGGTTTAGGTGCATCTTCTCAGAGGAGGGGTGAAAGAGAGGTAAAAGGGGATGATGAGTTCCTGCCCACATAGAACCTTATTCAGCCCAACACAAGGAGTTGGCAACACTCTATGAACCACCTGTATGTAATGAATTATGAATACATTTACAGGCATTCATAAAGCAGTTATAAAGCATTCACAAGACGTCATGAAGGCTTATTGCAAGTATGAATTGTTATTAAATGTGAGACACTTCCCCGTTCTCCACCTCTTCCTCCATCATCATCTTCATCATTTACAGTATATCTTTACCATGCACCGTTTCTGAAGTACAATAAAACCCAGACCCTCTCCACTGATAGTTCTCCCTGAACCGGCTATTTGCATCTTTCAAAGAGATATGAAAACAGACACAGCCAGAGAGAATTTGAATCGTCATTTGAATTCGTTAAATGCTGGATAACGAGAATAAATACAATATTATGGTAATTACCGGTACATCCATTTCCTCCAAGACGTGGCTAAAGCAATTCTATAAAGATTAAAAATATCTGATTATATAGGGAATAATAATTGCACTCAACCTCAACCACGCAATAAACACTAGCGAGGATGGAGGAAATTCTTAATAGTGGCAAAGTGCATTTGAGTAAGAAAAACACACAAATCATATCCTCAAAAAAGGTTCCTTTTGTCCCTGCATCCAGCCCCTCTGCCTAGCTATACTGGGGCAATGTGTGTGTTGAGGTCTTGGTTCCAAGAACACATTACATTATTCATTTGGCTGGCAGAGTGGTACAGAACGGAGGTCCTTAACCCAGCCTTCCCATGCCACACCACACCGAGGACATTTTGCATGTTATCCTTCTTTACTGATGGGAATCAAGGGTTGTATTCAGGAGGGACGAACGGTACAGAACCTTCACATATAAACGTATTGTATAGAGCAGACACGTCTCTCTGTCAAAAACAGGAGCGAGAAGAGGAGAGGGAGAAAAAAAGAGAGAAATCTGAGGTTGGAAAGAGGAAAGGGGGTCTGAGATTTGAGGGGAGATCAAGGAGAAGAGAAGAAGACGGGGGAGGTTTGTTTGACTTAAGACAGACGTGTTCCTAGAGAACATACAAGGAAAGCAGAGAGTGGGAGAGAAGAGGTGGTAAAAGACTGTCAGCGAACGAGTGAGTGAGGGGTGGGTGTAAAGAAAGATGGAGAGATAGGTATAGAATGAGGTAGGGTGGAGTAAATCTAACAGGAAAGTATTTACCAACAATCTGTGTCAAAGAGAAGAAATAAGAGAAGAGTTATGTTCAGATAGAAGGGGAGAGGAGGGGGAGAGAAGGGGAGAGGAGGGGGGGAGGAGGGGGGACAGAAAGGCAGAGATGAGAGGGAGAGGAACAGTGACGTGAACAGAGGTTAGAGAAAGAGAGAGAACGTTAGAAAAGAGAAAGAAAGAGTGAGGGAACGAGAGTGTGACAGGAAGTAGCTGCAGTGAGTCCTTGCAGGTGTGTGTCTGCAGATGTCTGAGGGGAGATGTGGTAGCAATCGCTATCATTAGCAATCAGTGAAAGGGAGTTTCAGAAAGATGGGGAACACACACACAGTGCATATGTGCGTGTATGGGAGGGCTTTACTAGTTCTAGCACATGCTGACAAAGTGGTTTCACACCTTCTATCTGTATCTGGTCAGCAGTTTCAACCAACCCCCAAGACTACATGTGTGAACACGGAGTGTGTGAATGAGTGGTCCATTTATGTGCAGAACTTGTGTGAGTTTGTGTGTTTTCATGAACGGATGAAAAAAGCTTGTGTGTCTTTCAATGTGATAGTGTGTGTCTGTGACTTGTGTATTTGATGCACTGTGTGTGTATGTGTGTCTGCTTTCTGGGTGAAGTTGCCACATCATTAGGGAGGATCTCGACAGCTGCTCCTAGGTCTTACACACTACCTCCCTTTTCAGAGAATGATGTCGCAAAACACACACTAGGACGGACACACACAGAGACAGACACACGCACGTAGACACATACCCCTACAAACACACACACACACCGATGTCGCAAAACTAACTGATCCTGATCGGCTTCCTCTTCCTCTGCTGTGAGGACTGACGACCACGAGGTGAGATGGAGAGATAAATGGATGACAAAACAGACAGACAAGTAAAGGAGGAACGACCATGTCAGCTCTGAGAAAGAGACAGAATACAACTGATACCGTATATGGCTACATGGAGAAAGAGAGATATTGATAGTGGTAGGGGACAAGGAGAAAGAGAGATATTGATAGTGGTAGGGGACAAGGAGAAAGAGAGATATTGATAGTGGTAGGGGACAAGGAAAAATAGATATATTGATAGTGGTAGGGGACAAGGAAAAAGAGAGATATTGATAGTGGTAGGGGACAAGGAGAAAGAGAGATATTGATAGTGGTAGGGGACAAGGAGAAAGAGAGATATTGATAGTGGTAGGGGACAAGGAGAAAGAGAGATATTGATAGTGGTAGGGGACAAGGAGAAAGAGAGATATTGATAGTGGTAGGGGACAAGGAGAAAGAGAGATATTGATAGTGGTAGGGGACAAGGAGAAAGAGAGATATTGATAGTGGTAGGGGACAAGGAGAAAGAGAGATATTGATCGTGGTTGGGGACAAGGAGAAAGAGAGATATTGATCGTGGTAGGGGACAAGGAGAAAGAGAGATATTGATCGTGGTAGGGGACAAGGAGAAAGTGAGATATTGATCGTGGTAGGGGACAAGGAGAAAGTGAGATATTGATCGTGGTAGGGGACAAGGAGAAAGTGAGATATTGATCGTGGTAGGGGACAAGGAGAAAGAGAGATATTGATCGTGGTAGGGGACAAAGAGAAAGAGAGATATTGATAGTGGTAGGGGACAAGGAGAAAGAGAGATATTGATAGTGGTAGGGGACAAGGAGAAAGAGAGATATTGATAGTGGTAGGGGACAAGGAGAAAGAGAGATATTGATAGTGGTAGGGGACAAGGAGCTGGGAACTAGAGTATAAAAGAAGAATGACAGTTAGTCTGATATCCTCTCCAGACCATGTCAACATGTGACGAACAGTGTGTGTTAAGTTTAAAAGTCACAATCAAAGGTGGTACATTTACATTTACATTTTAGTCATTTAGCAGACGCTCTTATCCAGAGCGACTTACAGTTAGTGAATACAAATATATATATTTTTTATACTGGCCCCCGTGGGAATCGAACCCACAACCCTGGCATTGCAAACGCCATGCTCTATCAACTGAGCTACATCCCTGCCGGCCATTCCCTCCCCTACCCTGGACGACGCTGGGCCAATTGTGCGCCGCCCATGAGTCTCCAGGTCGCGGCCGGCTGCGACAGAGCCTGGATTCGAACCAGGATCTCTAGTGGCACAGTTAGCACTGCGATACAGTGCCTTAGACCACTGCGCCACTCAGTGGTCTAAGGTCAAAAGGTCAAAAGGCTGGACACTTCACTGACATCATCAGGACGATACTGTAGTAGTGTTCTCTGGGGTTTGTCAACAGGGGGGAGAGCGGTTGCTTTTACTGTAATTCGTGGCTGAAAGGGTTGACACAGAATATGCGGTTACTTCAGCTGTCCTCAGAGAAACACAACAAAGAAAGGTTCCTCTCTGCCCCCTTAGTAACTAAAATGTCTGCCTGACTGTCACTGGTCTGGCTTCCGAGTGGCGAGACTGCTACAGAACTGAGAATGATCACACCCATCCATCTATCGCCCAATTACAGCAGTACAGCGCTTTGACAAAAGATTCAAACGTTGACGGCGGGGAATTCTACTGATGCGTAGCGAGTTAGAGCTCATCGAATACCGCACTCTCAATGTCTCGATGACTGACTACCCATGGTACTGTACTTACAACAGCTACAACATCAAGCTGTCATTTCTCGTCAAAATTGATCTAAAGGTTAGGGGTCATTTTCACAACAAGATACAGGAGATGATTCTCTGTGGTGTGTGTGTCATTGTCTCTCTTTCCCTGAACCGCTGGCTCACTGTACCTGTTGATGAGCACCACCCCCTCAGTCTCTACACCAACATTTACACCATTACAAGAAAAGCTAATCATGTTCTCTCTCACTCCTTTTTAAAACTCTTTTCATCTTTAAGAGGTGTCTGTCTTTACAGGAAGTAAAGTATTGCCACTTCCTGCTCTTCCATCCCCCCCCGGTAGTAGGCGGGTGGTGTGAGTTGCTAGGCTGACAGGCCAGTGGTCGAGAGAGAGAGAGGGCTGTGAAACACGACAGAAACTGGAGACTGAAAAAGGGGAAACGCCATTTGTACTACTTCCTCTAGTGACACAGATCGACTGGAGGCAAACTAGGCTGTGATGTACATCAACATACAGTAGAGCACCTTAGTCAGTGGCACAGCACCTAGACATTATGGTTAAGGCCTACATGAAGGGTATTGGTTCAAATGTTTTTAGTGCCCATATATGGTAATAACCAAACGGAACGTGTCCCTGATTCTGACCATTGTGTGAATGGAATTATGGATAATATGCAAAAAACTCTAAGATGACGCTAAGAGAGTAGTCGAAAAGTTGAACCGTTCTAAGAGTGGGAAAATGAGGGAATATGGAAAGGGAGTATGGATGGATGGATGAATGAGCTGAGGAGATAAAGGAGGAATGAATGGGTGGTGTAGGGTAACAGGGAGAGGTATGAAGGGATGATGGGGGGGATGAGAGGAAGATACATTTGATATGAAGGAGTAAAGGTATAGAAGGAAGGGAGGGAGGAAGCTCTTAAAATCTGCTGATGCCACTTTGTCCTCCCCCTCTCTCCCCCTCTCTCCCCCGCCTCGTCCTCCCACTCAGCCTACTGTATGTATCTGAAACTGAAACCCCCATTGTGAACAGGGGGAATTTTTTATACGGGCCACATGCCCTAATTCATATACTTACTGGAATTGGGTGACTGCCTGTGTGTGTGTGTGTGTGTGTGTGTGTGTGTGTGTGTGTGTGTGTGTGTGTGTCTTATCTTAAAAGTTCATCTTTCCTTGAAAGACCACTCACTGTTGTTACACCCCCCCCACCCCACTGGTCACACTTCTGCACGGCCCCAACCACATGATCTGTCGCTCGAAAACACACACACTAACTCTAAGTACAGCGTCTGCTAAATGACTTTATGTAAATGTATGCCATTGCTGACCCTTGGATTTGCGTGTTCAAATGAACCGTATTCCAAACACTGAGTCCAAAACCCTGGCTGAGTATCAGTGAAAGAAGACAGAGTGAGACTCAGTCAGTTACCAGCATACACAATATACTGTACAGTACACATCAACTCTGGGGGGTTCCTTCCTGACACATACTGGACTGTACCAAAATCAGTATCTTATGGGGGTGCCCTCATTCAACACACTTTAACACGTATGGAGGTCCACTGATTTATTTTATGGGAGTGGCCTGCAGCACCCCAGGACAGCCATGTGATATAATCTGTAGTTTCTATACCTACAGTAGGACAGGACAGGAGCTGTCAACGACTGGCACACTAACACTTTCCTTAGTTCAATGCACTTATTGTGCAACACTCTGGATCAGAGTGGGGGCGGAGTTCATCTGAAAAGGACTCAACATTCCACACCTCTTACCTCCAGTCCATAAACTCAGAGGAGGACAGGTCCCTGCTCTCTTCTTCCCTCTGTATATTCCTCTTCTTCCTCTGTTTCTGTTCTTCTCCAGCAGAGCCAACCGGTTTCCAGGGATACAAAGCTGAGGGGATGAGATGTGTGGATAGTTAGATGATTTGGATTTGAACAAACTTTATTGATCCCTGAGGACTGACAGATAGACACCAAGATACACATACAGTGCCTTCAGAAAGTATTCAACCCCCTTGACTTTTTCCACATTTTGTTGTGTTACAGCCTGAATTTAAAATGGATTCAATTGAGATGTTTTGTCACTGATCTACACACAATATCCTAGAATGTCAAAGTGAAATTTAGATTTGAGACATTTTCACAAATTAATAAAAAATGAAAAGCTGCAATGTCTTGAGTCAATAAGTATTCAACTCCTTTGTTATGGCGAAATAGGTTCAGGAGTACAAATTTGCTTAACAAATCACATAATAAATTGCATGGACTCACTGCGTGTGCAATAATAGTGGTTAACATGATTTATGAATGACCACCCCATATCTGTACCCTACACATACAGATAATTGTAAGGTCCCTCAGTCAAGTCTCAGTCAAGTCCCTCAGTCAAGTTGTGAGTAGGTAAGTAGGGGTAAGCTACATGTAGTGTTGAGTAAAGCTTAACCATGTATTAGATCGTAGGTAGGTAGTTAGCTGTAGTTAGGTATTGTATTTATTGTAGGTTAGTATTGTTGTTATTGTAGCTTTCCGTGGGTAATTTGTGGGTTAGTTTCGAGGCATGAGGCTAGCTAGCTAGCGGGTAGCTATTGGTAACGATTAGCAACGCTGGAGAGCTGGTTCCAACGGTAATGTACTCCTACCCAACGTTTAACTTTTGCTTAACCATGTATTAGATCGTAGGTAGGTAGCTAGCTGTAGTTAGGTATTGAATTTATTGTAGGTTAGTATTGTGGTTGTAGTAGCTTTCCATAGGTAATTGTGGACTAGTATCGAGGCACGAGGCTAGCTAGCTAGCGGGTAGCTATTGGTAACGATTAGCAACGCTGGAGAGCTGGTTCCAACGTTTAATTATTATTATTATTATTATTATTATTTTTTTTTTTGCTGCGTTGTGAAGGGAACTCGACACGGACTTGAATTGTCTGTTTGGTGTGCTGACACACTCTTGGCAGTTTGTTGTGGCCAGGTGTTGATGCTAAGTTGTGTGTTAATGGATGCTAGCTTGCAGGTTGGCTACGGCGTCATAGCTAGGCTTCGTGGGTTGTTGTGGGTAGTTACTGTGTCTTGGCAGTGTCCTCGGCCGTGCCAGCTGTAGCACGAAGCTAGCTAGCTAGCCGTTCTTCAAACAGAGTCGACACAGTGGCCATTGCTAGCTACCCAACATGACCATTTGGCTGTACTGTAGTAGCTAACCACAATTTACTTGTCCTAGCTAGCCAACGTCTAATCATTGCTGCGTCATATAAGGAACTTGACACAGACACGAATGATCTGTTTAGTGTGATATCACAATATTGGTGGTTTGTTGTGACCAAGTGTTGGCGCTAAACGGTGTGTTATTGTTATTGGATGCTAGTCTGCTAGTTGGCTATGGAGTCATAGTTGGCTAGCTGAACAAAGTGGGTTGAGTCTACTCCTTTAAACATTGAACCGCTGTGGTTCACAACAATTCTGATTTCCAAAGGCGGAAGTTGGGAGAGTTTTTGTTCGGGTGGTTCAGTGAAACAATTTTAGTTTCCGAGCTAGAAGATTTGGTGAGGGAGGCCCTGCTCTCTCCACTCCCAGATGCTTAGCCCATTTCATTCCGATCTCCTCTGCATTTTTGTAGCCATTTGCTACAGCCTGTCAACTATGCCTCTGCCTATCCCTGTTCTCTCCTCTCTGCACAGGCTACACAAACGCACCACACCGCGTGGCTGCTGCCTCTCCAATTTGGTGGTCCCTGCACGCACCACCCACGTGGAGTTCCAGGTCGCAGGCAGCCTCTGGAACTGCCGTTCTGCTGCCAACAAAGCTGACTTCATCCCAGCCTATGCCAACCTCCAGTCCCTCGACTTCCTGGCGCTGACGGAAACATGGATCACCACTGAAAACACCGCTACTCCTACTGCTCTCTCCTCGTCTGACCATGTGTTCTCGCATACCCCGAGAGCATCTGGTCAGAGGGGTGGTGGTACAGGAATCCTCATCTCTCCCAAGTGGACATTCTCAATTTTTCCCCTAACCCATCTGTCTATCTCCTCATTTGAATTCCATGCTGTCACAGTCACTAGCCCATTTAAGCTTAATATCCTTGTCATCTATCGCCCTCCAGGTTCCCTTGGAGAGTTCATCAATGAGCTTGACGCCTTGATAAGTTCCTTCCCTGAGGATGGCTCACCCCTCACAGTTTTGGGGGATTTCAACCTCCCTATGTCCACATTTGACTCATTTCTCTCTGCCTCCTTCTTTCCACTCCTCTCCTCTTTTGACCTCACCCTCTCACCGTCCCCCCCTACTCACAAGGCAGGCAATACGCTTGACCTCATCTTCACTAGATGCTGCTCCTCTACTAATCTCACTGCAACTCCCCTCCATGTCTCCGACCACTACTTTGTTTCCTTTTCTCTCTCACTCTCCTCCCACACTACTCACTCTGCCCCTACACAGATGGTAATGCGCCGCCGCAACCTTCGCTCTCTCTCTCCCACTACTCTCTCCTCTTCCATCCTATCATCTCTTCCCTCTGCTCAATCCTTCTCCCTCCAATCTCCTGATTCTGCCTCCTCAACCCTCCTCTCCTCCCTTTCTGCATCCTTTGACTCTCTGTGTCCCCTATCCTCACGGCCGGCTCGGTCCTCCCCTCCAGCTCCGTGGCTTGATGACTCATTGCGAGCTCACAGAACAGAGCTCCGGGCAGCGGAGCGGAAATGGAAGAAAACTAAATTCCCTGCCGACCTGGCATCTTTTCACTCCCTCCTCTCTACATTTTCTTCATCTGTTTCTGCTGCTAAGGCCACCTTCTACCACTCTAAATTCCAAGCATCTGCCTCTAACCCTAGGAAGCTCTTTGCCACATTTTTCCTCCCTCCTGAATCCTCCCCCCCCCCTCCCCCCCTCCTCTCTCTCTGTGGATGACTTCGTCAACCACTTTGAAAAGAAGGTTGACGACATCCGATCCTTGTTTGTTAAGCCTAATGACACTGCTGGTCCTGCTCACACTGCCCTACCCTATGCTTTGACTTCTTTCTCCCCTCTCTCTCCAGATAAGATCCTGCGACTTGTGACTGCACGCCGCCCAACAACCTGCCCGCTTGACCCCATCCCCTCCTCCCTTCTCCAGACCATCTCCGGTGACCTTCTCCCCTACCTCACCTCGCTGATCAACTCATCCTTGACCGCTGGCCATGTCCCTTCCGTCTTCAAGAGAGCGAGAGTTACTCCCCTTCTCAAAAAACCAACACTCGACCCCACTGATGTCAACAACTACAGACCAGTATCCCTTCTTTCTTTTCTTTCCAAAACTATTGAGCGTGCCGTCTTTAGCCAACTCTCTTGCTATCTCTCTCAGAATGACCTTCTTGATCCAAACCAATCAGGTTTCAGGACTGGTCATTCAACTGAGACTGCTCTTCTCTGTGTCACAGAGACTCTCCGCACTGCTAAAGCTAACTCTCTCTCCTCTGCTCTTGTCCTTCTAGATCTGTCTGCTGCCTTTGATACTGTGAACCATCAGATCCTCCTCTCCACCCTCTCCGAAATGGGCATCTCCGGCGCGGCTCACTCCTGGATTGCGTCCTACCTGACCGGTCGCTCCTACCAAGTGGCGTGGCGGGAAGCTGTCTCCGCACCACGTGCTCTCACCACTGGTGTCCCCCAGGGATCGGTTTTGGGCCCTCTCCTTTTCTCCCTATACACCAAGTCACTTGGCTCTGTCATATCCTCACATGGCCTTTCCTATCATTGCTACGCTGACGATACACAACTAATCTTCTCCTTTCCCCCTTCTGATCACCAGGTGGCGAATCGCATCTCTGCATGTCTGGCAGACATATCAGTATGGATGACGGATCACCACCTCAAGCTGAACCCTGGCAAGACGGAGCTGCTCTTCCTCCCCGGGAAGGACTGCCCGTTCCATGATCTCGCCATCACGGTAGACAACTCCGCTGTGTCCTCCTCCCAGAGTGCGAAGAGCCTAGGCGTGACCCTGGACAACACCCTGTCGTTCTCCGCCAACATCAAGGCGGTGACCCGCTCCTGCAGGTTCATGCTCTACAACATTCGGAGAGTGCGACCCTGCCTTACACAGGAAGCGGCGCAGGTCCTGGTCCAGGCACTTGTCATCTCCCGTCTGGACTACTGCAACTCGCTGTTGGCTGGGCTCCCTGCCTGTGCCATTAAACCCCTACAACTCATCCAGAATGCCGCAGCCCGTCTGGTGTTCAACCTTCCCAAGTTCTCTCACGTCACCCCCCTCCTCCGCACACTCCACTGGCTTCCAATTGAAGCTCGCATCCGCTACAAGACCATGGTGCTTGCCTTTGGAGCAGTGAGGGGAACGGCACCCCTGTACCTTCAGGCTCTGATCAGTCCCTACACCCAAACGAGGACATTGCGTTCATCCACCTCTGGCCTGCTGGCTCCCCTTCCTCTGCGGAAGCACAGCTCCCCCTCAGCCCAGTCAAAACTGTTCGCTGCTCTGGCACCCCAATGGTGGAACAAGCTCCCTCACGACGCCAGGACAGCGGAGTCACTCACCACCTTCCGGAGACATTTGAAACCCCACCTCTTTAAGGAATACCTGGGATAGGCTAAAGTATTCCTTCTAACCCCCCCCAAATTGTAAAGTGGTTATCCCACTGGCTATAGGGTGAACGCACCAATTTGTGAGTCGCTCTGGCTAAGAGCGTCTGCTAAATGACGTTAATGTGCCCTTGAGCAAGGCACTTAACCCTAATTGCTCCTGTAAGTCGCTCTGGTTAAGAGCGTCTGCTAAATGACTAAAATGTAAATGTAAATGTAAATGTGAACCTTATTTATATAAGTATTCAGACCCTTTGCTATGAGACTCGAAACTGTTTCCATTGTCCATCCTTGAGATGTTTCTACAACTGGATTGGAGTCCACCTGTGGTAAATTCAATTAATTGGACATGATTTGGAAAGGCACACACCTGTCTATATAAGGTCCCACAGTTGACAGTGCATGTCAGAGAAAAAACCAAGCCATGAAGTCGAAGGAATTGTCCGTAGAGCTCAGAGACAGGATTCTGTCGAGGCACAGATCTGGGGAAGGGTACCAAAAAATGTCCGCAGCATTGAAGGTCCCCAAGAACACAGTGGCCTCCATCATTCTTAAATGGAAGAACTTTGGAACCACCAAGACTCTTCCTGGAGCTGGCCGCCCAGCCAAACTGAGCAATCGGGAGAAGGGCCTTGGTCAGGGAGGTGACCAAGAACCAGATAGTCACTCTGACATTGCTCCAAGAACCAGATGGTCACTCTGACAGAGCTCCAGAGTTCCTCTGTGGAGATGGGAGAACCTTCCAGAAGGACAACCATCTCTGTAGCACTCCACCAATCAGGCCTTTGTGGTAGAGTGGCCAGACGGAAGCCACTCCTCAGTAAAAGGCACATGACAGCACGCCTGAAGTTTGCCAAAAGGCATGTAAAGGACTCTCAGACCATGAGAAACAAGATTCTCTGGTCTGATGAAACCAAGATTGAAGTCTTTGGCCTGAATGCCAAGCATCACATCTGGAGGAAAAACCTGGCACCATCCCTACGGTGAAGCATGGTGGTGGCAGCATCATGCTGTGGGGATGTTTTTCAGTGGCAGGGACTAGGAGACTAGTCAGGATCGAGGGAAAGATGAAAGGAGCAAAGTACAGAGAGATCCTTAATGAAAACCTGGTCCAGAGCGCTCAGGACCTCAGACTGGGGCGAAGGTTCACCTTCCAACAGGACAACAATCCTAAGCACACAGCCAAGACAACACAGAAGTGGCTTTGGGACAAGTCCCTGAATGTCCTTGAGTGGCCCAGCCAGAGCCTGGACTTGAACCCGATCGAACATCTCTGGAGAGACCTGAAAAAGCTGTGCAGCGACGCTCCCCATCCAACCTGACAGAGCTTGAGAGGATCTGCAGAGAAGAATGGGAGAAACTCCCCAAATACAGGTGTGCCAAGCTTGTAGCGTGATACCCAAGAAGACTCGAGGCTGTAATTGCTGCCAAAGGTGCTTCAACAAAGTACTGAGTAAAGGGTCTGAATACTTGTGTAAATGTGATATTTCCATTTCAAAAAAACTGTTTTTGCTTTGACATTATGGGGTATTGTGTGTAGATTGATGAGGGAAAAAAAACAATTTAATCAATTTTAGAATAAGGCTGTAAAGTAACAAAATGTGGAAAAAGTGAAGGGGTCTTAATACTTTCCGAATGCACTGTATTCAACCACAAAGACCAGGCTTTGGATGGTGTATCAACACACCCAGTCACTACAAAGATACAGGCGTCCTTCCTAACTCAGTTGCCGGAGAGGAAGGAAACTGCCCAGGATTTCACCATGAGGCCAATAGTAATTTTAAAATAGTTACAGAGTTTAATGGCTGTGATAGGAGAAAGCTGAGGATCGATCAACAACATTGTAGTTACTCCACAATACTAACCTAATTGACAAAGTGAAAAGTAGGAAGCCTGTACAGAATAAAAATATTCCAAAACATGCATCCTGTTTGCAACAAGGCACTAAAGTAATACTGCAAAAAAAATGTGACAAAGCAATTAACTTGTTGTCCTGAATAAAAAGTGTTATGTTTGGGGCAAATCCAACAAAACACATTACTGAGTACCACTCTCCATATTTTCAAGCATAGTGGAGGCGACATCATGTTATGTGTATGCTTGTAATCGGCAAGGACTAGGGAGTTTTTTAGGATAAAAAGAAACAGAATAGAGCTAAGCACAGGCAAAATCCTACAGGGATAACCTGGTTCAGTCTGCTTTCCAACAGACACTGGAAGACGAATTCACCTTTCAGCAGGACAATAACCTAAAACACAAGGCCAAATCTACACTGGAGTTGCTTACCAAGACCACATTGAATGTTCCTGAGTGGTCTAGTTACAGTTTTGACTTAAATTGAGTTGGGAATCTATGGCAAGACTTGAACATTTTAAAAAGAATGATGGGCAAATATTGTACAATCCAGGTGTGCAAAGCTCTTAGAGACTTAGCCAAAAAGACTTACAGCTGTAGTTGCTACCAAAGGTGTTTCTAACATGTATTGACTCAGGGGGTTATTTTACCCATTTACCAATAGGTTCCCTTCTTTGCGAGGCATTGGAAAACCTCCATGTTATGTGTGGGGTATAGAGATGAGGTAGTCATTCAAAAATCATGTTAAACACTATTATTGCACACAGAGTGAGTCCATGCAACTTATGTGACTTGTTGAGCAAATTTGGACTTATTTTGGCTTGCAATAACAAAGGGGTTGAATACTTATTGACTGAAGACATTTCAGCGTTTCATTTTTAATTAATTTGTAAACATTTTGAAAAACATACTTCCACTTTGACATTATAGGGTATTGTGTGTAGATCAGTGACAAAACATCTCAATTTAATCCATTTTAAATTCAGGCTGTAACACAACAAAATGTGGAAAAAGTCAAGGGGTGGGGATTCTTTCTAATGTTTCACTTTTCATTAATTTTTGAAACATTTTAGAATTTTTCTTCCACTTTGACATTAGAGTATTTTGTTTAGATCACTGACAAAAAATGACAAATCAATTTTAATCTCACTTTTTAACGCAACAACATTTTGAAAAAGGTGGTTGAATACTTTCTCTAGGCACAGTATACAGCATTTGATATCTGCTACGTGAGAGACAGAGAGACACAGGGAAGGGAAAGGGACAAATATTGAGGGGATAAGGTGAAGGAAGAGTGAAGGAGGGAAAGGAGAGACAGAAACAGGAAATCAAAAGGTAAATGAGAAACGGTAAATAAAAAGCGTGAATAAAAATAAAGAAGATGAACGACCTAAACACACACACAGACGGGGGAGGGGGCGGAGACAGACCACTTCCCACTTCACCATGCCCCAGAGCAGAAGTGGCCTACACTAACAATGAACAGGGCTGGGAAACAGGCACAGCACACACCTGTGTAGGACCACATACATACTCAGACACACACAAACACACACTCCACTATCCCATACTCAGTGGAAAGAGCAGAGACTATACCCATTACCTGTCATAATTGAAAAGGCACATGTAAATGTAATTTGGTGTTTGTGAGTGTGTACATGTGAACATGTGTGTGTGTGGTAGGGAGAGTGAAAGAGAGAGAGAGAGAGAGAGAGAGAGAGAGAGAGAGAGAGAGAGAGTGTGAGGGCATGAGAATAGTCCAATCTAGTAAATGAAAGGAGTAATTAAGTTACCATGACACCAGAAGGAGAGATGGAAGGAGAGATGAGAAGAGAGGGAGGGGTAGATCAGTTACCACTAAAGCCAAAGACAGTTTACACAGACTTTCCAGGCCTCCCAACTGTCAGTTTGTTGGTGATAAGACTGCTTCAGTTCAGACAAGGTGCAGTTAGGGGTGACAGTGCAGAACAACGTTTCTGCTTCTCGCTGGGCTTTCTCTTCCATCACTCTCACACATAATAGTGTCATTATTCACTGAGTTGTGGTTGGTGACAAATCTAATCTGCATCGCAGACGTCAACAATACCTATTTGTCAAGCATACACACAGAAACCCACTGTACAAATATTAGCCTACATACTCTTACAGGCCAAATATATTCCTTATTCCTTCCAAGTGCACTGAAGTTTAGGTCTAGAACCAACACTGTTTGGAGAATTATTGTGTGAAAAATAAATGTTTAAACCACCAAATGAATATTGTAGACCAGAAACCCTTCAGTGTATTGGACTAATAACATGGTGTCCATAAAGTTGTAAATGAAACAACAAAC
Source organism: Coregonus lavaretus (assembly GCF_964263955.1). Lineage (NCBI taxonomy): Eukaryota > Metazoa > Chordata > Actinopteri > Salmoniformes > Salmonidae > Coregonus > Coregonus lavaretus. Next base: position 8,480,305 of record NC_140000.1, read on the forward strand.
TCAGAGAGACGACCAAACCCAAGCCAGTTTGGCTGGTTCAGCCGGTCTGTCTGTACCACAAGAGGGGCGAGTCAGCAACGCACACACGCCCACCCACAACTAATGCAAAGTCACAGCCCCCCACCATCCATAGTTATACATTTAAAAGCCCTCATCCATCCAACATTAATACACATTTCAATAACTTTACATCAGCAACAGAGCTATATAATTTAAGACGAAAGATATATCAAAGTGTGGTGACAACAGCATTGCCTACTGAAAGGGTCTTGGAATAATATAATTCGAGGCCAAAGTTGCCCTGTGGTGGAACACATGGCTTGTTGCCTACAGAGGCCGGTGATGTGCGTGAGAACAGGTTAGGTTTTGGATGTCAGCCGGTGTTCGCTGCTATAATTAGAAGCCAAGCCTCCAGAAGTGTACCCGTCGACCCTGCTTGTTCACCTGGCCACATCCACACAGGTAGCAACACAAAGCAACTAACCTGAGATCAAATACATATTCGCTGCTAATGTAATTTAAATAGTATGCGTGCTTATGTGTCAAAATAAGCCTCTAGGAAAAGAGAGCGCGAAAATTATAGGGAGAAATTGTCGACACGTCACACGGGAGTTACCGAATACCCATGACGTAGTCCTCCCGTGACCCCGGTTAGGACCGATAGGGAGGGAGGAAGGGGGAGTTCAGGGGCGGTTGTTATAGAAAATGGGAAAGACTAGCGTAAAATCCTAACTTTAAGAATTCCATAATTTCCCCAAGAAACAGAGAGCGAGTGGGTTTACCTGTGCGCCGGTGTCACCTGTGTTGTCTCGTCGCCTCCCACCTGACCGGCTTCTGTACTTCCTGGATTCGCTCCCACCCGCCTGGCTCCCCCCCCCCCCCGTCGCTCCCCGGGGGTCACCGCTCTCTCCGCACTGTCCAAAATCTCAAACTAGTCCCTCTGACGAACCACGTATCACCCGGGAGTTCACTGTAATATCCGTCTCTTCTTGTCTCTCTGCCGGCGTTTATATCCCCCTGCCTCGGCTCTCTCTTCGCAGACCGCCGGCTTGCTGGGCTGCTCTCCCCCCTCTCTGACTCCACTGGCCCATTCCTACTCCAGGCAGCTCCTCCTTGAACAAGGAAGCGGCTTGCCCTACTTACACCCCGCTGCGGATTGGCTCTGGCGGGGCTGGAGAGGGACCGCTGGGGTGGGCAGGGCACAGGGGGGTCGGCCACGGTGCGATAGGCCAACAGCAGTGTCTGTCGCAGCGAGGTGGGAGGGAAGGAAGGCAGTGGTGGGCATGTTGGTCTAGAGACTCCCGGGGCAGGTTGGAGGTCTGTGAGGGATCACAGCGGGGCTGAGAGGTGGGCACAGAGAGGGAGAGGAACGTTGGAGGGCATATGCGTGTGCCAGCTGCAGCGGACATTTCCACTGGAAATATATCGCCTTATTTAAACGCGCTATTTATGATACTCATGCTGTGTAACTGCCTCTACCTGGCTGTTACTGTACATCTCTCTCTCTCTCTCTCTCTTCTCCGTCTCTCTCTCCCTCTCTCTCTCTCTCTCTCTCTATGCGCGCCTAAAGTGACTCAGCATTTCATTTGCAAATGAAGCCATGGCGACCAAGACAAAAGGTGACCATAGAGACAGAGAAACCAGCATGTGCAGGTGCACATACAGTAGATATGTAGGCTACTACTCAGCCTCAGTCACAAGTCACACCCCTTGCCTCATGGTGGCTTGCTGAGTCTTAAAATAACTCCAGTCTACTTATAATAACTCAGAGACTTCTCCCCAAATTCTGAGAAGACTAGAGGCAGTACAGGCTACAGTAGCTGGGGTACACCCACTCTATTGAAACAGCTAAGAATAATATCTCACTGTGTGTGTGTGCGTGTTAGTGTGTATGTGTCTATGTTAGTGTGTGTGTTATCTTGTGATATACTGAAGGCAATTCAAAATCGAATTTTTGGTAAAGAGGACCTTTTCTACTGTAAGTGATTCACTGTTTCCAGTACAGAGGGAGACTGAAGTGTGTACGACAACACAGGGCTGATGCAAGAATCTCGAGACATACTAGAGAGAGAATGAGGTTAGCGTCACACACGCACGGCTCACACAACCCTCCCCTCATAGCGAACTACACACACATCAGCTTCCTGTTTGAAGTGGTAACTACACAGCAGAAGGAATCACCTTATCCTTTCTAAGTTTTGCATCGTGTGCTCTTTGCTCCCGCATACACTATAGACCCCCTCTCTCAAACACCTCCCCTGTATGTGTGTGTGTGAGAGAGATGGCAGGTTTTGAAGTGATGGGAAGTCTAAATATAACATCTTGTGGTTTACCCACCCAGCCCACCGAGCCCACCTTCCCCTTGCCGCCCCCTAACCTTAAATCTGTGCTCTATCTGCGGTCTGGCTACCTGTCTTGCTGCTGTTGTGTGTGGTGTGTGTGACGTGTGTGTTACTGCAATTCACACTACCCACTGGGCAAAAACTGGTTGAAACAACGTTGTTTCCACGTCATTTCAACTAAACAAAATCTATGTGATGACATTGAATCAATGTGGAAAACTAATTGGATCAGCGAAACGTCATCAACTAAAGGCATTTTATATTTTTTTCACCCAATTTTTAACCTAGATCCAATGACATGGTTCATTTTTGGGGGGATTTCACACTGAATTCATGTTAGTTGACAACTCAACCAAATGTAAATCAAAACTAGACATTGAACTGACATCTGTGCACAGTGGGTAACCTTGTTGTTCACCTAAAAAAGTTAAAGGGCAAAGATCAAATATTGTTTTATTGTCCCCCAAAATCTCGCTGAATTCAACTTCATTTAGCAAATAATCTAATTATGGATTTCCTTGCAGAAGTTCAAATGCATTGACAGTAGTGGAACTAATGCACACCCTCACACAGTTGGCCCAGCAGTCAAGAGGAGTGTGTGACCCACCTGGGTGTGCTGAATCCAAGTCTACCCTTATAGACTTAATAACCTGTTACATGATGGGGGATCAGAGTTTCCACTGTCACCTCGCTCTCTGCAGGGAGACACACACACACCACACACTGCAAATACACACACAATCCTTAAAACACTGACATATATACTGACAAAATAATTGAAATCCATTTCTCTTTTTGTCCATGTCCTGCAAGCCCTAGGTGATCCTCTAAGACATTCCGGTGTGATTCCAGTGCTGTGGCCCCAGAATAGGGCTTCCCCGCAGGTCCTCTAGTTCAGAGCCAGAGTGACAGGCAGCAATTACAGTCCTATTTATTCTCTACTAATCCTGTGGTCTGCCACTGCTGTTAACCTCTTACATGCTTCTACAGACTCCACATCTCTCCACATATTCCACATCTCTCTACATTTTCCACATCTCGCCACATATCTCTCCACATATTTCTCCAGTCTCCACATATCTCTCCACATATTCCACATATTTCTCCACATATATCTCCAAAGCTCTCTTATCTCATCTCAATCTAAGGGCCTGTCACACCTCACCATGGTGAAGGTAAAACAATGTGTAACATAAACTGTGTTGTTATCCTAAACTGCTACCTTTTCCTGGAATGCAGACAGGAGTCTGGTTTAGGTGCTGAGCCCCATCTAGTGGTCAATGAGGAGATGACAGCTTGGTACTTACAAGAGTTCACTGCTTAAATGTGTCTGAAGGGTAGGCCTACATCTCTCACAAGAGTATAGCTATACAGTCTCTTGTTATAGGTTTAAAGTATATAGTTCTTTAATCTCTAGATTTAAATCCAAAGGTATGAACAAACTTGTTTGTATAGTATAGTATTTGGTGTCTGCTAAGTAAGCGTCTGAGAACAGCCTCTGAGTCCCTTTAGAATAGAGTAGAATGTACACAATAAGTCTCTATACATCCCTCTAACAATCATGCATCCCTCCAAAGATCATGATTGTTCCCTTCAGTACAATATTTAATTTCAGGCCGTAATGCAAATCACTCTTGAGTGTAAATCCAACACTCTAATGCCTCACAATCCACCAAAGGTGAAAAACAATACAATCACCACCAAACATAACATAGTGTGGAGATGAGACTTTTGAACCCCTTTGAACACAGATTAGATGGAGTGAGAGAGAGAGAGAGAGAGAGAGAGAGAGCGAGAAAGAGAGAGAGACATAAGTCAGGAGGGTCAGGCTGTGTATTAGATATGGTATAATCCTTCCCAGTGCAGGAGGATATTGATTTAGTTAGAGTCGAGAGCAACAGTGATCCCAGTGTTTCATCCACAGGCATCATCTTGGATACGAGTCTGCTTCACCTCTGGAGGTGTTCAGGATTACCGGGCAGGACACACGCACGCACACACAGACACACATATATACACACACACACACTGTCTCTCTCTCTCTCTCTCTCTCTCTCTCTCTCTCTCTCTCTCTCTCTCTCTCTCTCTCTCTCTCTCTCTCTCTCTCTCTCTCTCTCTCTCTCTCTCTCTCTCTCTCTCTCTCTCTCTCTCTCTCTCTCTCTCTCTCTCTCTCTCTCTCTCTCTCTCTCTCTCTCTCTCTCTCTCTCTCTCTCTCTCTCTCTCTCTCGTCAATGACACCAAAGACAAACTGACTTTCTTAAATGTGCTTTATTCTAGCTATCATCATGAGCATTCTTACCATCACCATAATCATGGTCCTCCTTATCATCCTAATAATCATCATCATCAACAACTATCATTTAATTGATTTTACTCAAAAGCTAAAGCTGTGATCACAAATAAAAAAAATTACATTTGGTCCTTAAATATAATCTAGGCAACATGGTATCAAGGGTTAAAAGAGGAATGTTGCTACCCACAGAAAAACATCAACAGCACTGGACATGACACCAGGACAAGAGAGGGAAGAAAGGAGGGGGGGAGGGAAGGAGGTATGGAGGGAGGGAATGATAGAGAGAGAGAGAGAGAGAGAGAGAGAGAGAGATGGGTTGAGAGTACATTATGAAAGGCAGGTGACAAAATGATTAAGAAAGAGAGAGCGATGGAGACAGTAGATAGAGAGAGAAAGTGAGAGATGGAGAGACAGTAGATAGAGAGAGGAAGCGAGAGATGGAGAGACAGTAGATAGAGAGAGGAAGCGAGAGATGGAGAGACAGTAGATAGAGAGAGGAAGCGAGAGATGGAGAGACAGTAGATAGAGAGAGAAAGCGAGAGATGAGAGACAAGTAGATAGAGAGAGGAAGCGAGAGATGGAGAGACAGTAGATAGAGAGAGAAAGCGAGAGATGGAGAGACAGTAGATAGAGAGAGGAAGCGAGAGATGGAGAGACAGTAGATAGAGAGAGGAAGCGAGAGATGGAGAGACAGTAGATAGAGAGAGGAAGCGAGAGATGGAGAGACAGTAGATAGAGAGAGAAAGTGAGAGATGGAGAGACAGTAGATAGAGAGAGAAAGTGAGAGATGGAGAGACAGTAGATAGAGAGAGAAAGCGAGAGATGGAGAGACAGTAGATAGAGAGAGGAAGCGAGAGATGGAGAGACAGTAGATAGAGAGAGAAAGTGAGAGATGGAGAGACAGTAGATAGAGAGAGAAAGTGAGAGATGGAGAGACAGTAGATAGAGAGAGGAAGCGAGAGATGGAGAGACAGAAAAAGTGAGATGGAGAGAGGTAGAGAACATCTGTGAATGTCTCTGGAACAGTAGTTAACTACAAAAGCTCAGTGAAAGATGAAAGGAGGATCAGACAGACAGAGATGAAAGACAGGATGAAAGCAGACAGGAGCCAGAGGAGGTGAGGAACGAGGGAACAGGAGGGAATAGAGAGAGAGGCATGCATTTACAGGGAGCTATGCGGAACAAATAAATCCACATCCACAGTTTACGAAGGAGCAGTATTAAGTGTTGCACCAAAAAACACAATTCCGTTACAGAAGTTGTGTGAACATATTGGTCCGAAGCTAACCACCACACACCTTGGACAACATAACTACAAGTTGATTAATCGCTCCTATAGTTACTGATCAATATGATGATCAATTTTACAGTGATTAGTAATCTCACATTATGGATTAATCATATAATGACAAAATATTACACGTTGGTGAAAAGCGACAGGCAAAAGGGAGGTGGGGCTGGAAATCAGGAAATGCCCATCTTATTGGTCGCCTTAGAATTGGCCACCTAACCCTCCTCCAGGGATAAAATTGTAGACCTGCACAAGGCTGGGATGGGCTACAGGACAATAGGCAAGCAGCTTGGTGAGAAGGCAACAACTGTTGGCGCAATTATTAGAAGCCCCATTGCTATCTTTGTCTTCATCATCCTCATCTTGTCTGACAGCTGTATCGTCCCTCCCACTGTGTGCTGCCATTACCTTTCCACTTCATCTCTCTTGCTTGCTCCAACCATCACTGACACAGATATGTATGTACATGTTTTGACTTTATATACAGTGGGGAGAACAAGTATTTGATACACTGCCGATTTTGCAGGTTTTCCTACTTACAAAGCATGTAGAGGTCTGTCATTTTTATCATAGGTACACTTCAACTGTGAGAGACGGAATCTAAAACAAAAATCCAGAAAATCACATTGTATGATTTTTAAGTAATTAATTTGCATTTTATTGCATGACATAAGTATTTGATACATCAGAAAAGCAGAACTTAATATTTGGTACAGAAACCTTTGTTTGCAATTACAGAGATCATACGTTTCCTGTAGGTCTTGACCAGGTTTGCACACACTGCAGCAGGGATTTTGGCCCACTCCTCCATACAGACCTTCTCCAGATCCTTCAGGTTTCGGGGCTGTCGCTGGGCAATACGGACTTTCAGCTCCCTCCAAAGATTTTCTATTGGGTTCAGGTCTGGAGACTTGCTAGGCCACTCCAGGACCTTGAGATGCTTCTTACGGAGCCACTCCTTAGTTGCCCTGGCTGTGTGTTTCGGGTCATTGTCATGCTGGAAGACCCAGCCACGACCCATCTTCAATGCTCTTACTGAGGGAAGGAGGTTGTTGGCCAAGATCTCGCAATACATGGCCCCATCCATCCTCCCCTCAATACGGTGCAGTCGTCCTGTCCCCTTTGCAGAAAAGCATCCCCAAAGAATGATGTTTCCACCTCCATGCTTCACGGTTGGGATGGTGTTCTTGGGGTTGTACTCATCCTTCTTCTTCCTCCAAACACGGCGAGTGGAGTTTAGACCAAAAAGCTATATTTTTGTCTCATCAGACCACATTAACTTCTCCCATTCCTCCTCTGGATCATCCAGATGGTCATTGGCAAACTTCAGACGGGCCTGGACATGCGCTGGCTTGAGCAGGGGGACCTTGCGTGCGCTGCAGGATTTTAATCCATGACGGCGTAGTGTGTTACTAATGGTTTTCTTTGAGACTGTGGTCCCAGCTCTCTTCAGGTCATTGACCAGGTCCTGCCGTGTAGTTCTGGGCTGATCCCTCACCTTCCTCATGATCATTGATGCCCCACGAGATGAGATCTTGCATGGAGCCCCAGACCGAGGGTGATTGACCGTCATCTTGAACTTCTTCCGTTTTCTAATAATTGCGCCAACAGTTGTTGCCTTCTCACCAAGCTGCTTGCCTATTGTCCTGTAGCCCATCCCAGCCTTGTGCAGGTCTACAATTTTATCCCTGATGTCCTTACAGATCTCTCTGGTCTTAGCCATTGTGGAGAGGTTGGAGTCTGTTTGATTGAGTGTGTGGACAGGTGTCTTTTATACAGGTAACGAGTTCAAACAGGTGCAGTTAATACAGGTAATGAGTGGAGAACAGGAGGGCTTCTTAAAGAAAAACTAACAGGTCTGTGAGAGCCGGAATTCTTACTGGTTGGTAGGTGATCAAATACTTATGTAATGCAATAAAATGCAAATTAATTACTTAAAAATCATACAATGTGATTTTCAGAATTTTTGTTTTACATTCCGTCTCTCACAGTTGAAGTATACCTATGATAAAAATGACAGACCTCTACATGCTTTGTAAGTAGGAAAACCTGCAAAATCGGCAGTGTATCAAATACTTGTTCTCCCCACTGTATCAACTGTGATTCTACTCTAGCCTGCCCTACTCACCAGAGCCATAGACATACAGAGTCTGCCCAACTCCGTTTCAATCTCGAATTTTGGCATGCCATGTTGGCAACAACAGTTAAAACCTAGTCGCAAGTCATGGACCATTTGGAGGATAGTTTGTTGAACTCAAATCCGCAGTACCTTACTTATTCCCTACAGTGTGCTACTTTATATGGGGCATGGGGTGTTTTGTGACACAACCTACACACTATATCTGGCCCGAAAAGTCCATCCTCCAATCAGATCATTTCCTACAGGACCATCACATGTTGGCAGGCAGTTTTTGTCTCAGTCCCTATTAGCCTTTCCCTGTCTGAGACAGCTAAGGGTCCTTCTTGCCCCCCTTGGGGGAGGCGGAGTGGGCAGAGGCGGCTGGGGGGCAGGATGTCTGAGGGAGGGAGGTGGCTGGGCCTGGGGCCAACTGAGTGGGTGGGAGGGTGGTAGTGGAGGTTTGGACAGGTGTTACGGGTGTGGTTAGCTTTGGAGCTTGGGAAGGGGCCAGTGTGGGAGCATGAGTGGTGTAAGGGGTAGATGTAGGTGTAGGGACAGGACCTAAAGGTTGGGTCTGTTTTGGGGTATGGGTTGAGGCAGGTTTGGGGGTGGAGGATTGTTTTGAGGTATGGATAGGAACAAGTGGGATTGTGGGGGTAACAGAAAATGTAGAAGTGGGTTTTGGGGCAGGGGTTTGGACTGGGGTTTGGACTGCTGGGGTCTGTTTTGGGGTGTGGGCTGAGCCTTTTGGGGCTTGAATTGGAGCAGCGGAGGCGATGGGTGCAGGACTAAGAGAAGCTTTAGAAGTGGGTGTTGGGGTAGGGGTGGAGGTTTGAACAGGGGCTATATGTGGGGTCTGTTTGGCAGTATGGGTAGGGGGAGGTTTGGGGGTAGGAGTTGGAGTTGAGGTTGGGGCCGGAGTTTTAGAACTGGTAGATGTTGGGGTTAGAGTTTGGCTTTGCGTAAGGGCAGATGAAGGGATAGAGATAGGGGTGGGAGGTTTACTGGAAGAAGGAGTGGGAATCAAGGTTGAGGTTGGGGCTAGGGTGGGAGTGGTGGCTGGGGTGGGGGTTGCGGTTAGGGTTTGGCTCTGAGTGGGAACAGGACTAGAAATAAGGGTAGGGGGACGATTGGAGGGTTGAGAGAGGATAGGGGTAGGGGTACGAGTCTGGGTAGGGATTTGAGAAGGGGTAGGAGTAGGGGTTTGAGAAGGTGTTTGAGAGGGGGTAGGGGTACATGTCTGGGTAGGAGTTTTAGAAGGGGTAGTAGGGGTTTGAGAAGGTGTTTGAAAGAGGGTAGGGGTACAAGTCTGACTAGGGGTAGGGGTTTGAGAAGGGGTAGGGGTTTGAGAAGGTGTTTGAGAGGGGGTAGGGGTACGAGTCTGGGTAGGGGTAGGGGTTTGAGAAGGTGTTTGAGAGGGGGTAGGGGTACAAGTCTGGGTAGGAGTTTTAGAAGGGGTAGTAGGGGTTTGAGAAGGTGTTTGAGAGGGGGTAGGGGTACGAGTCTGGGTAGGGGTAGGGGTTTGAGAAGGGGTAGGAGTAGGGGTTTGAGAAGGTGTTTGAGAGGGGGTAGGGGTATGAGTTTGGGTAGGGGCTTTAGAGGGGGTAGGGGTGGGCCCAGATAGAGGGGAAGGGGAGGGGGGTGTAGGGGAGGGCTTGATTAGGGGGCTCTGGAGAAGAGTGGGGGAGGAAGGTAGGGAGGAGGAGGGGGGAGAGGGGGATGCGAGAGAGGACTTGCGCCCATGGGTTTGTGGAAGTGGGAAAGGGGCACTGACAGAGGAGGGAGGGGGAGTGGAGGAAGGAGAGGGTGAAGAAGAACGAGGGGGAGGTGTAGGGATGGGTTTAGAGCGAGGGGTTGAGGTGAGGGGGGAAGATGTGGTTACAGAGGAGGGAGGGGGAGTGGAGGAGGGAGAGGGGGAAGAAGAGCGAGGGGGAGGTGTAGGGATGGGTTTGGAGCGAGCGGTTGAGGTGAGGGGAGTAGTTCCGGCAGAGGGAGGGATGGAGCAGGGGGGAGGAGAGGAGGAGCGAGATGGGGGTGTAGGGGTGGGTTTGGGGCGAGGGGTCAGTGGCAGGGCTGGGGTGAGGGAGGAAGGAGTGGGAGCAGGGGAGGGGGTGGCAGAGGAGAGGGGGGTTTGTTTGGGGGAGGAAGAGTAGGATGCCAGGGGAGAAGCTGAGGTGGGTGTGGCTGCAGGTACAGTGATCGGATGTGTGTGTGTGGCTGTGTGTGTGTGTGCAGGGCAGTGTGTAGAGACAGGATCAGGGAGGGTCTGTATAGAGCCCCGTGTCTGTGCTTGTGTCTGTGCATTGAAGGGGGGCATCTGTAACCGTTGTGCTGGGACTTGGACTGGTAGGGGAGTAGTCAACACCCCCACACTGCCACCCCTGGTTAGCTGCGTCCCAGCCAGGAACGAGGCTGGCAGCAGGTTACCTCCAGAGGCCTTCCGCTGGAGAGGGGGGTGAGGCTGCACGCTTGCCCAGGATCGATGAGGCAGGGTGGGCTGCGAGGCGGAGCGGAGCCTGGCCTCCTGGGTGAGCCTCCCCAGTGCAGGCAGGCCCTGGTTGCTGCCTCCTCCGTGACGCAACAGTGCCTCCTTGGCCCCCTGCTGGCCAGCCATGGAACTGCAAGTATCTGACATGACACTGGTGGCTGCAGTTGGATTCACGTGGTAGAACAGATGTGGTGTGGTGGCCCCTCCTACCTTGGGGATTCCTGGGGTTCCACTCATCACTGAAGGGTGTTCCGGGTGGAGGCGGAGACTGTAGTGCAGGGTCCTTCCTAATTGGACCGACGTGGGGACAGAGGAGGCCGGTGTGGGTGGGGTTTGAGCAACAGGGGGTGATATCACACCTCCCGGGGGGGCCATGGGGAAGGGCGAGGGGGAGGGGAAGGCAGGAAACCCCCCTCTAGGGGACAGCCCTCCCATCCCTCCTACCCCCATCATCCCAATGAGGGAACTCACAGAGGGGCGCAGGGGCTGCAGGACAGGGGGCCGCGGGGGGGAGAGAGGGAAGGAGACGGAAGGTGATGGAGAGATGGAGGGGAGGAATATAGCGCCCCCTAGCGCATGTTGCTGCTGTAGTTGATGTTGTAGCTGCTGTTGCTGCTGCTGCTGGTGCATGAGGGCGATGGCCACGTTAGTCGTAGCGGCCGCTGTCTGGAGCGGAGCGTGGATCAGTGGAGCCCAGATCAGTGGGTGGGGCCTAGGGGAGACCGTACCACTTCCTCCCGTGGCCCCTCCCCTTCCAGCTGCGGCAGCAGCGATGGCCTCCTGCATGGCTGGCATGCTGTCGTGTTTAACGATCTGCTGAACCAGCATGCTGTCACAGGAGCCCAGCCCCCCCATGGCTAGCCCCGCCCCCCCTCCTCCTCGACCCCCACGCCCTAAACCGCTGCCCCCCGCCATGGAACCCGCCTGGGACGACTTCCTCATCAGGATAGAGTTCTTCCTACCTGCAGAGGAGAACAAAGAGAGAGAAGAGACTAGAATGAAACGATCAAAACAGAAACAAACTGATAGAGGGGATGGTTACTGTTCTTGTCTGACACAAATGGCCGAAAACAAGAGCAAGAACAAAGTTGTAGAAAATAAAGTGACGATCAAACAACACAGGTGTAATGAGGCTGACAGGGCTGAGTGGCTGATTAAAGATCACAAACAGAACCAGGTGTCTGCTCTTACAGTGAGGGAAAAAAGTATTTGATCCCCTGCTGATTTTGTACGTTTGCCCACTGACAAAGAAATGATCAGTCTATCATTTTAATGGTAGGTTTATTTGAACAGTGAGAGACAGAATAACAACAAAAAGGAGTGGGACAGAATCCTTCCTGAGATGTGTGCAAACCTGGTGGCCAACTACAAGAAACGTCTGACCTCTGTGATTGCCAACAAGGGTTTTTCCACCAAGTACTAAGTCATGTTTTGCAGAGGGGTCAAATACTTATTTCCCTCATTAAAATGCAAATCAATTTAGAACATTTTTGACATGCGTTTTTTCTGGATTTTGTTGTTGTTATTCTGTCTCTCACTGTTCAAATAAACCTACCATTAAAATTATAGACTGATCATGTCTTTGTCAGTGGGCAAACATACAAAATCAGCAGGGGATCAAATACTTTTTTCCCTCACTGTAGGTCTCTGTTCTATTAGCTCTCTGAGATTTTCTTTCAGTTTCTCTCTCCCTTAACCTGCCTTGAAGGGCTTCTGCAACTGTAAGGTCACTTTACAAAGCGCTTTAGAAATAAAATCTGAATTGATTAGAAAAATGCTATTCACTGGCAAGGTCTTTGCACAAAGCGCTATAGAAATGAAACTGAATTGAAAACTGCAAGTCATTGCAAGTAATGGACCGATTGGCAGAGGCATAGTACCGATGCGGTCCAACCGGTCGACGGCAACGGTCTCGAAGGCCCGCCTCATCATGGGGTGTTCCTCCAGGACCTCGTTGAAGCTGTCCACGCTGAGGGAGTAGAGACGACAGTACGTATCCGCTCTGACGCTCGCCGTCCTCCGGCCCCGAGTCAACAGACAGATCTCTGAGAGAGAGGGAGAGAGAGGGAGAGAGAGAGAGAGAGAGAGAGAGAGAGAGAGAGAGAGAGAGAGAGGGAGATTAGGAGAGAGAGAGGAGGAAGGGGAGGTGTGGATAAAGAGGGAGAAGGGAAGAGGGGTGGGAGAGAGTGGAAAAAATAAGATTTTGTTGAAGAAATTGTAAAATTGAAGAAGTGATTAATCTAACTCACAACCACACCTCTCCCCTTCTCTTTTTCCTCACCCTGTCCTTATCCTCACCCCTCCCTCCCCCTTCTCCCTCCTCTCCTCACCCCCAAAGTAGGACCCGTCACTGAGTTTGGTCTCCTTGTTTCCGCGGGTGAGTATGCCGACTCGTCCGTGTTGGATGAAGTACATCTTGCGTCCCATCGTGCCCTCACGGATGATGAAGTCATTGGGCTGGAACACCTCGAAGCGAAGCTTGGTCAGCACCGCCGTCACAAAGTTAGGGTCCGCGTTAGCAAACAGCGGCATGTGAGCCACCAGGCTACGGCAGTTAAAGCTAACTATCGCCTGAGAGAGGGAGAAAAAGAGGGGGAGAAAGAGAGAGGGAGAAAGAGAGGGGGAGAAAGAGAGAGGGAGAAAGAGAGGGGGAGAAAGAGAGGGGGAGGGAGAGGAGTTGGGAAGTGAGTTAAAATGCACAAGAACTGAATTGTATCAGTACGTTTTAATTTTATTTAATGTAAAATGTGTTTGAGTTGTTGTTATGCTACAGCTAGCTTTCGTAACTTGTAACTGTGTGTGTGCGTGTATGCCTGCATGCGTGCCTCGTGCGTGTATGCCTGCATGCGTGCCTCGTGCGTGTATGCCTGCATGCGTGCCTCGTGCGTGTATGCCTGCATGCGTGCCTCGTGCGTGTATGCCTGCATGCGTGCCTCGTGCGTGTGTACGTGTCTCGTGCGTGTGTGTGTGTGCACGTGCATTGTGCATGTGTTACCTCCTTTAGCGGTTCGCTGAGTTCACCCAGTATGTTCTCCTCGTCAAACATCTTGCCCTGGAAGCGATGCTCGTAGTACTCATGAATCCTCTGACGGACATCTGCAGGGAGCTTATGGAACGACATGTACTGCTCCACCTGCTTATACTGGAACACAACATCAATACAACGTCAATACAACGGTAATACAACGTCAATACAACATCAATACAATATTAATACAACGTGAATACAACAGTAATACAACGGTAATATAACGTGAATACAACATTAATACAACGTTAATATAACGCAATGGAGAGAGAGATGGAGGGAGGGATAGAGGAATGGAGAGAGAGAGATGGAGGGAGGGATAGAGGAATGGAGAGAGAGAGATGGAGGGAGGGATAGAGGAATGGAGAGAGAGAGATGGCAGGAGGGATAGAGGAATGGAGAGAGAGAGATGGAGGGAGGGATAGAGGAATGGAGAGATAGATGGAGGGAGGGATAGAGGAATGGAGAGAGAGATGGAGGGAGGGATAGAGGAATGGAGAGAGAGATGGCGGGAGGGATAGAGGAATGGAGAGAGAGATGGCGGGAGGGATAGAGGAATAGAGAGATAGATGGAGGGAGGGATAGAGGAATGGAGAGAGAGATGGCGGGAGAGATAGAGGAATGGAGAGAGAGATGGAGGGAGGGATAGAGGAATGGAGAGAGAGATGGCGGGAGGGATAGAGGAATGGAGAGAGAGATGGAGGGAGGGATAGAGGAATGGAGAGAGAGATGGCGGGAGAGATAGAGGAATGGAGAGAGAGATGGAGGGAGGGATAGAGGAATGGAGAGAGAGATGGAGGGAGGGATAGAGGAATGGAGAGAGAGATGGAGGGAGGGATAGAGGAATGGAGAGAGAGATGGAGGGAGGGATAGAGGAATGGAGAGAGAGATGGAGGGAGGGATAGAGGAATGGAGAGAGAGATGGAGGGAGAGATAGAGGAATGGAGAGAAATGGAGGGAGAGATAGAGGAATGGAGAGAGAGATGGAGGGAGGGATAGAGGAATGGAGAGAGAGATGGAGGGAGGGATAGAGGAATGGAGAGAGAGATGGAGGGAGGGATAGAGGAATGGAGAGAGAGATGGCGGGAGGGATAGAGGAATGGAGAGAGAGATGGCGGGAGGGATAGAGGAATGGAGAGAGAGATGGAGGGAGGGATAGAGGAATGGAGAGAGAGATGGAGGGAGGGATAGAGGAATGGAGAGAGAGATGGCGGGAGGGATAGAGGAATGGAGAGATAGATGGAGGGAGGGATAGAGGAATGGAGAGAGAGATGGCGGGAGGGATAGAGGAATGGAGAGAGAGATGGCGGGAGGGATAGAGGAATGGAGAGAGAGATGGAGGGAGGGATAGAGGAATGGAGAGAGAGATGGAGGGAGGGATAGAGGAATGGAGAGAGAGATGGAGGGAGGGATAGAGAGGGTCCTAATCTCTTACTTTCTCCTGGTACTGTCGTCGTGAGGAGTCCAGGGACTGTATGAGAGCGGTGGCATGGCCGATGAACATGGCATAGCAGGTGGCACCAATGATCATACTGAGCATGGTGAGCCACACGTCTGTCATGCCCTCTGGAGCCTGGGCACCGTAGCCAATACACAACATGTGGCTCATCGCCTTGAACAGGGCATATGAGTATTGGATCCCCCACGTATCATTCTGGACAGTGAGAGAGATAGAGAGAGAGAGTTAAACAGGCCATTGGAGACCGCCCACATGTCATTCTACAGAGGGAGACAGAGAAGAAGAGGAAGAGGGAGAGGAAGAGGAAGGTGGAAGAGAGGGAGGGAGGTAATAGCTACAACCTAGGCTATAACTGGGACTGTAAAGTGCTCATTGCTTTTCCACTTCCTGCTGTGTAAAACAGACTACTCACAGGCAAAAAGCTAGAGAATAATAATAATCATAATCATCATAAAATGGCCCTAAAATATGTTATAAACCCAGTGTGTGTTAGCCAATCATGCAATGAAGCATGATGAATATTAGAGACCTACAGTATACAGTATTTATCTCAGGCTGAGTGTGTGTGAGATTGTGTGTGTGATTGTGTGTGTGTGTCTGTATGTGTGAGTGATTGTGTTTGTGATTGCTGG
>NC_140000.1:8496156-8570627 GCF_964263955.1 Coregonus lavaretus
TCAGTAGCTGTGCACGTACGTGTGCCTCTACCAGGTGGCTCCTGCGTAGGTTCCCCACCCTCCACATCATGCAGAGTTTCCCGTCTCTCAGCGCCACCACTGCCGTGTCAGAGAACAACAGTGTCTCGTTACGCTTCTTGGGCTTAGCGATCTTCACCATGACCGCCCCGATGATGAAGGCGTCAATGATGCAGCCCACAATGCACTGCAAGACGACCGCCATCACCGCCAGGGGGCAGGCCTCGGTCACGCTGCGGAAGCCGTAACCGATGGATGTCTGCGTCTCCAGGGAGAACAGGAAGGCCGCCATGAAGCTGTTCACCTGGACGAAACACGTTTCCTCCACTTCCACCACCGCCCCTGCCCCGGACTCATCTCCTCCCGAGCTGGGGTTGAGGCGGATGGCGAAGTCCCCGTGCGCGGCGGCAATGAGCCAGAAGGCAAAGCCAAAGAGCAGCCAGGAAAGGAGGAAGGAGAGGCAGAAGATGACGAGCATCCAACGCCAGCGGATGTCCACACAGGTGGTGAAGAGGTCGCTGAGGTAACGCTGGCCCCTCTCGCTCATGTTGACGAAGGTGACGTTGCAGCGCCCGTCCTTGCCCACAAAGCGGTGACGGGGCCGGCGTCTAGAGCGCCGGGTGGGCCGGCGGCTGGAGGAGGAAGGGGACGACAGTGTCGAATCTCTGTCCGAGGACGAACAGCCTTCTCCCCTTCCCCCCAGACTTCCATCCCTCCCGCCCCTCAGTCCTGAGTGCCCTCCTCCTCTCATCCCTCCTTCCCCTCCTCCTGCCTCCCGGGCTCTGCTGGGCCTCCGTGCATTGCTGCCGTTGCCCTGCAGGGGGAGTGATTTGCCATTGCGGTTGTGGGTGGGAGAGGAGCTGGTTGGGCTCCCTGAGCCTCCCGTGCTCCCCCCCGCCCTGGCTGTGTCAGCAACACTCAGAGCCAGCTTTATGACTTCCTCCTCGTCTACCAGCCCGTCAACCACCGCACTGAAACGTCGCTTAACACGCGCCGCTCCCATGGTGCTAAATACAATGTCTTACGCTGATGACGCTGTAGTCTCAACTCCTATGTGGTTTGTGAGTTTGTGACCACCTAGGTATTGATAAAAACCTGGTGTTCTGTACTTCTTTCCAGTTCCACTGTTTCTATGGTGAAAAGTAATCCATCTGATGTGGTAAATGTAGATCCATGAGGAAAAACTGTATCCAGCAGTAGATTACTTCCCGCAGTTCCCGGATCATTGTTCCACTTAAACAAGTTTTTAATAACAGTCAGGGTTACTCACACCTCTACTGTGTCCTGATTCACAGTCTTCCTTCCATTCTCTTGAAGGGAAGCTCAGTGGTCAAGTCGTTGCTGTATATACTCCTCTGGTCAATAGGCAGTGTCATTTCAGAAACGTATTCCACAGCAGCAAATAGGCAGTCTGGCAGTAATACTGTATAGTCCCTGTAGTACTTACACTCCTTTGGGCTGAAGAGGGAGGTTACACACAACGTGTCCAAGGTATCAACAGGAGTGACCCATAGTCTGTGGCCATCTTACGAGGGAGCGGGAGTTTTGCTGACATTTTGAAACAGCACCAGGGAAACACATTGAGCAGGCTACAGAAACAGAGAAGCTTGAAAGGATGAGAGCTGGGGATACAATGGGGTAGTAGTAAGGATATGTTTTGAGGATATATACTCCCCACATTCACTAAAGTGCAATATGACAATACAGAGTCCAGGGGTAGATCCAGGGTACAGTACAGTCAAACGGTCTCTATGTTTCTAACACATATCTAGCATGCAACCAGCAGAGAAAAGAATAGCATGCTGTTTCTTACATTCCAAGATCTTCACGTCCCAGTGGTTTGGTCATGGTAAATACACAGGGCAGATTGAAACAGAGGAGGAACTCCTTAGACTATTGATTCAGATAATGGTACACAATTCCAATACATTCACTTCCTATCAGTCAGAATGTTTCTCCACCCTTTTATATCTATGTTTCCTTTTCTACAGGGCCTCTGAATACATCTATGAGCTACAGTAGCCATGCACTGTGTAAATAATACTCACTCAGTGTCTCTCACAAGCGGGAGACTGTGACCAGCAGTTTCCCCTCAAATCCAAGTATCTTTTCCAAGCCACAAATGTCCTCAAAAGTCATTTGAGTTCTCGGCACAACAAAATCAGACTTTTAGAGACATTTAAAATATGTTTGTTGCTCTCTCAGGTGACTGCTTTTTTAAACAGGATATCCTATTCCTGAGGGTCTCTGTGTTTCTCCCAAAGGCATTGTCAATTCAGTACAAAACACACTGCACAGACTGACTACTGACCAGATCAACTTCATCGGATTAACTCAGTGTTTTCAAAATGTATACAACCATAAGGAGACTTACTCTCCACTACAACTGCATGGGAGAATTCTCTATAACAAAGGGGGGATGAGGGAGAAAGACACAAGTGAACAAAAGACAAGAAAGAAAAGAAGAGAGAATGAAATTACTTGACTAGAACGCCAAGGCATGTACGAATGCGTGTACTTTTTGTGTACCTATTTTTGTGTACCATCCTATACATATTATACCAGGATTAATTCTATACAACACCTATATAGAGTCAAAGTGAATGTGTAGGAGGAGCAGAATCCGATTGGCCGGTTGTGGGGAAAGAGGGGAGGGGTAACAGGCACACAGGGCATACACTTGTGGATGACCTCTACGAAAACTCAGAGATCAAATGTTATTTCAGAGGTCAAATCCTGTCCGATCCTGGGACGGGAGGTGCTGTGTCCTTGTTTTTTTCCAAACAGGGTTTGGCTTTAGTTCTCTCCTCTTGGTTCAAGTGTCACACTCAACAACCCTGCTTGACAGAGAACACACACGTTTATCCATTTTCGAAAAGCTTCCAGTCTAATTCCTTTGGAAAATATTTGGGGAAATGTGGGAATAATGTGCAGAGGACGTGCAAGGAAGACTAAGTAAAAACGACAACCCACTGAGGCAAACAAAGGTCATATTTTGGGGATGGAGAATTCTTTTTTGTTGCATGCAAAATCCCTTAGGGATAAAAACAAAAACAAAGAAAACTCAAAAGGTTTGATTCAGGGCAAATCCACATGACATAAAAAAGGTTTGGTTGTGATATTAGACTTTACCTTCCGTACACATTTCCAGTGGACTGTGGTTTCGAACACTGGCAAGTATTTGACCCCCAGTGAACAAGCTAAACATGTTACTAGGTTCCTGGGGAACAGTTTACAGTGTAACACCTTCACCAGCTGCCCGAGGACAGTTTATAGTGTAACACCTTGACCAGATCACTGAGGACAGTTTACAGTGTAACACCCTGACTAGGAGTAGCAAAGGCACAACACAGGAGAATACCAAGGCAACAGTTGTTACCTGTTGTCCTAAGTTTATACAGAGACAGGTGTTACCTACTGTCATAGGTTTACACAGAGACAGATGTTACCTACTGTCATAGGTTTACACAGAGACAGATGTTACCTACTGTTCTAGGTTTACACAGAGACAGGTGTTACCTACTGTCCTAGGTTTACACAGAGACAGGTGTTACCTACTGTCCTAGGTTTACACAGACAGGTGTTACCTACTGTCCTAGGTTTACACAGAGACAGGTGTTACCTACTGTCCTAGGTTTACACAGAGACAGGTGTTACCTACTGTCCTAGGTTTACACAGACAGGTGTTACCTACTGTCCTAGGTTTACACAGAGACAGGTGTTACCTACTGTCCTAGGTTTACAGAGACAGGTGTTACCTACTGTCCTATGTTTACACAGAGACAGATGTTACCTACTGTCCTAGGTTTACACAGAGACAGATATTACCTGCTGTCCTAGGTTTACACAGAGATGTTACCTGCTGTCCTAGGTTTACACAGAGACAGGTGTTACCTACTGTCCTAGGTTTAGACACAGACAGGTGTACCCATGTCACACAAACAGTAAGAGGGGGGTGAAGAGAAGAGAAGCCTCTACAACAAGTGGAAGTGGGGAAAGAGATCCCTCCTAAAGTGAGAGGTGACGTAGGGGTTCATTTGGACTGGTCTACTGCCCTCCCTCTCTCAGGCATAGTAACAGGAATGTAGAGGCTGCATTTCTGAGAAAGGATAGAACACACAATCCTTCTCTCTTTCCTTCTTTCTCTGACGTTTTCTTATTTCGCTCAGTCAGTCATCACATTTCTTATCCCATCTGGTTTTGTTCCTCCCATGACGCCTCTCCTGTGTCTCTGCCAACCTGGGAATAACATGACAATACACGCAAAAACAGAGATAAAACCATGATTTCAGAGCTCTTTTGTTAAAACAGATGCTCTGATGATGTAAGCAGACAGGTCTTGTCTTGTGGACATTCTGAGAAGGTAAAACGGTAAAGGCCAAAAGAGCAGGAGTGACTCACCCTTTCTAACCATCTACTGTTTTCATCTTCATTTGGAATAGCTCAATGAAAACCAATAATAAAACCAAGAAAATAATCTAATCAGTTACCTGTTCCTTGAGACTTGGTCTGTCTGGGTGATCTGGTGTATCTCTTGTAGCACAACAAATAGTATTGTGCTCAGTTTACTGGGAATGCTGATGTTGTGTATCCATCTTCTTGGAAAGAATGGGAAGAAATGTCTTGGGAATTACAAATGAAAATGTCTCCATCAAGACATGGAACCTGGAATAAAGAGAAACAGAGGGGTGGAATAAGAGAACCATTTCCATTGTGATAGTGTACTGTATATCTTTATGGTAAGATTTTATGACTCAAACAGGTGAATAAGGTGTGAATTTGGGCCCCA
This sequence comes from Coregonus lavaretus, assembly GCF_964263955.1. NCBI lineage: Eukaryota > Metazoa > Chordata > Actinopteri > Salmoniformes > Salmonidae > Coregonus > Coregonus lavaretus. The sequence continues at coordinate 8,500,964 of NC_140000.1, forward strand.
ATACTGTACATCTTGAAGGTTATTGCAAACACACACACACACACACACACACACACACACACACACACACACACACACACACACACACACACACACACACACACACACACACACACACACACACACATGTTTATTTTACTATCCTTCTGGGGACCAAACAATTGATTCCCATTCAAAATCCTATTTTCCATAACCCTTAATCCTAACGCTAACCTTAACCCCAAAATCCTAACCTTAAAACTAACCCTAACTCTAACCCTAAACCTAATTCTAACCCTAATTCTAACTCTAACCCCTGAGCCTAAAAAAGCCTTTTCCCTTGTGGGGACTGGCGAAATGTCCCCAATTTTCCTTGTTTTACTATCCTTGTGAGGACTTCTGGTCCCCACAAGGATAGTAAAACCATACCACACAAACACACATGTATTTGTGACACAGCGAGGGAATTACATATCCCCTATACAACTAGCCTGGGGCCATTCCATTGTAATGCTAAAGGCCACTGCCATGCTACTGTTGATCACAACACTGCAGTGTACATGGTGCTGTATCATATGGAAACAACTACAGAGGAATACTGATGTGTTACAGAGGCAACATTTGATTAATCATGCTGCTAAAGAAAGGAAAGGAGAAAGAGGGAGAATGAGACAGAGAGAAGAGGGGGTGTACCGTAGGATATAGAATGAGGCAGAGAGAAGAGGGGGTGAACCGTAGGATATAGAATGAGGCAGAGAGAAGAGGGGGTGAACCGTAGGATATAGAATGAGACAGAGAGAAGAGGGGGTGAACCGTAGGATATAGAATGAGACAGAGAGAAGACGGGGTGAACCGTAGGATATAGAATGAGGCAGAGAGAAGAGGGGGTGAACCGTAGGATATAGAATGAGACAGAGAAAAGAGTGGGTGAACCGTAGGATATAGAATGAGGCAGAGAGAAGAGGGGGTGAACCGTAGGATATAGAATGAGACAGAGAGAAGAGGGGGTGAACCGTAGGATATAGAATGAGGCAGAGAGAAGAGGGGGTGAACCGTAGGATCTAGAATGAGGCAGAGAGAAGAGGGGGAGAACCGTAGAATATAGAATGAGACAGAGAAAAGAGGGGGTGAACCGTAGGATATAGAATGAGGCAGAGAGAAGAGGGGGTGAACCGTAGGATATAGAATGAGGCAGAGAGAAGAGGGGGTGAACCGTAGGATATAGAATGAGACAGAGAGAAGAGGGGGTGAACCGTAGGATATAGAATGAGACAGAGAGAAGAGGGGATGAACCGTAGGATATAGAATGAGGCAGAGAGAAGAGGGGGTGAACCGTTGGATATAGAATGAGACAGAGAGAAGACGGGGTGAACCGTAGGATATAGAATGAGGCAGAGAGAAGAGGGGGTGAACCGTAGGATATAGAATGAGGCAGAGAGAAGAGGGGGTGAACCGTAGGATATAGAATGAGGCAGAGAGAAGAGGGGGTGAACCGTAGGATATAGAATGAGACAGAGAGAAGAGGGGATGAACCGTAGGATATAGAATGAGGCAGAGAGAAGAGGGGGTGAACCGTAGGATATAGAATGAGACAGAGAGAAGAAGGGGTGAACCGTAGGATATAGAATGAGGCAGAGAGAAGAGGGGGTGAACTGTAGGATATAGAATGAGACAGAGAGAAGAGGGGGTGAACCGTAGGATATAGAATGAGACAGAGAGAAGAGGGGATGAACCGTAGGATATAGAATGAGGCAGAGAGAAGAGGGGGTGAACCGTTGGATATAGAATGAGACAGAGAGAAGAGGGGGTGAACCGTAGGATATAGAATGAGACAGAGAGAAGAGGGGATGAACCGTAGGATATAGAATGAGGCAGAGAGAATAGGGGGTGAACCGTAGGATATAGAATGAGGCAGAGAGAAGAGGGGGTGAACCGTAGGATATAGAATGAGGCAGAGAGAAGAGGGGGTGAACCGTAGGATATAGAATGAGGCAGAGAGAAGAGGGGGTGAACCGTAGGATATAGAATGAGACAGAGAGAAGAGGGGGTGAACCGTAGGATATAGAATGAGGCAGAGAGAAGAGGGGGTGAACCGTAGGATATAGAATGAGGCAGAGAGAAGAGGGGGTGAACCGTAGGTAAGTGAGAAAGAAGTGAAAAGGAAAATGATTGGGATGAGGGGGGAATGTAGCTGTGATAGAGAGCTGATAGTGAATTATAACTGAGATTGGGATGACGACTGAGATTGGGACAGGGAGTGGGAATGGTATTGAGATCTATGTTGCGGTGGTGGTGACGGAATGCTGTGGATTACAGCTGTGCTCGTGACTGCAGTAATCCCACCATGACTCTGATAATCCGCTAAAGTCTTTATATAAGAACCACTAAACTACGGCCAGAGGGAGTGTACACATACAGGTAGGATATAGTAGGTAACTCAACACACAGGTAGGAACCACTACACATTGGTAACTTTAACTGTACACATACCAGTCAGTGATAGGCTGTAGTATGCAGACACACAGGTATGATACAGTACAAGTAGGTAACTGTACACACAGGAGTGATAGACACAAAGTTATAGACAGGTACAGTCTTCATATAAGAAACCAATATGATCCAGAGAAATTAGGGTGTGTGTGTGTGAGAGAGAGAAAGTGAGACTGTGAATCCCAAACCACCCCCTCGCCCCTACCAACTCGCTCGGAGGGCCCTCCGTTGTCACGTGTTGCTGACGAAACTCCGAGGGTGACTTCCAGAGAGTAGTGATGGGATCAATAAACCCATCAACTTCGGGACACACTGCCGACTTGAATGATACAATTCATGTTCCACTTTTAAATAATAAAACAAGCATGAAATTCGAATTTAACAGTTTAATCTTTTACATGTGTCAAGTTTCGAAATCCGACATAAACAAATGCATGTGGCATATAATTAGGCACATCTCCTACATTATTTTGTGTGAAACTGCACAAACTCAAAAATAAGGTGGTGCCTTATGGGATTCCACTTCGCTCTGAAACCGGCAGCGTTGCTGGCTTGGATGAAGTGGTTATCGGAAGGTTTAATTAGCCCATACACCCTCCATCATTTTCCCTCCCTCAGCTTTGGTACACTTGTGCATATGGTGGAGAGGCACGTGAACGCGCAAATGGAGGGCCAAGGGGGTGATTTGGGATTCAGCTAGAGAGAGAGAGAGAGAGAGAGAGAGAGAAAAAAAGCGAGAGAGTGTTGACAGGGAAGGTGTCCCTGTGAAATTGCGATGCCTGACCCTGACCTTCGCCTGCAGCATTATATTCTATGTAAGCTAGGCCCAGAATGTGACCTGCTCTGTTGTGTTTGTTAACTTCATTATCAGTGGGTCAATTGATTATCTTCTTGGACAGACACAGAACAGCCATCAGAACATCACATTCTGTCCTCTACACAGAGGGCTTTATCAACTAACCACCTATAAGCCTAGTTTCAAGGAGCAACTGATATGTCCTAAACATTGATGAAGTGGTAAAAAAAGTGGGTAAACTATAAACTCCAGTGGGCGATTGAGACAAACCACCACCAATATAAACAAAAACGTATTACATTTTTAGGAAAGTAGGGTGGCTTGGGGTTAAACACCTCCCTGGGTTAAACACCTCCCTGGGTTAAACACCTCCCTGGGTTAAACACCTCCCTGGGTTAAACACCTCCCTGGGTTAAACACCTCCCTGGGTTAAACACCTCCCTGGGTTAAACACTCCCAGTAGGGGAGCCTAAAGATAAACAATCTACATGGTTAGAGAGGAACATTTTGAAATAATGTTTTCATACATTTAAAGAGAGTATGTTTGGGGCAATCTAATGCAAGCCAATGGTACCTAAATTAGCATTTTCCAAATCATGTCCAAATCATCTATAAGTAACTTAATTGAGTTACACAATACATTCTGAGATACTTTAGGATAATTTAGACAGGAAGTTGGAAAATGAAAAGAGGGAACTTACATCAAAACCTCATCATAGTGAGGATATTAATAGTGAGCAATGTTCCCTCTAAGCTGCGGTGTGCACGGGCGCAGAGAAGCACGAGATTGAACTTCACTCAACTTTCTAGTTTTCCCCTTTAGTTAACACTATCAACGTTTCCCTCAACTGTGCGAATTGTGAGCCACATTCAATGCAATATACCGAAACAAAACAAACTATGCAAGAGATTTTATTTTGGGCAAAGTGCATTGGAGTAGGATTCTATTACATTGACAGGCATGACTCAGGCCCATACTCTACACAGACCGGTGCACCATAACCAATCAGCGCTGCAGTAGGCCTATATGCAAATAGACCATTGCCTTATATGGATCTGTGCCATTCACTTTGAACTGGACTGTGTTTACAGCATGAGTGGTCACGAGTAGATGTGGTTGTTTTGAGATTAAAGCAAGAGCTGCATGTAGCCAGGTGTGTAAGTAAGTGAGTTATTACCCCAGTTATAGCTCATTTCTAGTCAGCAATGGGGGAGTGGTTGCTTCCTACAAGAGCACAAAACGTGTACATTTCTATCCATCTTTGAAAAGCAAGTCAGGTAAACAGCTTTTTTTCTGTAAGGGGCAGTGTTGTATTTTGGGGCAGTGTTGTATTTTGAGACAGGCTTGAATAAGATAAGTAGCCAATAGGCAGAGAGTAGCATAATTTGACTGATTTTCTGTAATAATGGTATGGGAATAATAATGTGTTTTATTTTGTAAAGTGGTTTCTTGCATCAAACAACACAACATTTCAGTCACCTCCTTGTCTGAAGGACAAGTGGATAAGCAGGTTAATGTCAATCACTACATGTTTTTTATAAAGTCTTATGGAATGTAGGCCTACATTGAACACCACACATTGTCTGCTACTGTAGGCTGAATGATGGAACAGCTATTTCCATGTTAAAATGTTATGGGATGCATTGTCTCCATAGTTTTGTTTTTATGGTAGGCCACTCTGATAGGCCTACATTATGATCAAATAGCCATAGTAGCCTACTTGGCCACTATTATAACCAGGGATGAAAGTATATTTAATTTATTCCCGGTATGGGATCTCCTGTGCGTGCACCAAACAAATGTATCTGCGGCAGAGCGGCCCTGTACGATCTGCCGCCCTAAGTGAGACAGGAAATTGCCATCTCCCTTCTATCCCTGCTAAACTAGAATAGTGTAAGTTACAGCAGGGGTCGGCAAATTGGGCCAATTATTTTCTCACCTTATAATCGGCAGAATATAATAGCAGCCCAATTCATATGCCTATGCTACAAACTAAACACAATTCAACACATCTGGTTAGTAGGCTATATGTCAATGTCAATAACATATCCAAATATTTTAAATCTGATTACACTGATAAAATCACCAATGTCTCTATTAAATTTGTTTTTTATATTTCTTTGTGCGTTGATTGGGAAAAACAGCTCGCAATAAAGAGAAAATATCCCTCTGAAAAAGTCTCAAAAGACAGGGGAATAATGAAAATATAAGTTTTAGGATAGAATAGACTGAGAAATAAGCATTCTTACCATATTTCTCCAATGTCAAACCAGAGTGTCTTGTTTGCAACGAGACGGTTGCTGTTTGCAAATAATAAAATATTAGACATCCTTATGAATCTAAGCATGGCACTTTCGAAAGTTACCTTTCCACCCAGACAGAGGCTCGACTGACGCAGAACAATGTAAGCTTCAACTGCTGGCTACTCGTCCATTGCTTAACCCAACAACAGATGTCCTTCCCTAAAAGCTGCCTGGGTTTAAACATCTTCTCTTTTCAGAAAATGAAAAGCTCAATTAATAGGGACAAAATTTAATTTTTTGTCTCCTCGAATATTGAAGGCCACAGCTCAGCATGTCATAGAGACGAATCAATATATCCCCATATGCATCAGAGTCACATCTTTTGTGTTTTTTTATTTAATTTTTTCTCCCCAATTTTGTGATATCCAATTGCGATCCAATTACAATCTTGTCTCATCACTGCAACTCCCCAACGGGGATGCAGTATTTTAGACCGCTGCGCCACTCTGGAAGCCTTTTGTGGGCATTTTAAAGCTTGTTTCTAGCATAAAGCATCATTATGCATTGTTTTAGAACGCTTCATATTATCTGGATACTTCTTATTTATTTTAAAATATAATGCTAACAATAGTTATCCTTTTTGCCATTTTCTTTAACAAAGGGTATGGTATACCCTCACTCTATTTGAGCCTGGTTTTAACCAAACACACCAAGCCCTTCTCAGATTTTACGAGTGCATGGTGACAGTATTGGAGGATTTGGCTATACTGACAAATCTATGGGGCCTACCTCTTCTTTTTTTTTTATAGGAAGAAATAAGCTCCAACAAAGCCCTCTTGTTGTTAGTGAAGTCGAATTAAAATGAAGACAATTGTTTAAATTAATTATTTTCAGCACCATTTGCTGTCCACCTCTGTTTGATTATGCCGCAGCCGCTCCAAAGCTGAGGTCTGCCCGTTTGCCTTTTTAGTTGACTTTCTCCTGCACTTTCTCCTCACTAATAAGTTAATAATTTAAAGTGTCTGTCTCATGGCATTGTAATACATTTGGTCTCCAGTCTACAGAAAAAACATACGGTACTACTCTTTCTACCGTAGGCAACATCATTTAGCCTATGTTAAATGAATTTGATGGAGCGTTGGTGGAGCGCCAACAACCAAGCTAAATATTTTGAGCCCCTGCCTTTGGCAAAGTGAGCACTGCTTATCATGGGTCGGCATCAGAGCTCACCTATATAGCCCTAATGCCACTGGGTGAGTGAAGTTATCATTGTTTTTGGGCAGAATAATGTGAGGTGTTATGTGTTGTTGAAGGTGCGTCTTACTCCGTTTAGCTCAGAAAATGCAGCCCTCGTCAAACTGCAGCTCTAGGCGGCTGCCTAATCCTGCCTAATGGGCGGGCTAATGGGCGGGCCGGCTGTGGGGCCTAATCATAGAATTATATTTACAATCCCTATTAATTCAACAGCATCTCTGTGGGCCTAGTCATAAAGATTTGTCATTTTACTTTTAAAATGTATTACCAATGTATTACCAGTCACCATGTTATCATCCGATTGTCAAACAATCACTTCAAAGGGCTCATTTACTAGCCTATCCGTGCACGTTCCTCCACTCACAACACAATTCCAGCCTCCAAACAAAGTGGTGAATGGAAAGACACATCTGTTACACAAAACACCAAAAAGTGTAAAGACATTTGGCGATTGTCATTGGGCCAGAATTAATGCCTCCACTGCTGTCCCGTGCGTCTCGGTTTCGGCCACTCATCTCTACCTTGGCAAAATGGCAGGGGGGGGGGGGGGGGGGGTCTGTAGACATGACATCTCGCAAGCCCACAAGAAGTCTGTCAGCTGGAGTCCAAATTTGAGATTTTGGGTTCCAACTGCCGTGTCTTTGTGAGACGCGGTGTGGGTGAACGGATGATCTCCGCATGTGTATTTCCCACCGTAAAGCATGGAGGAGGAGGTGTTATGGTGTGGGGGTGCTTTGCTGGTGACACTGTCTGTGGTTTATTTTGAATTCAAGCCACACTTAACCAGCATGGCTACCACAGCATTCTGCAGCGATATGCCATCCCATCTGGTATGGGCTTAGTGGGACTATCATTTGTTTTTCACCAGGACAATGACCCAACACACCTCCAGGCTGTGTAAGGGCTATTTTACAAAGAAGGAGAGTGATGGAGTGCTGCATCAGATGACCTGGCCTCCACAATCCCCCGACCTAAACGAAATTGAGATGGTTTGGGATGAGTCGGACCGCAGAGTGAAGGAAAAGCAGCCAACAAGTGCTCAGCATATGTGGGAACTCCTTCAAGACTGTTGGAAAAGCATTCCAGGTGAAGCTGGTTGAGAGAATGCCAAGAGTGTGCAAAGCTGTCATCAAGGCAAAGGGTGGCTATTTGAAGAATCTCAAATATAAAATATATTTTGATTTGTTTAACACTTATTTGGTTACTACATGATTCCATATGTGTTATTTCATAGTTTTGATGTCTTCACTATTATTCTACAATGTAGAAAATAGTAAATATTAAGAAAAGCCCTTGAATGAGGAATCACCATAGCAGCACCCACCCGTAGTCTGCGCTCCAGCAGGTATATCTCACTGGTCATTCCCAAAGCCAACACCTCCTTTGGCCGCCATTCCTTCCAGTTCTCTGCTGCCAATGACTGGATCGAATTGCAAAAATCTCTGAAGCTGGAGACTCTTATCTCCCTCAATAACTTTAAGCATCAGTTGTCAGAGCACCTTACCGATCACTGCACCTGTACACAGCCCATCTGAAATTAGCCCACCCAACTACCTCATCCCTATATTGTTATTTATTTTGCTCTTTTGCACCCCAGTATCTCTATTTGCACATAATCTCTTGCACATCTAGCATTCCAGTGTTAATACTATTGTAATTATTCTGCACTATAGCCTATTTATTGCCTTACCTCCATAACTTGCTACATTTGCACACACTGTATATATATTTTCTGTTGTATTTTTGACTTTATGTTTTTTACCCCATATGTAACTCTGTGTTGTTTTTATTGCACTGCTTTGCTTTATCTTGGCCAGGTCGCAGTTGTAAATGAGAACCTGTTATCAACTGGCTTACCTGGTTAAATAAAGGTGAAAAAATAAATAAAAAAATGAGTAGGTGTTCTACAAATTTTGACCGGTAGTGTATATAACAGCATTAGCCATGGCAAAATGCATAGAATTACAGGAAATTAGCTTTAAAACGGCAACATTTTCTCTCAGCTCCATGGCAAAATGTGTAGAATTGCAGGACATTAGCTTTAAAACTGCAAAACCGTACTCTAAAATTCAGCCACGCCGACGGGCAGAACGTGCCCCTGTCACGTCCCCTGCCACGCCCACAACCTAAGACCGTTTTGATCCAGATAAAACCCAGTGTGTGTTTGTGTGAGCGAGAGAGTGACACCTCTTATCGTGGTGAGGTGGCAAATGCTTCAAATGTCCCCTGTGTGAGTGGCCATGCCGGGGTGTCTGGGAAAAGTACTCTTGTGAAGTTGTCGGTTCCCACGACACCTGGACAGTGTCAGATACGCAGAGCTGCCTGATATGATAATACACTAGAGGTGTGTGTAGGGTACAGTGTGTCATCATTTGGCCTGTGGAGCAACAGCCATATTGGATGACCCTAATCGGATCACATATGCCCTCTCAAGATATGAAGAGAGAGAGAGAGAGATAGAGACAAGGGAAGTTTATCCTGTGACTTTCTCTCTGTCTCACTTTCTCTCCATCCACTCTCCCCCTCCCTCCCTCCCTCCCTCCCTCCCTCCTCTACACTCCCTCCCTTCTCTATCTACACACAGACAGATTATCTTCCCATATTAAGGTGTTATGTATCCAGATTATGGTTCCCTGTGAATATGATTTCAATGTCATTCAATAAGCCACAGGATAAACTTCCTTTCTCTTCTCTCTCTCACACTCTTTCTAAAACAAAAGCTACTTTCACGATGACACATGGGACACTTCCTAGAATCAAAGTTCAAAGAAAGCTCCGTCCACTGAGTTGGATCATCAAGTCACATTGTTGACAGACTGAATCAGTCATGGAGACCTGAAATCCTGACCTCTCCCTACAAGCCCCCAGTTTACTGACTGATTGACTGTGGAGAGCCATACTGTTATAGGACAGACACCTTAAGGTATAGTTCCAATTGCTTTCTATTCAGTGTGTTAGTTATAGGCACTTTGGGGAGTATATAATAAGGTGACTTGAGTGTGATATATGTTGTCTGTTTAAAATCCTGACTGCTGGCCTGGCCTGAGTTTCTTGACTGTGATGTGTGTGACAAGCCAGATATGGAGGATCAATAGTATCATTGATCAGCGTGGGCCTGAAACCAGGCCACAAAATGGTGCCCTCTCCATGTCACATGGCCCTCTCTACCAGCTCCCTCCCTTTTTATCCCTCGCTCATTCCTGCTCTCCTTCCCTCTCTCTCTCTCTCTCTCTCTCTAGCCATCAGTCAGTTTCTCTCTTCTCATTTGTTTATTTACAACGTCAATCTGATTTCAAAACCATTTTCAGTGACATAACAAAGTCATAGAAGCCTATATCTCTGAAAGTTTCTGGCAGTCTACATGAAGCCATGGCAATTTAAATATGACAACAACAGCGTGTGAACTTCTAGCTCTTGTCCCATCGGATCAATAGACCACTATTAACTGAAGCGTCTTTACCGGTCTCATCATGCACCACTATGGCCTGGGCTCTGCTTACAGTAACCATCAAGCCTGCCCTAGAGGAATGGACTTGTTCACCCGTTTTAAACACTGGACATCTCGACATGCGGCTAGTCGGGTCTAATCTCTCTGGCCTCGGCTGATGAGTCTGAGTGGAACCTGTGTGTCTCCAAATGTACCCAACCTGGCGGCTAGCTCTGGGAGTTAACATCTGTCCTCAGGTCTTAGGAAAGGTGACGTCATTATGGTGCCCCATGCCAACACAGTGGTCTGGACACACACATACCCACTCTCACAAACACACACTCACACATACACACTCTCACATACCCACTCTCACAAACACACACTCACACATACACACTCTCACATACCCACTCTCACAAACACACACTCACACATACACACTCTCACAAACACACACTCACACATACCCACTCTCACAAACACACACTCACACATACTCTCACATACCCACTCTCACAAACACACACTCACACATACACACTCTCACATACACACACTCACACATACTCTCACATACCCACTCTCACAAACACACACTCACACATACACACTCTCACAAACACACACTCACACATACTCTCACATACCCACTCTCACAAACACACACTCACACATACACACTCTCACAAACACACACTCACACATACTCTCACATACTCACTATCACAAACACACACTCACACATACAAACATGTGCATTGGCACTGGGCCTTATTCCCTCTAATTGGACGTTTTTCCCTCCCTCGCTCCATCCCTCTCTCTCCATCCCTCTTTCCAATCCCTTCTCTCCATCCCTCGCTCCATCCATCCCTCTATACTGTGTACCGTAGTGATAAGGGTCATCTGATGGTCACAAAATCTTCAATCAGGAAGAGGGGTTAAGAACACTCAGCTGACTTTTGACTTATTTAATCAGTCTTTTAAAATAGACTGATTCGTTATGTTTAAAATGTATGCAGTTGTTGTGGACAAACCTCTTTATGCTTCCAGCCAGCCCTTCCCTTCTCTCTCTCGTCCTACTCCTTTCTGTTAGTAAAGTAACGTAACAACACCTCAGATATTAACATATACATTAGTACTAAGGTAGCAGCAACTGGAGCTCAGTCACCCTGGTTAGTTCCTGGTTGGTTTCCCCTCCCTGTCACTCTGTTACACTACTATGTTCCAGTAGTAAGTGTGTTCTGTCTTCATACCATCAGGACCACCACATTGTGATGACAGGTCATCATGGAACCACTAAGGTCTGGAACTGATTACAACCTGCCATCTTTCAGTTTAATAATACACACACTGGACATTTATACAGACACACGTGGAATTAATACAGGCATGAGATCCAACAACATTAGTAATTTGAGGAAAAATAGGATGACGGTCAACGTCGGCTAACTTTGCCAAAGTTATTTGGCAAAACAAGAGAAGGAGAGACGCGGGCAAACATTACACCGCCATCTTCATGACACCGGAAGAGCGCCCGGATGTCAATAATACCTTTGGCTAATTTGGAGTACTCTTTCCCTTCCTCTTTCTCCTCTCTGTTCCTATTTTTCTCTCAATTTCCATCTCTTCCATGTCTTGAATACAGACTCAATTCAGCATCATTGTAACCCACAAATCTCAGGTCACATCATCTCTTCATTATTCTTCCATCCTCTCTCTGTGTCCTTCTCTTTCTCTCTGTAATTCCTCCTCTCTCTCTGTGTGATTCTCCTTCTCTCTGTAATTCCTCCTCTCTCTGTGTGTCCTTCTTCTCTCTGTAATTCCTCCTCTCTCTCTGTGAGATTCTCCTTCTCTCTGTAATTCCTCCCTCTCTCTGTGTGATTCTCCTTCTCTCTGTAATTCATCCTGTCTCTGTGTGTGATTCTCCTTCTCTCTGTAATTCCTCCTCTCTCTCTGTGTCCTTCTCTTTCTCTATGTAATTCCTCCTCTCTCTCTCTCTATGTCCTTCTCTTTCTCTCTGTAATTCCTCCTCTCGCTATGCTTCACAGAACACAATCATCTGATGATGACCGAGAGAGATTTGGCACGCGAGAAGGTGTGTCGGTCTGTGAAACTATACCGTTTTCTCGCCCTCCTCCCCTTTCTATTTCTCTGACCTCTCACTATATCCCTAGCTTCAATGGACAGAGTGGGTGGTAGAGGGGTAATCCTTGGCCCTGAGTCCAAATACAGCGCTCCCGCTCACAGAGCTGCCAAACACTGGCTCACATGGCCCAGGGACCCACACACAGATAACAGCATAACTTATAGTGCATGATGAAAATGATGATTATGACAATGAGTTCAGCATTATCATCATACACATTCTGATTGGTTGAACTACAGTAAGAGCGTAAGTAATACTGTACTGATCTTCAATTATGTTTTAAGTAACTTTTACAAAAAATGATAAGAAAGGGTTTTCCCAACAGCCGATTCACACACAGAGGTCAGGTAGAAACCCCATCAAATTACCCAAAGCCTGTGGTTCCCAAAACGTACAAATGACCCAAAATAATCAGCCATAAAAACACAGCAGTATAGGCCTTTCTTCCTTTAACCTAGCAGTATACAATGTACATATATGTCTACAGTGGGGTGGAAATCTGTCACTTTGAAGGGCAGTTCCACCAAATCCTTCTGGACAATATGTTCCCTACTATTCTACTTAGGATCAAGACCAAAACAAATTACTATTAATAGCATGTTGCCAACTAAAAATAAACATAACACAAAACAGACATTGAGGCTGTTTATAGCGGCTTCCTCATCCCATCTATGAAATAAACACCTGCCCAATATTAAAATTGACAGATTCACATTGTAAAACACTGCACAAAACAATTGTCAAATAATGAACAGATGCAAGGCATTTTCAAGTGTCCACTATCTATCCACGTCTCTAACAGAGATAACTTTAAAACAGTGTAATCAAACATATTTTTCCACTGCGACATAAACAATATCATATACGTTTGTCAACTATGAACAACAGAAGGTTATCTCTAATGTCCATGATGCTACCATTTATGGAAGCCTGTGCACAAATGTCAAAACAATTATATCGGTTGAAACAGCCAGAGGATGATGATCAAATTTGTCCAATACAAAAATGTGTATTTTGGCAACTTATTTTATGCAAAACAATTATCACTCACCGTTTTATTCGCCTTTTTGTAATTGTAAAGAAATTCTGCAATTCAGGACCACCTGATTACTTTTCTTCATATGAATTTGTAACCCAGGAGGTGGTCAACCTACTGTAAAGTGTACGGGACGGGTGCCCTCCTCTCGCTCTGTATGCCGGGGCGCTGGCTCTCACCGGGATATTACGCTCATTGACTGACTGCTACCGGCCACGTCTCGCGTGCGCTCTGACTGTCTCCTTCTCCCTCGCACTCTCCAGCTACAACTGGCTACTTCAAATATCTCCCACCTGTGCTGTGTTGTGACAGTAAAACTAATCTTGTGACAGTAAAACGAATACACTCTGCATATGATTTTATTCTCTAAAGTTTAAATGTAAAGTGGAGAATATTGGTCATACAACGTCAATGCGCAAAAGCAGAAGGCATTGCGAAATGGGTAGGTTACTCAGCAGCAAAACCATATTTTGTTACCTTAATTTCTGGTGTCAATAATAATGTAAATGTTTGTCATGCAAAGAAAAAAGAAAAGGCCATTGTGCAGGAGGCGTGTGTGTATGTATGCGTATGTGTAGGCTGTGTGTGTGCGTGTGTGTTTGTATTTACTGATACTTAATATGTTTTAATCTCGGTCAAATTCACCAAGGAGTGACCTATGATGTCATATCATAGCCTCTATCATCCAATGCAAATAAGATCAGACAGCCAGTAGCACGCCGGAAGGTGATGGAAAGGAGGTTATGGTCTGAAACCAATGATGTCATATCATGACACCGGGCAAGAAAGCATTAACTTTTCTCTGACTAAAGTTGGCTAATTAATCACATACTGTACAATCATAATAAGGAGTAAATTAGCGCCTCACTGTGTGAATGAGATATGAAGGATTAATAGGCCTACCAGTGATTCAATACATTAGCTGTAGTTCTGTACCGTTCTGCTACTGGTCCATCTAGCCGTCAGTCTGTCCTTGCATAGTGTGAGAAAAGTAGACTGATTGTAATTGATCGATGGAAAATTCTTTCCAGGCAGCGAGTGAGAGAGAGAGAAATACATGTGTACATGAGAGGGAGAGGGAGAGAGAAGGGAGAGGGAGAGAGAAGGGGAGCAGGTAAGAGAGAGAAGAGAGAGAGATAGTTTAATTGAATTGAATTGAGAGAGAGAGAGAGGGAGAGAGAGAGAGTGTGTACATGTCATGAGAGAGCGAGAGAAGGACAACGAGAGAGAGAAGCAATAATGAAGTATGTTTCTTCCAACAGCTTTTGAATATGAAAGTTAATGATCAGCACAGCAAATAGAGAGAAGAGGGAAGGCATGGTGTTATGGAACAGTTCAATTCAGTGGCATAGCCACTAACAATTTTTTAAAAGCTCATTCAAGCTAAAATATAGGTGTGTTAACTGTGATAAAGGCACTGGATTATGAGCGGTCTTGTTTGCTAAATGAACAAATTATATAGGCAGTGGCATGGTGTATATAGCCATAGAAGCACAGTGACATATGCCTCAATGTAGTCATATTTGTGGCTTATTGGGGGTGTGGCTTTCAGTTAGTTCTTTTTGGCAACCCATCCTGTGAGAGTGAATGTCATTCCAGTTCATCAAATCTGACTAAACTGCTTGCTATGAATTATATCTGATGCCGTTTGCATGTTTAAGTTAAAAGACAAATAATGTCCCGTTTGGAACACTGACAAGTAAAGACCATCCTTTCTTTTTTGTATTTATTTATTTTTTCATCTCAATCTGATTGGGTGGGCCTGTCTCCCAGTGGGTGGGCCTGTCTCCCAGTGGGTGGGCCTGCACCCACCCAGGCCCACCCGTATATACGCACGTGGTTCAATTAAAAGATACATCCCATCATTCAGAACATGCTTCCCCTAAAGATCTGTAATTGGCATTTCCAGCCCAAGGGCAGGCTATGCTTTTTTATAGGGTGTTTCTATGGGTAGAGTAGAGGGAGGGTGCATTAGCAACACATAACCACCAGAGAGCAGATGACAGCCATTTTTGCAATCATCACCAAAGTGCTTGCAGCAACCAAGGAGGTTTGGCCTTTATATTATGCATGATAGTATAAACTACTTAACAGGGAATCTAAGCCCTATTTCCCTCTGCCTTGGGAGAACATTCCATTTATTTGAGCATTTGAGTCACTTTCCTCTCTGGGCTTGTTTCAGAGAATAAGGGTTTCTTTTTTTGTGATTGACACTAAATATATTACATTCTACACCAATACTATTATTATTACATCATTATTACATTAAAATGATCATAATAGATAGTTAAATTACCGTTACATTAATAAATGCTTTATAACCCTCTCAGCATCTGGGAGAAAGAAGACAAGACGGATATGTCCAATAGTTCCACTGGTCTGCTCATCACAGTGCTGGAGACCAACTCCCTCCTCGCCAGTAAGACCTTGGCTGCAGAGATAAGATTCCACAGGGGCTTACTAATGTTCTGATCTGACTTCTGCAGATGGGGCAAAGAGAGACTCAGGCCCAGTAACAGTTTCCAGATTTTGTCATGGTCACAGAATGTCCAAATCAAATGCTCCAGGATTCAGGAGGAGGAGAGAACATCTTGGTTCAATCTGTGGCGTTAAGGTTCTCCAGACTTCACTGCCTGTCAAAAGAGACTAGAAACTTCATATGTAAGTGATTCAGCAATAAGCATTTCACATGACTCCTGTGGGATGCCACATCCAACATGATCTCACAAACTCACTGCTATATTTGACGTTGGTCCAAAAGACACACACATCAATTTGCGAGGCTGCAGTCAAATGTCCAATAACGCTGTCAACCTTTCCTCAGAGACTGGCCACATCATTGTTGCTCTGAATGAATGGGACAGTAGCAATTGAGGGGGAAAAGGACTACCAATATGGAGGTAACTCTTCCTGTGTCATAAAGATCTAGACCTATTGGCAGAGGCCAGTCTCGCTGAAAGAAATATCGGCATCTGTTGTGCTGGTAAATGACAACACAATAAAGCCAAAACAACCCTTGCTCTGTGGATTAGTGAAAGTGAAACGTCTTGTTTAGAGCACTACACAGGGCTGTGCGCGGGGGGATCAATAACTCATCGCCAGCGAGGCTAATCAGCTGGAAGAAACAACCGTTTGTCACGCAGGAAAGATGTCCGCCCATTTAATTATTAGTATGGGAAGCCGGCCAACAGGTGGGCAATTTGTCAGTCAGTCGCTAAGAAACAGGAAGAAATTAATTAACATAATGAAGGTATAGTGGAAGGACAGCACGAGGAGCCGTTGGTGATTATTTGGTGTCTTTTAATTTCTGTCATGAGAGGCTACTAACATTACATCACTTGTGACTACCGCTCACAGATGCTGATATGAATAAAAAAAAAAAACTGTTTTTCCAAGGAGAGTGTGTGTGTGTGGTTTCAAGCTCAGTTATGTTTTTATAGTCATAACCTCTGGAACTCCCAGCAGTAGCCTACAAAGACACCTCAGAAGGATTGTGGGTCCCATGGTAGGCTTAACACCTGATTTACAGCTGCCTACAGAACACTGTATGAATTACATACATCAGACACACACGTGACATTCATCAGAACAATACGGATGACTGTTGGCTGTCATAAAATACTGAAATATATTGTCTGTTGTCATTATCATGGTCATGACAGCCTGATATGGCCACTGTGACAGCTGCCTCAAGAATATGGTTCCTACCATGGCATATTACAACTTACCTCTGTCATCCAAGGGTTTAGACCAGCCAGGTTCTCAGGTGATGTCCATCTCGAAGCGACAGCTATATTCAGGTCCCTTCCAGACACAACCTAATACAACATAAATGTAACGTTATAGAGCATAGATGTGATCAGCACAACAATGGTTGAGAGGAGAATGAAGCCCCTGGTTTGGGGTCAGTTCCAATGACGAAATAAATAGATATTAGGTCAGAAAATAATAAATTACATAATTGATCTGGACACATCTCTGAAGTCACATCTCTGAATGAGGTTATTCTTCGTCCCTCAAATGTTCATTGAAACAACTGTAGAGTGGGTTAAGATGCCGCAGTCATAGCTCAAGTGCATGTAATTAGAGATTACACCAGACAGGACTGTCATGTAAACAGATAGATTGATGGGCTCGACGTGTACCACAGAAGGACACATGCAGCATAACATCTCAGGTTACCTTCCCTTCTCATCCCTCTCTCATCTCCCCTTCTCTCCATTTCTCCCCTCTTTACCCCAATTTGTCGTTCTCAATTTTCTCCTCATTTGTCTGAGACAACATTGACACCTCTAACTACTTCCATACCCCTTCATCTCTATCTTTGTCTCTATCTCTGTCCACTTGAGAGCCTGAGCAGTGAGCACCCAGAGCATCCAAACTCTGTCCCATCTTTTACCTTTCCTTTTACACTTCTACCTTTCTTCATCCCTGTCTATACAGTGGGGAAAAAAAGTATTTAGTCAGCCACCAATTGTGCAAGTTCTCCCACTTAAAAAGATGAGAGAGGCCTGTAATTTTCATCATAGGTAAACGTCAACTATGACAGACAAAATGAGAAAAAAAATTCCAGAATATCACATCGTAGGATTTTTTATGAATTTATTAGCAAATTATGGTGGAAAATAAGTATTTGTTCACCTACAAACGAGCAAGATTTCTGGCTCTCACAGACCTGTAACTTCTTCTTTAAGAGGCTCCTCTGTCCTCCACTCGTTACCTGTATTAATGGCACCTGTTTGAACTTGTTATCAGTAAAAAAGACACCTGTCCATAACCTCAAACAGTCACACTCCAAACTCCACTATGGCCAAGACCAAAGAGCTGTCAAAAGACACCAGAAACAAAATTGTAGACCTGCACCAGGCTGGGAAGACTGAATCTGCAATAGGTAAGCAGCTTGGTTTGAAGAAATCAACTGTGGGAGCAATTATTAGGAAATGGAAGACATACAAGACCACTGATAATCTCCCTCGATCTGGGGCTCCACGCAAGATCTCACCCCGTGGGGTCAAAATGATCACAAGAATGGTGAGCAAAAATCCCAGAACCACACGGGGGGACCTAGTGAATGACCTGCAGAGAGCTGGGACCAAAGTAACAAAGCCTACCATCAGTAACACACTACGCCGCCAGGGACTCAAAACCTGCAGTGCCAGACGTGTCCCCCTGCTTAAGCCAGTACATGTCCAGGCCCGTCTGAAGTTAGCTAGAGTGCATTTGGATGATCCAGAAGAGGATTGGGAGAATGTCAGATGAAACCAATTCATAACTTTTTGGTAAAAACTCAACTCGTCTTGTTTGGAGGACAAAGAATGCTGAGTTGCATCCAAAGAACACCATACCTACTGTGAAGCATGGGGGTGAAAACATCATGCTTTGGGGCTGTTTTTCTGCAAAGGGACCAGGACGACTGATCCGTGTAAAGGAAAGAATGAATGGGGCCATGTATCGTGAGATTTTGAGTGAAAACCTCCTTCCATCAGCAAGGGCATTGAAGATGAAACGTGGCTGGGTCTTTCAGCATGACAATGATCCCAAACACACCGCCCGGGCAACGAAGGAGTGACTTCGTAAGAAGCATTTCAAGGTCCTGGAGTGGCCTAGCCAGTCTCCAGATCTCAACCCCATAGAAAATCTTTGGAGGGAGTTGAAAGTCCGTGTTGCCCAGCGACAGCCCCAAAACATCACTGCTCTAGAGGAGATCTGCATGGAGGAATGGACCAAAATACCAGCAACAGTGTGTGAAAACCTTGTGAAGACTTACAGAAAACGTTTGACCTGTGTCATTGCCAACAAAGGGTATATAACAAAGTATTGAGAAACTTTTGTTATTGACCAAATACTTATTTTCCACCATAATTTGCAAATAAATTCATTAAAAATCCTACTATGTGATTTCCTGGATTTTTTTTTCTTATTTTGTCTGTCATAGTTGACGAGTACCTATGATGAAAATTACAGGCCTCTCTCATCTTTTTAAGTGGGAGAACTTGCACAATTGGTGGCTGACTAAATACTTTTTTTCCCCACTGTATACATTGTATCACTATTTCAATCCATGGTTCTGTCTGTATCGGAGCAAGCCTATGTCCCTGTACCCCTCCTAGCCCCACTCCCTCCTAGCCCCTCTCCCTCCTAGCCCCACTCCCTCCTAGCCCCTCTCCCTCCTAGCCCCACTCCCTCCTAGCCCCTCTCCCTCCTAGCCCCACTCCCTCCTAGCCCCTCTCCCTCCTAGCCCCTGTCCCTCCTAGCCCCTGTCCCTCCTAGCCCCTCTCCCTCCTAGCCCCTGTCCCTCCTAGCCCCACTCCCCCTCCAAGCCCCTGTCCCTCCTAGCCCCTCTCCCCCTCCCCTCCCTCCTAGCCCCTCTCCCCCCCCTCCCCTCCCTCCTAGCCCCTCTCACTCCTAGCCCCTCTCCCTCCTAGCCCCACTCCCTCCTAGCCCCTGTCCCTCCTAGCCCCTCTCCCTCCTAGCGCCACTCCCTCCTAGCCCCTCTCCCCCTCCCCTCCCTCCTAGCCCCTCTCCCTCCTAGCCCCACTCCCTCCTAGCACCTCTCCCCCTCCCCTCCCTCCTAGCCCCTCTCCCCCTCCCCTCCCTCCTAGCCCCTCTCCCCCTCCCCTCCCTCCTAGCCCCTGTCCCTCCTAGCCCCTCTCCCCAAGCCCCACTCCCCCTCTCTCCCTCCAAGCCCCTGTCCCTCCTAGCCCCTCTCCCCCTCCTAGCCCCTGTCCCTCCTAGCCCCTCCCCCCCTCCCCTCCCTCCTAGCCCCTGTCCATCCTAGCCCCTCTCCCCCTCCCCTCTCTTCTAGCCCCTCTCCCTCCTAGCCCCTCTCCCTCCTAGCCCCTCTCCCCCTCCCCTCTCTTCTAGCCCCTCTCCCTCCTAGCCCCTGTCCCTCCTAGCCCCTCTCCCTCCTAGCCCCACTCCCCCTCCCCTCCCTCCAAGCCCCTGTCCCTCCTAGCCCCACTCCCCCTCCCCTCCCTCCAAGCCCCTGTCCCTCCTAGCCCCTCTCCCCCTCCCCTCCCTCCTAGCCCCTCTCCCTCCTAGCCCCACTCCCTCCTAGCCCCTCTCCCCCTCCCCTCCCTCCTAGCCCCTCTCCCTCCTAGCACCTCTCCCCCTCCCCTCCCTCCTATCCCCACTCCCTCCTAGCCCCACTCCCCCTCCCCTCCCTCCTAGCCCCTCTCCCCCTCCCCTCCCTCCTAGCCCCTTTCCCTCCTAGCCCCACTCCCCAAGCCCCACTCCCCTCCCTCCAAGCCCCTGTCCCTCCTAGCCCCTCTCCCCCTCCCCTCCCTCCTAGCCCCTGTCCCTCCTAGCCCCTCTCCCCTCCCTCCTAGCCCCTGTCCCTCCTAGCCCCTCTCCCCCTCCCCTCTCTTCTAGCCCCTCTCCCTCCTAGCCCCTGTCCCTCCTAGCCCCTGTCCCTCCTAGCCCCTCTCCCCCTCCCCTCTCTTCTAGCCCCTCTCCCTCCTAGCCCCTCTCCCCCTCCCCTCTCTTCTAGCCCCTCTCCCTCCTAGCCCCTCTCCCCCTCCCCTCTCTCCTAGCCCCTGTCCCTCCTAGCCCCTCTCCCCCTCCCCTCTCTTCTAGCCCCTGTCCCTCCTAGCCCCTCTCCTCCTCCCCTCTCTTCTAGCCCCTGTCCCTCCTAGCCCCTCTCCCCCTCCCAGCCCCTCTCCCCCTCCCCTCCCTCCCTCCTAGCCCCTGTCCCTCCTAGCCCCTCCCTCCTAGCGCCTCTCCCCCTCCCCTCCCCTCCCTCCTAGCCCCTCTCCCCCTCCCCTCCCCTCCCTCCTAGCCCCTCTCCCCCTCCCCTCCCTCCTAGCCCCTCCCCTCCCTCCTAGCCCCTCTCCCCCTCCCCTCCCTCCTAGCCCCTGTCCCTCCTAGCCCCACTCCCCCTCCCCTCTCTTCTAGCCCCTCTCCCTCCTAGCCCCTCTCCCTCCTAGCCCCTCTCCCTCCTAGCCCCTCTCCCCCTACTTTGGCATGCCCGTGCCAGGTATTTGTTCAAATTCCTCACACCCTGCGGGGCTAGGTATGTCGTCTTTACGGCCTGTCTCAGTCTGTCTTGTGTTCTCTTGCTAACACATGTATGGGACATCAAGACCAGACCTCTGCATTGGTATAACATACAGTAATCATGCTAAGAGGCTTACAGTCCACAGGTTAATACTACCACACACAGCCAGCCAGGTCAATGTGGCTGAGTTGCTAGGAACAGAGTGGTGCTGGCAGACCCAAGATGGTGGTTTCAAATCCCGTGCATAAGCCTGAATGTGAGTTAGAAGTTTCTTCTATGCTTAATTACCAAATCATTGCTATTTGAACTTCTTTCTGACATGGAAATATGTTGTTAGAGGCACTAGCTGCCGTACTGTAATTCAGAATTCAGACATAAAAAAACAAACATTTTTAGTCATTTAGCAGACGCTCTTATCCAGAGCGACTTACAGTTAGTGAGTGCATACATTTTTCATACTGGCCCCCCGTGGGAAACGAACCCACAACCCTGGCGTTGCAAGCGCCATGCTCTACCAACTGAGCTACAGGGGACTAGACATCCCACCACCATATAAAGCTGTGTGTGTGCATGTGAGAGAGAGGCTGTGTGTGTGTGTGTGTTTGGGTGTGTGTGTAGTATTGACATTGGGCTGAAGTTGAAGTGCGTTAGTTATTGCAGCGCTCCACGAAATGACAGCAAATAACGACGTCTCACTGGTGTGTCAGCACGTCTGTCCGTCTGCCTCCTGTCCTGTAAAGCCTCATGAGTCACACATTTTTACTGGAAGATACTGGAACTAACATGCATATCAATATCAGTGTGTATGTGTAATCTAGCTACTTATTCAATATACAGTATGTTGCGGCAGAATGTTGCAAATCGTAGTTGTGTCTGTTGGATTGGCGCAATTTAGGATTGATTCCTTTTGGGGTCGATAAAGTTAAATTTTCACCTTTTAGTAGATGCTTTTATCCAGAGCGACTTACAGGAGCAATTAGGATTAAGTGCCTTGCTCAAGGGCACATCAACATATTTGTTCCACCTTGTTGGCTCTGGGATTCAAACCAGCAACCTTTCAGTTACTGGCCCAACGCTCTAACCGTTAGGCCAGGGTTCTTCAATTCCGGTCCTGGAGGGCCGAAACACTTCTGTTTTTTATTTCTACCTGGTAGTTAATTGCACTCACCTGGTGTCCTAGGTCTGAATTAGCCCCTGATTAGAAGGAGAGGATGAAAAACAGAGGTGTTTCGGCCCTCCAGGACCGGAATTGAAGAATCCTGCGCTAGGCTATCTGCCGCCCTTTACCTTATCTTATTCAGTCCCAATTGTACATTTCACTGAAAGACTATTCTCGTGCGTCATTCGTGATTCTTACTAGAAGGAGCATGTCCATTAAACCCTTGTACCCTAATGTCTGTAATGAATGTACAATTTAGTTAATTCATAGCAACAATGTTGGTACAATATGTATTGTACTCTAGTCTAGTGTACTCACCATTGGTTTTGTTCTTGTGCTGTTAATATTTGTATAATGTCATGTTGTTATAAAGTAATTAGGCCTACTGTTTACTGCACTGGCAGGAGAAATATTGCATAATTCATTTCAAAGTGATTCACTGATTCACAGTGAATAGCATTAGTATGTCTTGGCCTAGGCTATGAGGGAGCAAGATACTGTACCTTTAAGTATTTGTAGTAATATAACATCCTATATAAAATACAATTGCTTTTTATTTCAGTAAAGGGTTCTTAAGATAAATATTTATTTGGCTTGAAAAGGGATGTTCTTGATCTCTTAATTGAAAGGTTGGTATTATTTTTACCCTCCAACAGTAATCTTTTTGCTGAGTAATGTCAAGGTCGAGGTAAGGAGTAGACCAAGGCGCAGCGTGATGAACAAACATGACTTTAATTAGTTAAAGCGTCAAAATACAAAACAAAACACGACTCGTGACGTCCACGGTATCAATGACCGAACACGGAACAAAAACCCACAAACCCAAAGGGAAAAACCTACAGTTTAAATATGGCTCCCAATCAGAGACAACCAGCCAACAGCTGACACTCGTTGCCTCTGATTGGGAGTCACTCAGGCAAACATAGAAAACAACAACCTAGAACCCCCAACATAGAAATAAACCACATAGAATAAACACACCCTGGCTCAACATAATGAGTCCCAGAGCCAGGGTGTGACAGTACCCCCCCCTAAAGGCGCGGACTGCGACCGCGCCTCAACTAAACAAACCAGGGGAGGGCTGGGCGGGCATACCTCCTCGGCGGCGGTTCTGGCTCCGGCCTTGACCACCACCCTCCAATACACCCCCCATAGTGCCCCTGGTCCAGTCTGGCCCCGCCGGCTGGAGCAGGACTGGACTTAACAGGAGCGATCCTTACCAGGCTGTCGACTCGCACCCCTGGCTTGGCGCGTGGAGGAGGAACGGGCCTTACCAGGCTGACGACTCGCACCCCTGGCTTGGTGCGTGGAGAAGGGACGGGCCTTACCAGGCTGACGATGCGCACCCCTGGCTTTGTGCGTGGAGGAGGAACGGGCCTTACCAGGCTGACGACTCGCACCCCTGGCTTGGTGCGTGGAAGAGGGACGGGCCTTACCAGGCTGACGACTCGCACCCCTGGCTTGGTGCGTGGAGGAGGAACGGGCCTTACCAGGCTGACGACTCGCACCGTAGGTTTGGTGCGAGTGGCAGGAACAGGCCGGGTCGGGCTGGCGACGCGCACCGTAGACTTGGTGCGGGTGGCAGGAACAGGCCGGACCGGGCTGGCGACGCGCACCGTAGGTTTAGTGCGTGGAGCAGGGACAGGCCGGGCTGGGCTGTCGACGCACACCGTAGGCTTGGTGCGTGGAGCAGGGACAGGCCGGGCTGGGCTGTCGACGCACACCGTAGGCTTGGTGCGTGGAGCAGGGACAGGCCGGACTGGGCTGGCGACGCACACCGTAGGCTTGGTGCGTGGAGCAGGGACAGGCCGAACCGGGCTGTGGAGACGGATAGGAGGCCTGGAGTGAAGAGCGGCCACCACCCGTCCTGGCTGAATGCCTACCCTCACACACTCTGTGTGAGGCATCCGCACAGGACGTACAGGGCGGTGTACCCCTGGCCTGGTGGCCTTCTGGATCCGCCCCCTTTTCTCCTCCGTCAGCCCCGTCGTCCATGCCGTGTGCCCCCCCCTAAAAAATTTCTGGGGTTGCCTCACGACCGTCCGACGACGACCCTGATCACGCCGTAGCTCCTCTCTACGGCGCGCCTCCACCGTCTCTTCTCCCGGCGCTTCCTCCCATGTCCAGCCCAAGAGCTGCCCCTGGACACGCTGCTTGGTCGTTGCATGGTGGGTTTTTCTGTCAAGGTCGAGGTAAGGAGTAGACCAAGGCGCAGCGTGATGAACAAACATGACTTTAATTAGTTAAAGCGTCAAAATACAAAACAAAACACGACTCGTGACGTCCACGGTATCAATGACCGAACACGGAACAAAAACCCACAAACCCAAAGGGAAAAACCTACAGTTTAAATATGGCTCCCAATCAGAGACAACCAGCCAACAGCTGACACTCGTTGCCTCTGATTGGGAGTCACTCAGGCAAACATAGAAAACAACAACCTAGAACCCCCAACATAGAAATAAACCACATAGAATAAACACACCCTGGCTCAACATAATGAGTCCCAGAGCCAGGGTGTGACAAGTAATCTCATCAGAATGCCAGATCCCCAACTTATTCTTCCTCTTGGAATCACAGCTGAGACCAAAGCATCCAGCTGATATAAATCTACAATGCTATACTTTATGGAGGACTTTTAACATTTAGACATCATATATCCCTGACTCATTGGCATCTGAAATGTACCGCAGTCTGATTTTGAGGTACCATTTATGGTCAAATGCTTGAATTCTGAAATCTTTCCAGGAGGTTTATCTGGACCTGGCTCAAAAAGATTGAACCTATTATATCAAAATATTATCATGCAACAACACCGTTCAACCCTCACCTTCTCTTTCCAGCAGATACAGCTAATCTAAAAACGCACATAGTAACACAAGAAAGCCCAGTTCAAGTGTAAAGGAGCCCATTGTTTTGACCATAATATGAAATGTTAGGCTGTAAATACAGAACACTTCATATAAACCTAAAGTATTGCAAGAAACACTCATTCAAGCAAACAATAGGTTACATTTCCAAATGGATTCATTAATTCAATTTAGAATAGAATAAATATTATCTAGACATGCAATAGAGAAGCTTGAAGGTTGCCCAAACCTCTGAAGGTTGTCCAGATGTTCACCATTTGACAATCACCATTTACTGTAAGTACTTGATTATAGGCTGCATGAATGACAGCCATAATAGTTACTTTAACCACAAGCTTTAATAACTGACTAATAAAACCAGATGTCCAATATAATAAATAAAACAAACCACAACAAATGTTCAGCCAAAGTATGGAACTCTATGTGCCAACAATATATGAGTAAAGGGTGAAAGACCTCTCTCTCTCTCCCTATCATTCTCTTCCTCTACTCTGTGAGTGGGTCTGTTTCTCCTCCTTCCCCTCCCGTGGACTCGTAGACACACCAGAGACTGGGCCGAGGGGGCGAGAGCCACAATATGAGGAGGGAGAGGAGAGGAGAGGAGAGGAGACATAGCCTAGCGGGGCATAAAGTTATGAGGAACGAATTTAGATACATCAACCATCACCTGTCTGACAACAAGTAATACATAATTTAGAAGATTTTTCTAAAGGCAAATACTGAACCAACTATAGGCCTATGTGGATTTTTAAATGGAAACTGAATCGGACATTCAGACAAATGAAATGGATTATGATGTGATTTGCAACTACCGGAATTGGATTGAATAAGGTAAAGACAACTCAAAAAATTATATAGCCTACTTCGAAAATGCGTATTTGTTGTCTTGGGTAGAGCCGTCTGTAATAAAGGGCTCTGGTCTTGGATATTCACTTCTGCGGAAGAATTGTCTAATGCTGGGTGGATAGCCTACCTATTCATCTGACCATTTAGCCTAGAGAATTTATTATCAATAATTAACAAGTCATCATTAGGCCTACACTACTCTTAAATCAGTCATTTCAGATATGCAGATGTCACTGTGTTTACAGTGGGCCTAGCCTAAGCCTGTTTGTCTAAAATAAAATAAAATTCAAATGTAAGTTATATTCTCTGATTAAATGTAATATTTGGAACTTGCACAAATATTTTCATAAAATAATACCTGCCACCTACATTTAGAAGGCCTAGCCTATTAGTTTTAGATTATGATGTGGTAGCCTTGGAATAACATTTTTAGAAAGCAAAATTAGGCAAAAATATTAAACAATATCTAAGCAACAATCTAAGGAAAGAAACCTCCAGTAAAAATGCAGCAGTCTGAATGAAATGTCCATGTGTCAGAGATATTAACAGAGATGTTATTTAAAGGGACACCTTAAACCCGGTGGGGCATGCGCCACAGCGGGGTTTCGGCAGGCCCGCCATAGTTCAACAGTAGCTCTTAACCCCGGTACTGGCGGAGCCAACATGTGTCATAGGCTTTTTTCTGCACTCTAGTTTTACCCCCTAGAGTCTGCTCTGATGTTACCGCATACAATTACAGTCACCACAATTACCACTACACGGAGAGCTATACGTTGGGTTGGATAGGTTATTTGGATTCACCTATAGGAAACCACGTTGCAAACAAGTCTATACTAGTGTGTTTATAACAATGTAGATTTCGCAATGTTTTGTTTAATAAAACAGTGGTTTTCAAACCTCATTTAATGCCCTAATAAATCACCGATTGCCAAACAAAACCTGATATTTTATTGCCTACAGCATGGGTTCCCTCTGTCTCCTGCCTTACTATTATATCCCCAGCCACCGCGGTGTAGCAAGCCGATGGAATTTCATAAACCGGTGAGGAATATGTTCTGTTAAGTTAAAAATGTGGTGACAGCGTGACGCCCGAGTCTCCGCATTCTCGTGCCCCCGGTGCGCAAATGCGCACGTTGACATAAATCTAGCAAGGGCCGAAAAACGCGTCAGCTTGCTTGCCTGCATGTTCAACTTCAAGAGCGCGCGGTGAACATTTTTATGCGTCGGTTCCCCATTTAGTTTCTTGCCATGAAATCGTTGCCCATCACCAGACGTGTGACCTTAACAGCAGTGCAGGGGGTTCATCAGTAGATTTATGGCCTACAATTGGCTCTATACCCCTACACAGAAAAGCCTATTAATTATTTTACGAAACAGTGTGAAAAAGCACTTTAACGTATCTAGAATTGAAGCTTTGCCAATACATCGACTCCTATGATGATGCCTTTCTAAATTGCATGTTACTGGGCCTACCACACAAATACATTGACAGAACATTAATCCATATGCCAAAAACAAAATACCCAAAAAGAGGCAGAATACAGTTGTGTGGTAAATAATTAAATGCAATAAATGGTTTTGAGAAGACCATTTTCGGTGTTTCACTGCTAATAAGTATAACTTTCTCCGCTCCCATTTTCCCTTTCTCAACCATGCTCCCCTCTTTCTACCTCCCCCCCACCCCCACTATCCACTCTCTTTCCCTACTTCTTACCATTGTCCACCACCAAAACCCTCCCATCCAGCCAAGTGGACTCAAAATAATAGTTCCTCTCCCTCTGACATTTATATAAACCCAGCTAACCTTCACACCACCACCATTTCAGAAGTCTCAACTAAAAAGTATGGATTTCTCTAGCTCCCTACCTCCCTCACCTTCTCCATCCTACACTTCCCCCCTCATCCCCAACTCCTCCTTCCCCTCCTCCTCTCCATCCATCTCTCATTCCCCCAGCCTGGCCTCAACAGCTCTCTTCTGCTCCCTCCTGTCCCTCCTGGCTCTCCTGGGCATTGGGGGGAACCTTTACACCATGGGCCTCCTCCTCAGACGCAGGAGAGGCAGAAGGAGCCGAGGATGTTCTAGATGCTGTTTAGGAGGGAGAGGAGTACCGTTACCATCCTGCCTCTCCTCCTCCTCTCCCCCCTCCCTCTCCCCTTCCTCCTCTCCCACCTCCTCCTCTTCCTCAACGTCCCTCCATCTCCAGGTGCTGAGTCTAGCTCTGGCGGACCTCCTCTACCTCTTCACGGCTCCCTTCATCGTGTACGACAGCCTGGCGGCTGACTGGGCGTTTGGGGAGCTGGGCTGTCGCCTCCTCTTCAGCCTGGACCTGATCACCCTGCACGCCTCCATCTACACCCTCACCGCCATGAGTCTGGACCGCTACCGGGCTGTGGCCAACCCCCTGGCCACCTCGTCCTCCCCCTCCTCGGGGCTGCTCCGTGTAGGCCTAGCCTGGGGCCTGGCGGTGGCCCTCAGCCTGCCCATGATGATCACCCTCCACCTGGAGTACGGAGACGAGGGCCAGCTGTGTGTCCCTGCCTGGGACGAGCAGAGCTCTAAGGTGTATATGAGCGTGCTGTTCTGTACCAGTATGATAGGCCCGGGGCTGGCCATCGGGGCGCTGTATGCTACTCTGGGCCGTCTCTACTGGGTGTCCCAGACCCGGCCCTGGGCCAGTGGTAGTGGGGGTAGCACGTCCTACCCTCCGCGAGCCCCAAGGCCCAAGGTCCTGCTCCTCATCCTGGGGATAGTCCTGGCCTTCTGGGCCTGTTTCCTGCCCTTCTGGGTGTGGCAGCTGCTGCCGCTATACCGGCCCGACATGCTGCGGACAGTACCGGTGGGTACCCAGGTGACGGTGAACCGGATCCTAACGGGGCTGACGTACGGGAACTCATGCGTGAACCCGTTCTTCTACACGCTGCTCACAGGGGGGAAACGAAGGAGGAACAGGCAGACACAGATGTCAGCGAATCAGCTCTGTCGCAAGAGCAGTCCGCAATAGTGTTAGTGACAACACAGACAGTCCGGTACAACAGACTGCACTGGGGGCTGGTGGGGGCTGCTTACAAACTGTCCGATTCAAACACCCCCGTCTCCCCATGAAATATCAAAGGGTATTTCACTGTGTGATTGTTACTCCATAAGAACTATACCAAAGATAACACTTTGTGTGCACGATTGTGATCGGACCATATTTCCTATTTGGAGATTAAAAATGTGACTTGGGCTGAGCGAAAATACTATCTCTGTTGTGTCAAAGCTTCAAAACTGTTTAAGAGAAATATCTCATTGATTGTATGAATTTTCTAAAATACATACACATACGGGCCATGAGTGGAGTATGACAACAGGGAAGCAGAGTTTGTGTGTTATGTTATCATTTAGGGGGCTTTCGTGGACCCGTGCATTTCCAGTAAAATGACGACACTCTTCTATAAGTCTGGAATGCCATCAAAGAAAATGTTTTGCTTTTGAACAGCAACTGATTGTCACTGGTCATGACATATTTGGAGATTTTTCTTTAAAAAGTTGTTTATTGACACAGAGAATGATGTTTGAGGGGGTAGAGAGGACCTTGTGTTATGCACCCGTAAAGCTTGATATGCTTTTAAAACTACAGACCTTTTTCTATTATCAATACCTGCATGTTGGGTTTGGAGTTTTATTTTGTAATGAACTGTGCAATGCTTTGCATGGTGATGATGACACCTGTATTTATATCCAGTTTGATGTGTATAATATTATATAATATATAACCTGAAATAAAAAACATGCTTTATATACTTGAGTCTATGTCACAGGTTTTTTGTTCCATAGAGGAGAGGATGTGTTCCTCCTTGACCCCTCAGAAAAGAACACATAACTGAAAATGCAGATCTCATCCCCACGGTTTTATGGTGTTTATGACCATAGCAGATGAGGAGAGGGGAGAGAAAGAGAGATAGCCAGAGAGAGAGAGACAGTGAGAAAATGAGGGATGGTCAGAGAGAGGGAGCAAAGCAAGATGTAGAGGGAAGGAGGGGGACAGAAGGCGAGAAGGAGAAGGAGAAGGAGAAGGAGCGACATAAAGAGAGAGAGAGAAAAAATCAGTGAAGGGTTGGCCAAGAAGAAAGGGCGGAGTGGAAAAATCCCTGGGTTTGAGTTTGCACTCATACTTTTATTTGTGTGTCTGTGTCAGCGTGTCTGTGAGTCTCTCAGGTCTTCCTCTACCCCGTGTGTGTTCGTTGGGCAGTCTCTCTCTGTGTGTCTCCCTGTAGAAACGGCCTGTCTGTCTGTGTCTGGCTCAAACACTGACTGTACTGTACACCCAACAAAACCCTGCGGCTCTTTGATGCAGATGAGCAAATATTGTTGTTTGACAGAGAGGAGTGAGGTTTGGGGGGGTGGGAGGGATAAGGGGCTGGGTGGTGTTTGGGATAGGGTCTGGGTGGTGTTTGGGGGGTGGAGGTGTACGTGCGTGAAGGAGTTTGTTTAGAGGTATTGCGTGGGTGCATTTAAGAGAGGGGAGAAGAACAATGGACTTGGTGACGCAGGGTTAGAAAAACCGAGGTAATCAAACTAAATTATAGAGAGATAACATGTAGCATACCCTTTTAATATACAGTGCATTCGGAAAGTATTCAGACCCCTAGACCTTTTCCACATTTTCTTACGTTACAGCCTTATTCTAAAATTGATTAAATAAAAGAAAAATCCTCAGCAATCTACACACAATACCCCATAATGACAAAGCGAAAACAGCTTTTTAGAAATAGCTTATTTACATTAGTATTCAGACCCTTTGCTATGAGACTCGAAATTGAGCTCAGGTGCATCCTGTTTCCATTGATCATCCTTGAGATGTTTCTACAACTTGATCGGAGTCCACCTGTGGTGAATTCAATTGATTGGACATGATTTGGAAACGCACAAATCTGTTTATATAAGGTCCCACAGTTGACAGTGCATATCAGAGCAAAATCCAAGCCATGAGGTCGAAGGAATTGTCCGTAGCGCTCCAAGCTTTGAAAGGCTGGTCATGGCTCACATCAACAGCATTATCCCAGACACCCTAGACCCACTCCAATTTGCATACCGCCCCAACAGATCCACAGATGATGCAATCTCTATTGCACTCCACACTGCCCTTTCCCACCTGGACAAGAGGAACACCTACGTGAGAATGCTATTCATTGACTACAGCTCAGCATTCAACACCATAGTGCCCTCTAAGCTCATCACTAAGCTAAGGATCCTGGGACTAAACACCTCCCTCTGCAACTGGATCCTGGACTTCCTGACGGGCCGCCCCCAGGTGGTAAGGGTAGGTAACAACACATCTGCCACACTGATCCTCAACACGGGGGCCCCTCAGGGGTGCGTGCTCAGTCCCCTCCTGTACTCTCTGTTCACCCATGACTGCATGGCCAGGCACGACTCCAACACCATCATTAAGTTTGCCGACGACACAACAGTGGTAGGCCTGATCACCGACAACGATGAGACAGCCTATAGGGAGGAGGTCAGAGATCTGGCCGTGTGGTGCCAGGACAACAACCTCTCCCTCAACGTGACCAAGACAAAGGATATATATATTATACAAAGGAGATGATTGTGGACTACAGGAAGAAAAAGAGGACTGAGCATGCCCCCATTCTCATCGACGGGGCTGTAGTGGAACAGGTTGAGAGCTTCAAGTTCCTTGGTGTCCACATCACCAACGAACTATCATGGTCCAAACACAACAAGACAGTCGTGAAGAGGGCACGACAAAGCCTATTCCCCCTCAGGAGACTAAAAAGATTTGGCATGGGTCCTCAGATCCTCAAAAAATGCTACAGCTGCACCATCGAGAGCATCCTGACTGGTTGCATCACCGCCTGGTATGGCAACTGCTTGGCCTCCGACCGCAAGGCACTACAGAGGGTAGTGCGTACGGCCCAGTACATCACTGGGGCAAAGCTTCCTGCCATCCAGGACCTCTATACCAGGCGGTGTCAGAGGAAGGCCCTCAAAATTGTCAAAGACTCCAGCCACCCTAGTCATAGACTGTTCTCTCTGCTACCGCACGGCAAGCGGTACCGGAGTGCCAAGTCTAGGTCCAAAAGACTTCTCAACAGCTTCTACCCCCAAGCCATAAGACTCCTGAACAGCTAATCATGGCTACCCGGACTATTTGCACTGCCCCCCCACCCCATCCTTTTTACGCTGCTGCTACTCTGTTAAGTATTTATGCATAGTCACTTTAACTCTACCCACATGTACATATTACCTCAACTAGCCGGTGCCCCCGCACATTGACTCTGCAACGGTACCCCCCTGTATATATAGCCTCCCTACTGTCACTTTATTTTACTTCTGCTCTTTTTTTTTCTCAACACTTTTTTTTGTTGTTGTTTTATTTTTACTTTTTTTGTTTAAAATAAATGCACTGTTGGTTAAGGGCTGTAAGTAAGCATTTCACTGTAATGTCTGCACCTGTTGTATTCGGCGCATGTGACCAATAATATTTGATTTCATTTGATTTGAGACAGGATTGTGTCGAGGCACAGATCTGGGGAAGGGTACCAAAACATTTCTGCAGCATTGAAGGTCCCCAAGAACACAGTGGCCTCCATCATTCTTAAATGGAAGAAGTTTGGAACCACCAAGACTCTTCCTAGAGCTGGCCGCCCAGACAAAATGAGCAATCGGTGGAGAAGGGCCTTGGTCAGGGAGGTGACCAAAAATCAGATGGTCACTCTGAAAAAGCTCTAGAGTTCCTCTGTGGAGATGGGAGAACCTTCCAGATGGACAACCATCTCTGCAGCACTCCACCAATCAGGCCTTTATGGTAGAGTGGCCAGACGGAAGCCACTCCTCAGTAAAAGGCACATGACAGCCCGCTTGGAGTTTGCCAAAAGGCACCTAAAGACTCTCAGACTATGAGAAGCAAGATTCTCTGGTCTGATGAAACCAAGATGAACTCTTTGGCCTGAATGCCAAGCGTCACGTCTGGAGGAAACCTGGCACCATCCCTACGGTGAAGTATGGTGGTGGCAGCATTATGCTGTGGGGATGTTTTTCAGCGGCAGGGACTGGGAGACTAGTCAGGATTGAGGCAAAGATGAACAGAGCAAAGTACAGAGAGATCCTTGATGAAAACCTGCTCCAGAGCACTCAGGACCTCAGACTGGGGCGAAGGTTCACCTTCCAACAGGACAATGACCCTAAGCACACAGCCAAGACAAAGCAGGAGTGGCTTCGGGACAAGTATCTGAATGTCCTTGAGTGGCCAAGCCAGAGCCTGAACTTGTTGAACCCGATCAAACATCTTTGGAGAGACCTGAAATCGACGCTCCCCATCCAACCTGACAGAGCTTGAGAGGATCTGCAGAAAATAATGGGAGAAACTCCCTAAATACAGGTGTGCCAACTTGTAGTGTTATACCCAAGAAGACTCAAGGCTGTAATTGCTGCCAAAGGTGCTTCAACAAAGTACTAAGTTAAGGGTCTGAATACTTATGTATTTCTAAAAAACAGTTTTTGCTTCGTCATTATGGGATATTGTGTGTAGATTGATGAGGAAAAAAAACAATTTAATCAATTTTAGAGTAAGGCTGTAACATAACAAAATGTGGAAAAAGTCAAGGGGTCTGAATACTTTCCGAATACACTGCATTCAATAATTGACATGTTTAAAACTGATGTGATACCATTAATCCCAAACTATTCTAATAATCTCATCAATTATTTGATTCAACACAACGTTTAGTCATAACATTCTATAGAAATAATATAATAAATCTATCCATTTATATCATATCAGTTCTATCACCATACTATGGTTCTGTCCTCTGTATGATGTGACCATTAACTCCAGAGTTAAAGAAACAGAGACAGGAGGACACTTTATTAAATTCCAGACCCTCAGAGGTATTTGGCTTTAGATGGATGTTTGAGGGTTAACACTGATCCATCAAGTCAGCTTTTTAATTTCATTGCTGAAGGTAAAAGGCCTGTCTAATATTACATTACTGATGAATGATGTTTTTTCTCTGTCCATTCAAGTCATGTGGCATTGCAGGACATAAGGGAACAGTTTACATTTACACAATTGTTTCCTGGAGGAAAATCAGGGATGGTCATGCTTTTTCTATTTCAGTCAGGGGGAGTGTTTAGTATTGTTTTATTTAGTCCAGGGGAGGGTCATGTAATTTGTAATTGATTAAATGTCATTTTGGTCATACTGGAATATGTTCCGGGATTCTTCTGATGACGAGACCGTCTACAGGGAGGAGGTGAGGGCTCTGGGAGTGTGGTGCCAGGAAAATAACCTCTCACTCAACGTCAACCAAACAAAGGAGATGATCGTGGACAGTGACTGTACGTACAGTGAGGGAAAAAAGTATTTGATCCCCTGCTGATTTTGTACGTTTGCCCACTGACAAAGACATGATCAGTCTATAATTTTAATGGTAAGTTTATTTGAACAGTGAGAGACAGAATAACAACAACAAAATCCAGAAAAACGCATGTCAAAATTTTTATAAATTGATTTGCATTTTAATGAGGGAAATAAGTATTTGACCCCTCTGCAAAACATGACTTAGTACTTGGTGGCAAAACCCTTGTTGGCAATCATAGAGGTCAGATGTTTCTTGTAGTTGGCCACCAGGTTTGCACACATCTCAGGAGGGATTTTGTCCCACTCCTCTTTGCAGATCTTCTCCAAGTCATTAAGGTTTCGAGGCTGACGTTTGGCAACTTAAACCTTCAGCTCCCTCCACAGATTTTCTATGGGATTAAGGTCTGGAGACTGGCTAGGCCACTCCAGGACCGTAATGTGCTTCTTTTTGAGCCACTCCTTTGTTGCCTTGGCCGTGTGTTTTGGATCATTGTCATGCTGGAATACCCATCCACAACCCATTTTCAATGCCCTGGCTGAGGGAAGGAGGTTCTCACCCAAGATTTGACGGTACATGGCCCCGTCCATCGTCCCTTTGATGCGGTGAAGTTGTCCTGTCCCCTTAGCAGAAAAACACCCCCAAAGCATAATGTTTCCACCTCCATGTTTGACGTGGGGATGGTGTTCTTGGGGTCATAGGCAGTATTCCTCCTCCTCCAAACACGGCGAGTTGAGTTGATGCCAAAGAGCTCGAATTTGGTCTCATCTGACCACAACATCATTCAGATGTTCATTGGCAAACTTCAGACAGGCCTGTATATGTGCTTTCTTGAGCAGGGGGACCTTGCGGGTGCTGCAGGATTTCAGTCCTTCACAGCGTTGTGTGTTACCAATTGTTTTCTAGGTGACTATGGTCCCAGCTGCCTTGAGATCATTGACAAGTTCCTCCTGTGTAGTTCTGGGCTGATTCCTCACCGTTCTCATGATCATTGCAACTCCACGAAGTGAGATCTTGCTTATTTCCCTCATTAAAATGCAAATCAATTAATAACATTTTTGACATGCGTTTTTCTGGATTTTTTTGTTGTTATTCTGTCTCTCACTGTTCAAATAAACCTACCATTAAAATTATAGACTGATCATGTCTTTGTCAGTGGGCAAACGTACAAAATCAGCAGGGGATCAAATACCTTTTTTCCCTCACTGTACATACCCCAACCAGAAGCCATGGATTACAGGCAACATCCGCACTGAGCTAAAGGGTAGAGCTGCCGCATTCAAGGAGCGAGACTCTAACCCGGAAGCTTATACGAAGGGAAGCACAGCCGCGAGCTGCCCAGTGACACGAGCCTACCAGACGAGCTAAATTACTTCTATGCTCGATTCGAGGCAAGTAACACTGAAACATGCATGAGAGCATCAGCTGTTCCGGATGACTGTGTGATCACGCTCTCCGTAGCCGATGTGAGTAAGACCTTTAAACAGGTCAACATTCACAAGGCCGCAGGGCCAGACGGATTACCAGGACGTGTACTCCGAGCATGCGCTGACCAACTGGCAAGTGACTTCACTGACATTTTCAACCTCTCCCTGTCTGAGTCTGTAATACCAACATGTTTCAAGCAGACCACCATAGTCCCTGTTCCCAAGAACACTAAGGTAACCTACCTAAATGACTACCGACCCGTAGCACTCACGTCTGTAGCCATGAAGTGCTTTGAAAGGCTGGTCATGGCTCACATCAACACCATTATCCAAGAAACCCTAGATCCACTCCAATTTGCATATCGCCCCAACAAATCCACAGATGATGCAATCTCTATTGTGCTCCACACTGCCCTTTCACACCTGGACAAAAGGAACACCTATGTGAGAATGCTATTCATTGACTACAGCTCAGCATTCAACACCATACTGCCCTCAAAGCTCATCACTAATCTAAGGACCCTGGGACTAAACACCTCCCTCTGCAACTGAATCCTGGATTTCCTGACGGGCCGCCCCCAGGTGGTAAGGGTAGGTAACAACACATCCGCCACGCTGATCCTCAACACGGGGGCCCCTTAGGGGTGCGTGCTCAGTCCCCTCCTGTACTCCCTGTTCACTCATGACTGCATGGCCAGGCACGACTCCAACACCATCATTAAGTTTGCCGATAACACAACAGTGGTAGGCCTGATCCCCGACAACGACGAGACAGCCTATAGGGAGGAGGTCAGAGACCTGGACGTGTGGTGCCAGGACAACAACCTCTCCCTCAACGTGATCAAGACAAAGGAGATGATTGTGGACTACAGGAAAAAGAAGAGGACCGAGCACGCCCCCATTCTCATCGACGTGGCTGTAGTGGAGCAGGTTGAGAGCTTCAAGTTCCTTGGTGTCCACATCACCAACAAACTAACATGGTCCAAGCACACCAAGACAGTCGTGAAGAGGGCACGACAAAACCTATTCCCCCTAAGGAGACTGACAAGATTTGGCATGGGTCCTCAGATCCTCAAAAGGTTCTACAGCTGCACCACCGAGAGCATCCTGACTGGTTGCATCACTGCCTGGTATGGCAACTGCTCGGCCTCCAACCGCAAGGCACTACAGAGGGTAGTGCGTACGGCCCAGTACATCACTGGGGCTAAGCTTCCTGCCATCCAGGACCTCTATACCAGGCGGTGTCAGAGGAAGGCCCTAAAAATTGTCAAAGACTCCAACCACCCTAGTCATAGAATGTTCTCTCTACTACCGCACAGCAAGCGGTCACGGAGTGTCAAGTCTAGGTCCAAGAGGCTTCTAAACAGCTTCTACCCCCAAGCCATAAGACTCCTAAACATCTAATAAAATGGCTACCCAGACTATTTGCATTGCACCCCCCACCCACCCCTCTTTTACGCTGCTGCTACTCTCTGTTTATTATCTATGAATAGTCAATTTAATAACGCTACCTACATGTACATATTACCCCAATTACCTTGACTAACCGGTGCCCCTGCACATTGACTCGGTACCGGTACCCCCTGTATATAGCCTCGCTATTGTTATTTTTACTGCTGCTCTTTAATTATTTGTTACTTTTATTTCGTATTATTTTATATTGTATTTTTTTTGTATTTGTTTTGGTATTCTTTCTTAAAACTGCATTGTTGGTTAAGGGCTTGTAAGTAAGCATTTCACTGTAAGGTCTACACCTGTTGTATTCAGTGCATGTGACAAATACAATTTGATTTGTTTGAGAATGAGTTGCTTATTATCTCGATGTGTGCCCAATGCTGCCCCTCATCCCTGATTCTCTGCTGGGCGTGCAATATCAAGTGCGCCTAGTGTGGTCTCAATCAAATGATCCATAGCCTATACTATAGGCTATAGGCCTAGGCTATATGAAGAGCATGCTCGGAGAAGCACAGGACAAAGTTACAGTGCCTTCAGAAAGTAGTCATACCCCTTGACTTCTTCCACATTTTGTTGTGTTACAGCCTGAATTCAAAATGGATTACATTTATTTATTTTTCTCACCCATCTACATACAATACCCCATAATGACAAAGTGAAAACATGTTTTTAGAAATGTTTGCTAATTTATTGAAAATGAAATACAGAAATATCTCATTTACATAAGTATTCACACTCCTGAGACAATACTTTGTAGAAGCACCTTTGGCAGCGATTGCAGCTGTGAGTCTTTTCAGGGTAGGTCTCTAAGAGTGTTGCACACCTGGATTGTACAACATTTGCCCATTATTCTTTTCAAAATTCTTCAAGCTCTGTCAAATTGGTTGTTGATCATTGCTAGACAACCATTTTCAGGTCTTATCATAGATTTTCAAGTAGACCAGTCAAAACTGTAACTCGGTCACTGAGGAACATTCACAGTCTTCTTGGTAAGCAACCCCAGCGTAGATTTGGCCTTGTGTTTTAGGTTATTGTTCTGCTGAAAGGTGTATTCATCTACCCATGTCTGGTGGAAAGCAGACTGAATCAGGTTTTCCCTATAGGATTTTGCCTGTGCTTAGCCACATTCCGTTTCTTTTTTAACCTGAAAAACTCCTCCGTCCTTAATGATTACAAGCATACCCATAACATGATACAGCAACCACTATGCTTGTAAATATGGAGAGTGGTACTCAGTAATGTGCTGTAGTAGATTTGCCCCAAACATAACACTTTGTATTCAGGACAAAAAGAAAATTGCTTTGCCACATTTTTAGCAGTATTACTTTAGTGCCTTGTTGCAAACAGGAATATTTTGGAATATTTGTTTTCTGTACAGTCTTCCTTCTTTTCACTCTGTCAATTATTTTATTTTACCTTTATTTAACTAGGCAAGTCAGTTAAGAACAAATTCTTATTTTCAATGACGGCCTACACCGGCCAAACCGGACGACGCTGGGCCAATTGTGCGCCGCCCTATGGGACTCCCAATCACGGCCGGTTATGATACAGCCTGGAATCGAACCAGGGGGTCTGTAGTGACGCCTCAAGTACTGAGATGCAGTGCCTTAGACCACTGCGCCATTTGGGAGCATTGTGGAGTAACTACAATGTTGTTGATCCATCCTAATTTTTCTCCTATCACAGCCATTAAACTCTCTAACTGTTTTAAAATCCCCATTGGCCCCATGGTGAAATCCCTGAGCGGTTTCCTTCCTCTCCGGCAACTGAGTTAGGAAGGACGCCTGTATCTTTGTAGTGACTGGGTGTATTGATACACCATCCAAAGTGTAATTAGTAACTTCACCATGCTCAAAGGGATATTCAATGTCTGCTTTTTTAAAACCTATCTACCAATACGTGCCCTTCTTTGTGAGGCACAGGAAAACCTCCCTGGTCTTTGTGGTTGAATCTGTGTTTGAAATGTACTGCTCAACTGAGGGACCTTACAGATAATTGTATGTGTGGGGTAAAGAGATGAGGTAGTCATTCAAAAATCATGTTAAACACTATTATTGCACACAGAGTGAGTCCATGCAACTTATTATGGGACTTGTTAAGCACATTTATACTCCTGAACTTATTTAGGCTTGCCATAACAAAGGGGTTGAATACTTATTGACACAAGTCATTTCAGCTTTTCATTTTTAATTCCTTTGTAAACATTATTCCACTTCAACATGATGGGGTATTTTTTTTTTAATTCAGGCTGTAACACAACAAAATGTAGAAAAGGTCAAGGGGTGTGAATACTTTCTGAAGGCATTTTCTAAGAAAATGTACTTCCTTCCCCTGTTTTGTGCTGCTGGGATTGTGCAAAACTAGGCTATACTGCATTACACACAGCAATGGATAGGCTATCCCAATCATGAGCATGCCCTGTTCTTGCTGATGTAGACCTAAAGCTTTTTGTGCTGCCTAACCAATGGCTGTGCTGTGTACAGTGGCACTTCAGGAGGCGAATCAAAGGCTTCTTCCGGAAATACATGTTATTTGTCAAAAAAATGCAATATCTGTGCGCACGGACTTGGCCTACTGATGTTCTGTTCTGTTTAAGAGGGAGAGCGTGAAGATGAGAAGGAGGACCGGAGTTAAGCTTGCTACTGCTAGAATTTATTTTAATGAAAACAATATGTTTCGTCGCCCATAGTGAAACTATTTGTCAGAGTTATTGACCTCACAATAAGCCAGATTTGAGAATTTTACATAACTTACATTACTATGAAGCGGCAGCTGTGGAGATGGACAGCGGATGGGTGCTGAAATGCTCATTCGAGAAGGCCTAATTTATTTAAACAGTCTTCATTTTAATTTGACTTTAGGCTACTAACAACAAGAAGGTTTTGTGTTGGAGACGATTTCTTCCTATTCAAGAAGTAAGAGGTTGGCTTACCTGTTTGAGAGACAAAATTATAGTCTACGATCCATAGATTTTAATCACCCAATTCCTTCAGTCACGATGCACTCCTTAAATATCTCAAGTGTCAGTGAAGGGCTTGGTGTGTTAAGTTAAAACCAGGGCTCGAATTGAGGGGGTATGTGAGGCTATTGTGACTTTTGTTAAAGAAAATGTCTAAAAGCATAGGCCTGCCCCTTGTTAGCTTTAGGCCCCTTGTGGACCTTATTATATAAAGCGATCTATAACGACGCATTAGTCTGCAATGCTTGAAACAAGCTGTAAAATGCCGGGGAAAGACGTGACTCCGATGCATAAGAGATATCTTTGGTTTGTCTCTATGACATTCAGAGGCTGCACTACAACCTTCTATAGCTGAGGAGACAAAAAAAATACTTTGAAGTAATGTGTGATTCTGTCACTATCAATTGCTGTTCAAAATTTCAACAGGCTATTAAACAACATACCAACTCTAAATCAGTCAGGAACAAGCCGGGTAGCCTAGAAAGAACAAAAAATGAATTATTTAGGCTATGTTATTATTATTATTATTATTTATTTAACCTTTATTTAACCAGGGGAAACCCATTGAGACCAGGGTCTCATTTTGAAGGGTGCCTTGGGAACAATAAATCAATATAATCAGAATCAAAACAACACAATCAATTTACAATTTCACATTTCAACAAATCAAATTCAAAAGCAACAGATACAATTTCACATCAATCAAAACAAGTGCAGTTCTCCTTCACCACATTCCTCATCAGTCCCGAACAGACCTTTCGAGACCAGAGAGTCAAGCCTCAAAGGTCTGCAGGTCATTCCATGCGCTAGAGGCACAATAACTAAAGGCAATCTTCCCGGACTCTGTGGACCCAAGGACTCTAGAACCATCCAGTCTTGAAAGCGAGTCTGGTGGTGGCTGTATTTCCAATTAAGAAGTAAGGTAGTTAGGGAGTTTTTGGAGAACTGCTTTATATACAAATAGCAGCCAATGTTGGGCCCTTTTGGTAGCCAGAGACTCCCAGCCAACAGAACTATATAAAAGGCAATGATGTGTACGAAAATGTTGTCCAGTAATATAGCTATAGCCTGCCATTTAAGAAATCAATTGTGAAGCATTTGTGACACGCTACAGGCTGGCAGGAGCGCTCAGCATTTCAACAACACAACAACAGTACTTTAACAACATGCCTATGCATTTTGCATTCAGGCTATATAAAATGAATATTTTTGTTTGTTTTTACTTAGAATTAAATAATAATTAAACGAAAAATGTCTTATTAGACTATACAGTCATTCTACAATGCCTTTTAATTCATTTTAGAAACATGAGTTTGGGCTATCTTTGGTTTGAGGATCATGCGGTGAGCCATGCATGCCTAGTTTGCTAATTTAGCCTAGCAGATGCTCTTATAATCCCATGCCCTAATCACAGTCAACACAAATCTATTTTGTAATAACAATATCATGGAATAAAATATAATAAATTGGAAAATGATAGTTTCCCAAATGAAAGAAAGTTACAATGGCATATAGGCCTACCTGATGATATGCGGCCGCTGTGTTCTCGAATTCATTGATGATCAGATACTTTAGTTGTAACTGGTTCTGTTGCGTTCCATTTTTACAGTTGGTAGACAACTTTAGCACTGTTCAAAACTTAGACTATCCTCTTTTTTAACAATAGCCTGTATAGAAATAAAAATGTCTCCGGTGCTGCAGCATGCGCTCATTCCTGATCAGGCTCTATTGTGGTATTAAAA
Organism: Coregonus lavaretus; assembly: GCF_964263955.1. Classification (NCBI taxonomy): domain Eukaryota; kingdom Metazoa; phylum Chordata; class Actinopteri; order Salmoniformes; family Salmonidae; genus Coregonus; species Coregonus lavaretus. Next base: position 8,543,157 of record NC_140000.1, read on the forward strand.
AACATGTAAAATGACGTAGAAGTGCATGAAAGGCGTTTATAAAAGGCTATTTTTTCTCAGACTGCAAATAATAAGATAGATTCATGCATTGCTTTTATTATAATGGAGATCTTTTCACCCCTACCCTTGTCCACAGTGGTCTGCTAATCACAACCTTCTGGCTACAGTCATGGTCAAAGGTTTTGAGAATGACACAAGTATTGGTCTTCACAAAGTTTGCTGCTTCAGTGTTTTTAGATATTTTTGTCAGATGGTACTATGGTATACTGAAGTATAATTACACGCATTCCATAAGTGTCAAAGGCTTTTATTGACAATTACATTAAGTTTATGCAAAGAGTCAATATTTGCAGTGTTGACCCTTCTTTTTCAAGACCTCTGCAATCCGCCCTGGCATGCTGTCAATTAACTTCTGGGCCACATCCTGACTGATGGCAGCCCATTCTTGCATAATCAATGCTTGGAGTTTGTCAGAATTTGTGGGTTTTTGTTTGTCCACCAGCCTCTTGAGGATTGACCACAAGTTCTCAATGGGATTAAGGTCTGGGGAGTTTCCTGGCCATGGACCCAAAATGTCGATATTTTGTTCCCCGAGTCACTTAGTTATCACTTTTGCCTTATGGCAAGGTGCTCCATCATGCTGGAAAAGGCATTGTTCGTCACCAAACTGTTCTTGGATGGTTGGGAGAAGTTGCTCTCGGAGGATGTGTTGGTTCCATTCTTTATTCATGGCTGTGTTCTTAGGCAAATTTGTGAGTGAGCCCACTCCCTTGGCTGAGAAGCAACCCCACACATGAATGGTCTCAGGATGCTTTACTGTTGGCATGACACAGGACTGATGGTAGCGCTCACCTTGTCTTCTCCGGACAAGCTTTTTTCCGGATACCCCAAACAATCGGAAAGGGGATTCATCAGAGAAAATGACTTTACCCCAGTCCTCAGCAGTCCAATCCCTCTACCTTTTGTAGAGTATCAGTCTGTCCCTGATGTTTTTCCTGGAGAGAAGTGCCTTCCTCGCTGCTCTTCTTGACACCAGGCCATCCTCCAAAAGTCTTCGCCTCACTGTGCGTGCAGATGCACTTACACCTGCCTTCTGCCATTCCTGAGCAAGCTCTGCACTGGTGGTGCCCCGATCCTGCAGCTGAATCAACATTAGGAGACGGTCCTGGCGCTTGCTGGACTTTCTTGGGCGCCCTGAAGCCTTCTTCACAACAATTGAACCTCTCTCCTTCAAGTTCTTGATGATCCGATAAATGGTTGATTTAGGTGCAATCTTACTAGCAGCAATATCCTTGCCTGTGAAGCCCTTTTTGTGCAAAGCAATGATGACGGCACGTGTTTCCTTGCAGGTAACCATGGTTAACAGAGGAAGAATGATGATTTCAAGCACCCTCCTTTTAAAGCTTCCAGTCTGTTATTCTAACTCAATCAGCATGACAGAGTGATCTCCAGCCTCGTCCTCGTCAACACTCTCACCTGTGTTAACGAGAGAATCACTGACATGATGTCAGCTGGTCCTTTTGTGGCAGGGCTGAAATGCAGTGGAAATGTTTTTTTTGGGGATTAAGTTAATTTTCATGGCAAAGAGGGACTTTGAAATTAATTGCAATTAATCTGATCACTCTTCATAACATTCTGGAGTATATGCAAATTGCCATCATAAAAACTGAGGCAGCAGACTTTGTGAATATTAATATTTGTGTCATTCTCAAAACTTTTGACCACGACTGTACTTTGCCATGTTGCTTACAAAACAAATAATCGTTTCTAAAACTGCATCTAAGGCTCTGGTTTGTCCTAGGAGGGAGGGTAAACAGTAGGCATGTTCTCTGCTGTCCACTTTATGTTTTAATTATTATTATTATTATGGGTATAGGGGAGGGTCACTTGGTTTTTTCCCAAGAGTTCAGGGAGGGTCGGGTAAAAATATATTTTACTGAAGGAGGGCAATCCATTTTCATTTCAGAGAGGTCTGATTTTCTCCAGTTATCCCTCATTATAAATAACGTACAGTTTCTCGGTTAGTGTTCAGAAAGGCCTACATGTAATTAGTGATGGGGAATCTCAAATCCGCAGAGCGAGTGGACCTACACAGGGGGTAAGGAGGGAGCTGGTCAGTCCTGTAGAGACATATTGGTAACATCAGACTCCTTAAACACTGATGATGAGAAACATTGGTGATGAGCAGTTTGTTGGATTGGTTGGCTGATGGGAAAATGCCCTCTTCCATGGTACCATCATCAACATACACGCAACAAGACCCTCTGGAGACATCCAAAACCAAAGTGGCTCCAATAATTACGTGATGTCAACAAATTACGCATTCACTTTCATGGCGATTTGGGTGAACTGTGGAAAATCCTGTGGATTTCAGAACTGTTCTAGCCATCTGAATGTGCATCCTGGCCATTCTGTCTGTATGGTTGGGAGCCCCTCCTGAAGTCTCGGGCTTCACCGCCATGTGGTTCCATTTACCAGGGTTACCTCGGAGCGTGACGTTCCTACCGCAGTTATTATCCAGCGCCCTGTGCGGTCACTCCGTGGGGGGCGCTTCATCTGTGAAGTTAATGCAATAGCCATCCACCTTGAGACCCTTACTGTCACAGACAACTAGACGGACTCAGATACCTTCTAAGTCCAACTGGGCTCTCAGACTAGACGTTATAGGGGAGATACAGCATATTTGACAGAGTAGGGTTCATGTGGGAATGTGCTCCACAGATCCCAAACTTACAGCAAAATGACAGAAATGGGGGGTTAAACTGAAGCTCATCCAAAACAGACATTTCGCTCCATTTTCGCCATTGGGGATTTGACAGTGTGGAGCTGGTCGTTGAATATTGCCAGTGTCAGGCATATTGGACAGGCCTTGGGTGTCAGTGTATTCTCATACTCCATATATCAGATGATTAAGTTATCCCTCAGGTCTGCTGGGATGACTGAGTGTTTGATAAACTTCAAACACGTTGTGTTTATTCGACCCAACCAAATCGGCGGAAAATATTGTCTCAGTCGGAGGCTTAGCCAATCCATAAACTGTGGGTTTGTGTTGGTAGTAACCAGCGCCTGCAGGTCGGGTCCAACCATAACTTCTGCCCTCCTGCTCTCCACAGAAACATCTTATTTCACCCCGAGACGGCCAGCAGTGTCTTCGTCCTCCTCTCCTCTCGTCCGCAGGGAGAGCAAGAAGACAAATATTTTCTTTCAGGAGCGGCGCTCTGTTACCTGAGAGTTTCCTAAATCCAGCACATGTCTATTTCCTGGAACTGCTGAGTGTCTTTCCATCCCCTCGCCCCTCCGCCCCACCCTCCAGACCCTTCTCTCAGCCAGTGTTTGGGCCTAGAGCAGGTGCCCCTCCCCTGGGCAGCCTGCTCAGGAAAGGCCCCTGCTGTGCAGACGAGACTGGGCCGCAGCCCGGGCCAAACTCATGCTGTGAGGGGTATAAGAGGCTCCCTTCTCTCCAGACACGCACAAAAAAGATTTGCCTTGCACTCCTCCTCTTCTTTCGCTCTGTTTCTCTCTAAAATTCAATCTTCCCATCTGTTTTCCCTCTCTCAAATCACTCTCTTTCTCTACTTCGCCACTCTCTCTGTTTCCCTCTCTCTCTGCCTCCCTGTCCCTTCTCTCACCCCATATGACTTTATAAAGGTTACAGACAGAAGCACGTCCATCAATGCTGGAAAATTATGAAAAACATGACTACTAAAAAAGGTTGAATTCTTTACTCAAGCTATCAAAATAAGCAGTAAGAGTTACTGTAGTTCCTCATGTCCTGTAGGCCAAGCTGTGTAAGTTACTCATGTCACTGTAGTTACTCATGTCCTGTAGGCCAAGCTGTGTAAGTTACTCATGTCACTGTAGTTCCTCATGTCCTGTAGGCCAAGCTGTGTAAGTTACTCATGTCACTGTAGTTACTCATGTCCTGTAGGCCAAGCTGTGTAAGTTACTCATGTCACTGTAGTTACTCATGTCCTGTAGGCCAAGCTGTGTAAGTTACTCATGTCACTGTAGTTACTCATGTCCTGTAGGCCAAGCTGTGTAAGTTACTCATGTCACTGTAGTTACTCATGTCCTGTAGGCCAAGCTGTGTGAGTAAAGAAACATAATATATCCCTGAAGCATCACAACCAGCAACAACTAACACATGGTTACTTACTACATCATTTAATGTGGTAACAACATTTATCAAAGTCAGGGTAGGGTTTATTTTTGCGAATGCAATCGAAAACCTGTTCAAAACTCCCCTACTCGTAATTGCTGGTTTGACAGCAAACACTCAAACCAGGGAAAATAAAGTGTATCTTTGTTAACCTCATGGCACCTCCACCATGAGGCACCCTCCTCCCCGCCACGTCACCTGTCTTCACACTTCCCTGTCAGCCGCCAACATCAGGCGAGACCCAGGCTTGTGTGCCTTGAAGGCTGGAGGTTACATAAACCTACATAGGCACTGCAGTTCGCACATCGGCTCTTACTAGGAAAGACTGTAAATATGGCATGTCTCTCCATCCCTCTCCAGGGCTTGACATAAACGCTTGTTGTCTTGTCTGGGACAAGTAAAAAAATAAAATAATGTTGGACAAGAATAATATAGAGTTGAGTTGTCCGAATGGACAAGTAAAACAATCGCACAAATCACAATATTAAACAATTACTCCGATCAGAATTGGATCATTGTCCCCCCTGGACACGATGTACTGCTGTTCTCCTAATTTCTGCAGAGCGCATCGAGTAGGATTGTATTGAATTGACAGAAGGAGTCTTTCAATCATCCCGGGTTGTGAGCTTTTGAGATCAAAGCAAAGAGCTGTGTGTAGCCGCGTGTGCACATTTGTTGGTATTCCGTGCTAATTAGTGAGTTATTTGCACAGTTATAGCAAATTTTTGGTCAGCAAACAGGGTTTGTACAGTCATGAAAATCCTAGAAAAGTAATGGTGTGCAGCTGTGCGCATCACCTACATTTGTGCTAGTACATTTGTGCTAAAGCATTTGATCCCCTGCTGATTTTGTACGTTTGCCCACTGACAAAGAAATGATCAGTCTATAATTTTAATGGTAGGTTTATTTGAACAGTGAGAGACAGAATAACAACAAAGAAATCCAGAAAAACGCATGTCAAAAATGTTATAAATTGATTTGCATTTCAATGAGGGAAATAAGTATTTGACCCCTCTGCAAAACATGACTTAGTACTTGGTGGCAAAACCCTTGTTGGAAATCACAGAGGTCAGACGTTTCTTGTAGTTGACCACCAGGTTTGCACACATCTCAGGAGGGATTTTGTCCCACTCCTCTTTGCAGATCTTCTCCAAGTCATTAAGGTTTCGAGGCTGACGTTTGGCAACTCGAACCTTCAGCTCCCTCCACAGATTTTCTATGGGATTAAGGTCTGGAGACTGGCTAGGCCACTCCATGACCTTAATGTGCTTCTTCTTGAGCCACTCCTTTGTTGCCTTGGCCGTGTGTTTTGGGTCATTGTCATGCTGGAATACCCATCCACAACCCATTTTCAATGCCCTGGCTGAGGGAAGGAGGTTCTCACCCAAGATTTGACGGTACATGGCCCCGTCCATCGTCCCTTTGATGCGGTAAAGTTGTCCTGTCCCGTTAGCAGAAAAACACCCCCAAAGCATAATGTTTCCACCTCCATGTTTGACGGTGGGGATGGTGTTCTTGGGGTCATAGGCAGCATTCCTCCTCCTCCAAACACGGCGAGTTGAGTTGATGCCAAAGAGCTCGATTTTGGTCTCATCTGACCACAACATTTTCACCCAGTTCATTCAGATGTTCATTGGCAAACTTCACACGGGCATGTATATGTGCTTTCTTGAGCAGGGGGACCTTGCGGGCGCTGCAGGATTTCAGTCCTTCACGGCGTAGTGTGTTACCAATTGTTTTCTTGGTGATTATGGTCCCAGCTGCCTTGAGATCATTGACAAGATCCTCCCTTGTAGTTCTGGGATGATTCCTCACCGTTCTCATGATCATTGCAACTCCACGAGGTGAGATCTTGCATGGAGCCCCAGGCTGAGGGAGATTGACAGTTCTTTTGTGTTTCTTCCATTTGCAAATAATTGCACCAACTGTTGTCACCTTCTCACCAAGCTGCTTGGCGATGGTCTTGTAGCCCATTCCAGCCTTGTGTAGGTCTACAATCTTGTCCCTGACATCCTTGGAGAGCTTTTTGGTCTTGGCCATGGTGGAGAGTTTGGAATCTGATTGATTGATTGCATCTGTGGACAGGTGTCTTTTATACAGGTAACAAGCTGAGATTAGGAGCACTCCCTTTAAGAGTGTGCTCCTAATCTCAGCTCGTTACCTGTATAAAAGACACCTGGGAGCCAGCAATCTTTCTGATTGAGAGGGGGATTTTTTTGTTGTTATTCTGTCTCTCACTGTTCAAATAAACCTACCATTAAAATTATAGACTGATCATTTCTTTGTCAGTGGGCAAACATACAAAATCAGCAGGGGATCAAATACTTTTTCCCCTCACTGTACAATAATGATATGCAACAGACTAATTAGATAACTACATAACAACTAACTACATATCGTGTAGCCTGGCTAGTTATCTCGCCAGCTAACGCTTTCACATTAACATTGACCGACAAGCAGTTGATGAACGGGTGCCTTAAAGCTGGAATCCTTAATGTGTCCGTTTTTTTTTTTAAACCATCAAATCAAATCTTATTTGTCACATGCGCTGAATGCAACAGGTGTAGACCTTACCGTGAAATGCTTACTTACAAGCCCTTAACCAACAATGCAGTTCAAATTAATATTAAAAGTAACACAATAAAATAACTATAACGAGGCTATATACAGGGGGTACCGGTACCGAGTCAATGCGCGGGGGTACAGGTTAGTCGAGGTAATTTGTACATGTAGGTACGTGTAAAGTGATGCGTGACCATAAGCTTGACAACAAAAATTATAACAACGGTGGTGGGGCGGCCAGTGGTGCCTTTTCCCCCCTACTGCAGATTCCACCTTTAATAAACCAATGCTACATACTCTGGTTGTAAAACCGTCTCTCCAGCGCTGAATATTGGGATCAGAAAAATTATTATGCCACTGTTGGAAAGCTGGGATTCCCCTCTATTCAACACTGGCCATGTCATTCTCACAACTTCAAAATATAGAATAGCCTAGTTGACAAAGAAAATAAACTCTTCATGGCCTATAAAATATTGCAACATTAGGCCTACAATTACAACCAAATACTATAACAATTAATTGTATTTAGTACAATTTTCAATTACCTTTTTGGCCCATTGTGTTACAGACCAATTTTTTTTGGGGGGGGGGACAAATGACTTGAGCTTTCAGACAAGTAAAGAATCTGTCCTACTTATCTGAAGGACAAGTGGCAAAAAATGTTTAAGTCAAGCAGTGTATCCCTCTGTCTCTCCCTCTTTCCCTGTCTCTGCCCATAAACAGTACTCCCTTGTCAAGTTGGGCATCAAAGTTCCCCTGACTTCTGACCTATTGACACTTAGCTCATCTGAACCCCATTCCTGAACTTACCCTTCAAAATATTTGGAGACATAATGCAATTCTCAGATCTTGGCTCATTCATCATATGACACTTTAGGTCTAACAGTTCACCACCAAATGGAACAGAAGGGCAAACATATTATAGCTTGCCTTTTACTGTTGAGGGTCACTCACTTTTAATCAACTGGTGGTGGGCAGTTATTTCTTTTAAAAATATGGAACTTTATGTGTTATGAGAAAAGAGTTGGCTCTATTTGAAAATACAGGAATGTTGCTGTGTCGAATCAATGTATTATTTGAGTGCCACATTGTGGTGAAAATAAAACGAAAACATTATTCGGTCAAAATTCTCCAAATAATTTTATGTTTATTATTCTACCCTTCAATGTTGTAATAAACGATAGAAAGTTGCTCAAGTCAGCTGGGTCCAAATACATCTGCAAGATTACAATAAAACGTCTGATCAAATTAAGATCCTATATCTGTGCACTAATACAGCCATGTGAGCTACATGGGTTCTCACAACACGTCTCACCTGTCCTCCCTCTCATTTTGGTCCCTGTATTGTACTGCGCTCATTGCACTGCAATTCTCCTTGTCCTCTGCCTCTGAGCTGCCATACTGCATGGTCACACAAAAAGAAGAGATAGGTGTTGAACTGACTCAGTCCCAGAGAGTCAAGAGTCAGACTGAGATCCACTATGCTGCCGCTTACGTCTCATCACGTATAGTCTCACAAAAAACCAGTGACCAGTATCAGAGACAGGTCTGGATGACGGCAGCATGAGAGAGATCAGGATACAAAGTGAATGGTAAAGATTGGCAGTTTTGGCACCAGAATAATTAACATGATTTCAGACCAGCAATGAGGAATGACAACCTATGGCAATTGGCAAACTAAACTTTCAGGTGATACAGTATGAACTCACTGTCTAGTGTGATGCTGATCTCCTGGCTGCTCCTCCTGGCCCTGCCTGCTCTAACCACACAGCTGTAGGTCCCCATGTGACAGCTAGAAGCCCTCGCCACGCTGTACAGCCCACTGACAGAGTCCCTGACCACCGGCCAGCCGTCCCTCAGGAAGGAGAATGTTACAACCACTGTGGTCCGGTTACGGTCAGGATCAGGGTGACTATGTAGACCGTGGTTACCATGATGTTGGCTCAGTTTGCTGTCGCTAAGCTGGACCTCACAGGTGAGGTTGAAAGCGCCGGCCCTCTTTGACCACGGTCGAAGGAGATGCTGACAAAGTCACTGATTTGAAGCGCTCTGGAGAGCATATTGATCACACAGATTGATTAGAGGAGGAAGTTGAGAAAATGATAGATTACAAAGAACTAGAGAAGTGAAATATATTCCAACTGTCACTGACAAGAGCTAGAGTAATGAGTGGGGCTTTTCAAGTAATCTATGAAAAAGAGCATGACACCACTTGCAAGACAAGACACCCATTACTCATGTGCTACACTCTCCCCTCACCAATGACATTAACAGAGACTGCCTGGCTGTATTGGGTGTAGAAGACTGGCTGTCCTCTCCCTGCTCTGCACCAGTATTGGCCTGTGTGTGTGACAGAGGCACGCCACATTCTGTAGACCGCCCCACCTCCACCACCGCCTCCAGCACTAGCCCACAGCTGCTCCACAGGGCCTGTGTCCTGCCTAATATAGTGTTATGAACATTAGTCCGTTCCACTTGTCAGTATATTCCAGTTCATGTACACAGTAATCCAGTGCCATGTTTTACTATAATCACTCAGGGCGTGATGGATACAACATGTAGCCTGACACCCACATTCTATTAGATTGAACTGAAATCTATCACACCTCCCAACCTCCATTATAAACCATCAGAGAAGCAACATAAAGAGGGAGCCGGAGGTCACACCTGTTTTTGTGCCAGTAGAACTGCCAGCCCAGCCCTGAGTGGCCAGGTAACTGACACGCCAAGGTGACTGTGTCCTCAGTGTACACCTGTCGTCCTGAAGGCTCCACGCTCAGAGTGGGCGTCAGTAGAACCTCTGTGAACACATGCAGAAGCCTAGAATTTCAACAAACAGTGGGCTATGTTTTGGCAAAGCACCCAAAGTGTATATTTCAAGACAGTGCCCAGTCTGCCACACCTAAAGTCTACATTAGGATCCCCCCACTGCGTTCTCACTTTCCACAGTAACCTGCACCTCTCTGCTGTGTCTCTGTGCACCTGTGTGGTCAGTAACAGTACACCTGCATCTGCCAGACTGGCTCTGAGTTATCTTGTCTATGTGCAGAACATGGGACCCACTGGCCACAGTCACGTTCTCTCTCACGATGCTGTATGTCAGGGCAGGTGCAGGGGTCGGTAGGGGAGGTTCCCTGTTATTATGGTTCCCTGGTACCAGCCCAGCCAGGCGAGGGTCAGAACCTCTCCCTGGACCAGGAGTAGGCATGGGTTAGCCTTCAGTACCACAGAGACAGTTGTGCCTGGGCTGAGACAGTTTGCTACATCAGACAACTTGATCTGGAATATGATTCATGGTCTAAAAATGAAGAGTGTGTGGTATTTAAATTATTCTCACCTGATGATGGATAGGCCACCAGTGTACTCAACACTAGAACAGATATTTGACAAGACATTATGCATAATAAGGCTTGGACCTGATAACCAAAACTCAGACATATAGTAAATTAGGCTAAGCCTATGTGGCACTGGGTATTACATTTTAGCCTGCAGATCTATGATCTAATTGCCAAGATGATTATAAAAGTTTAAACTTGGCTGATAGCCTACTTACAAAGTACAGGAAGGAGAGACATTCCTGAGCTATTCAGAGTGACTTCCTTCATTCTAAAAAATAAATAAATAATGGTTAGCAACGGTAACTAGGCTAACGGGTTTTTAAGAAATAGCCTATAGTTGGAGCGGGAAATCAGTTTACTGAAAAAGGAAAATAAACAGTTAGGCTAATTAAAAGGTCCACAAAGGACCACACAGCTTGAAAAAAGTTGACAACAATACATTTTACTCATGCAAGAAGCTGCAATGGGCCCAATGTTATTTTTTTAAACACAGAGAGACACATCAACACGTGCTGACAACAACCACCGCTTACCTGGCTAACAACCATAGTTTCCATAGTTTACCTGGCTCTGGCATCATAACCTCAGCATCCTGCTTGTAAGATGTCTGGTCCCTGGTGGTCCAATATTTTCATGTGGACAAAGCTGTGTGTTACGGGCTTTCATTTGGGAAACCTGAACCGTCATTAATCTGGTTCCTATCCGCAACACTCACTTGGGGTGCCAGAAAAGCGATGAGAACAGGCTGCCGCAGGACTCCATCATCAGGTGAGACGCGACCTGCTCAGCTCGAGCTGCTCAGCCGGCGTTGTGCGCCCCCTAGCGTCGCACAATATATAAGATAATATGTGTGAGGAAAGCAAAATTCAACACAACACCGGTCCCTTTCCCCCAAAAACGGAAGTGGGAACGATATCGCAGTACAACACTGTCTGGACAAGCTATCTTGAAAGTCTAGTGGAGTTTGTATTAACGTTAGTGTTTTTACGCGAAGAGAAATTCAACCAAATAGGAGATTGATGTCATTTGGTGGACCACAAAACGGCAGGTGAGTTGAAAGAACATAGAACGTTGTGTTATGACGGTGCTTTTTACTGCAGATTTGCTCAACACTGAGCAGCAGGCAGCACAACGCTAGCTAACTAATGTGTAATGGCGGAGTGCTTGTACGCTAGCTAACTACGTGGGGTGTGGGTAGCCAACTAGCTGTCGCTGCCCAGTTTAGAAAGAGTGGTTGGTTATGACATGTAGTTAGCTAAGAGCGCCGGGTGCTAAGTTTCTATTTTGCAAATTGATGCGAGTTGGCTACCTAGCTAGCTATTAGTTAGCTAACTAAAGTTGTTTTGGTAAGTTACAGTAACTAGCTATGGTAGCTTGCTAGCATTGCTAGTACTGTAAGTAAGCACAGTAACGTTAGTAACAAAACTGTTGGATAACTAACTAACGTTAGTAAGTCAACAACATTAAAACAATCCACAGTGTTACTTCAATTAATGTTAACGTTAGATGGCAAAGACTAAGCTAACTTGCTAGCTAGCCCAATTATGTAGCTAGCGTACCTTACCTAGCTAGCCTACGAACTCTCAGAACCCTGTCATTTAAATGTGGTCATTAAAGGGCTACCTGCAGTTGCTACATCAATTTTAAATAATGATATGTACCCATTAATTCTTGAAAAATAGAATTTATGCAGTATGCAGAAATCGCTCCGCCATTTCCTGATTGCTATAATTGTAATAGCTCACCTAATTTCAGTTTGAACAAAACAGTATAGTGTAGAGAATCATTGTACCATCTAAACCCCTGTGAAATATATTTTCCATAACCAAAAATGTTGTATTTTCAGCTGTTTGAAGCTGGTGTACAAAAGTAAAAGACGCAAAAACGAAATGTAAGAACGGGAAGCATAGAAATAGTGCACACAGAACAGATCTACCCCTTCTTAGATTTGCGTTCAAATCTATAACTAACGTTTCTATGTGAAATTGGTCGTCACCCAAAAAGTTAAGTATGTGTGTGTATATATATACACACACTCACACACACTACCAGTCAAAAGTTTGGACACACCTACACATGTAAAAATGTATGCACACATGACTGTAAGTCGCTTTGGATAAAAGCGTCTGCTAAATGGCTTATTATTATTATACTCATTTGAGGGTTTTTATTTATTTGTACTATTTTCTACATTGTAGAATAATAGTGAAGACATCAAAAAGTTGAAATAACACATATGGAATCATATAGTAACCAAAAAAGTGTTAAACAAATCAAAATATATTTTATATTTGAGTCTTCAAAGTAGCCAGCCTTTGCCTTTGACAGCTTTGCACACTCTCGGCATTCTCTCATCCAGCTTCACCTGGATTGCTTTTCCAACAGTCTTGAAGGTTCCCACATATGCTGAGCACTATCTTTTCCTTCACTCTGCGGTCCAACTCATCCCAAACCATCTCAATTGGGTTGAGGTCGGGTGATTGTGGAGGCCAGGTCATCTGATGCAGCACTCCATCACTCTCCTTCTTGGTAAAATAGCCCTTACACAGCCTGGAGGTGTGTTGGGTCATTGTCCTGTTGAAAAACAAATGATAGTCCCACTAAGCGCAAACCAGATGGGATGGCGTATCGCTGCAGAATGCTGTGGTAGCCATGCTGGTTAAGTGTGCCTTGAATTCTAAATAAATCACAGACGGTGTCACCAGCAAAAGCACCATCACACCTCCTCCTCCATGCTTTACAGTGGGAACCACACATGCGGAGATCATCCGTTCACCTACTCTGCGTCTCACGAAGACACAGCGGTTGGAACCAAATCTCAAATTTGGACTCATCAGACCAAAGGACAGATTTCCACCGGTCTAATGTCCATTGCTCGCGTTTCTTGGCCAAGCAAGTCTCTTCTTCTTATTGGTGTCCTTTAGTAGTGGTTTCTTTGCAGCAATTCAACCATGAAGGCCTGATTCCCGCAGTCTCCTCTGAACAGTTGATGTTGAGATGTGTCTGTTACTTGAACTCTGTGAAGCATTTATTTGGACTGCAATCTGAGGTGCAGTTAACTATAATGAACTTATCCTCTGCAGCAGCGGTAACTCTGGGTCTTCCTTTCCTGTTGCGGTCCTCATGAGAGCCAGTTTCATCATAGCGCTTGATGTTTTTTGCGATTTCACTTGAAGAAACTTTAAAAGTTCTTGAAATTTTCGGTATTGACTGACCTTCATGTCATAAAGTAATGATTCATTGACATTTCTCTTTGCATATTTGAGCTGTTCTTGCCATAATATGGACTTGGTCTTTTATTTTTATTGGCCAGTCTGAGATATGGCTTTTTCTTTGCAACTCTGCCTAGAAGGTCAGCATCCCGGAGTCGCCTCTTCACTGTTGACGTTGAGACTGGTGTTTTGCGGGTACTATTTAATGAAGCAGCCAGTTGAGGACCTGTGAGGCGCCTGTTTCTCAAACTAGACACTCTAATGTATTTGTCCTCTTGCTCAGTTGTGCACCGGGGCCTCCCACTCCTCTTTCTATTCTGGTTAGAGCCAGTTTGCGCTGTTCTGTGAAGGGAGTAGTACACGGCGTTATACGAGATCTTCAGTTTCTTGGCAATTTCTCGCATGGAATAGCCTTCATTTCTCAGAACAAGAATAGACTGATGAGTTTCAGAAGAAAGTTATTTGTTTCTGGCCATTTTGAGCCTGTAATCAAACCTACAATTGCTGATGCTCCAGATACTCAACTAGTCTCAAGAAGGCCAGTTTTATTGCTTATTTAATCAGCACAACAGTTTTCAGCTGTGCTAACATAATTGCAAAAGGGTTTTCTAATGATCAATTAGCCTTTTAAAATGATAAACTTGGATTAGCAAACACAACGTGCCATTGGAACACAGGACTGATGGTTGCTGATAATGGCCCTATGTAGATATTCCATTAAATCAGCCGTTTCCAGCTACAATAGACATTTAAAACATTAACAATGTCTACACTGTATTTCTGATCAATTTGATGTTATTTTAATGGGGGGGAAATTGCTTTTCTTTAAAAAACAAGGACCTTTCTAAGTGACCCCAAACTTTTGAACTGTATAATTATTATTTTTTACACACATGGGAGTAAAACAGAAAGTAAATGTAAACCAACACTATAGAGCCTCAAATTGTTAAAACTATCATTTTGATATCATGGATGATCAGTTGTTGCATCCATAGCTCTGTCCATCCCTCAGCATTTTACAGAAAAGGGTGGGGAGAGGCTTTGTTATGGCTGCTTTTGCACTGCCCTCCATTCTCCCTCTGACCTCTCTGCTTCTCCAATCACTTCCACTTACCATTAACCTCTTTCTCTCCCTCTTATCTCCCCTGCCTTTCTCTTTCACAACCCTTCCCCCCCCTCTCTCTGTACCCCGCCCCCCTCTTTGTTCCTCAGTCGCCGTAGTAAATGGGACCAGCCGGGCCCAGGTCCTGGTTCAGACCAGATGGGGGAGGCGGAGGCGACTCCTACGGGGGCTCTGGACGCTGCAGCTGCTGTGGCAGCTAAGATCAACGCCATGCTGGTAGCCAAGGGCAAGCTTAAGCCCTCCCAGATAGGACCCCCTGGACCGACTGGACCCCCAGACAGGGTAAGGGTAAGGAAACCTCTTACGCTGAAAACAAACTGTTTGTCTCTCACCTGTAATCTCTCTTCTCTGTCTTTGTTGTCTGTCCCTTTCTCGCCTACCAATTCTGTAATCCCCTCGCTCTTCATCTCTCTCTTTTAGAGAGATATTGTTGTAATTGTTAGCATGCGGTACATATAAAAATGAATCTTTGTCGTCACCAGCTTGTGGGTGCAGGGAAGCCCCAGCCCCCTATGAAAACGAAGGATGACCTGGTGGTGGCGGAGGTGGAGATCAACGACGTTCCTCTCCCCTGCCGGAACCTGCTGACCCGCGGACAGACACAGGACGAGGTCAGAGCCCATGACATCATTATGATCTTTAGACCCATTGATTGATTGATTGATTGATCGATCTGGTCAACAGTCAAACTTACTGCTATGTTTATCCAGCTCTTTCTCTGTGTGACACGTACATGTACAGACTGGATCAGTGTCATGTAAACCAATATGGGACTTAGTGTCTCACTTGAGGACAGTAAATGACCAGCTTCTACTTCATTCTATTGTGTGAAGATCAGCAAAGTGAGCGGTGCTGCTGTGTCCACCAGGGGGCGATACATGGCAGCAGTGGAGAAGTACAAGGCTCCACAAGGGTGAGTCCTGCTTCACACTTGCTTTATTACCACACTGCTCTACCAAGGAGGTTACTGGTTACTTGCTATTTACTTTTGTCCATACAGACAATTAGATCTGTTGTCTGATTGCATCGTACAACCAAAGCTTAGGCTACTGACTGACTGCTTCTCTCTCTGTCGTCAGGGACCGACCCCTCTATCTCCACGTCCAGGGCCAGACCAGGGAACTTGTCGACAGTCAGTACATCTCTATTTACCTGTACTAATTTGATTTAAGATGATCATCATTTCTGAACATCAGGATCACCAGGGTCCTTCTTTCCTGAATTTCTATGTTATGACGATCCAGTCCATCTCTCGCTCTCTCCAGGAGCTGTGAACCGCATCAAGGAGATCATCACGAACGGAGTGGTGAAGGCTGCCACCTCTTCCTACAGCGGAACCGGAGCCACAGTCCCAGTCTACCAGCAACACAAACCCCCGCCCCCCTCACTGCCCCCCATCAACCACCATCACAGACCACACTTCCAGTCTGGGGTAAGCAGTGTTTTCCACAACTACATAGAGTAGCCAGCCAAATAGAAAAACTAGCCAGCCAGGGCAATGGAATTTACTAAAAATGTATGAATTAGTTGTTTGGGATATCATCTAGGCTTATATGATCAGGACTATTTTCTAAGTAAGAGGATCATTTAACACGTCTTCTCTTGAGATTCAAGTGTTATTTACAGTGACTTTACCGTCAATCTGGCAAGCCCCGACATCTTAGGAAAGTAAACCTAGGGAATCCTTTGGTTTACTCGTCCCGATCCGATACCATGGACATATAACCACGTTGCATGATTTCTGAATGGCGAAGGGACATAGGAGATCGACTTTATTCAGTCAATTTAACACTTTTTATAAACTAGTCAACACTTGCTGTTCAGTTGTCAATCAAAGCACAGTAAATATTCTACTATGGGCCACGGTTCCGCATGGCTGGCTATGTGAAACACGCAAAAGAAAATAATGTGCCAGAAGACAATAATTAGGCTACGTCTTGGATTTCGTTACCGCTTACATTACCTGGGACGTGCAAATTCACGAGCATCGTGCTTTCTCTTTCCTCCGTGTAAAGAAATTCGACTGCAACCAACCACAGCGCACAGAAATTGTACCGGGAGGCGGGACAGACAGCAGACTGCATTTCCCTGCCATTGCTCGCTTTGTGACTGACAGGCACCTATCCTATCAATAGATCGCTAGAAGATGCATATTGTTCTATCAGGAGAAGGCTCGAGGGACTAGCGAATTGTAACGTTTAAATGGAAAGTGTCCTAGTTAATATGAAGTGGAAAAAGTAGCCGGCTGAAAATGAGTCTTTAACCGGCTGATTAACTAACGGCCGGCGCTAATGGGAAAACAGAGTTTGTGTGTGTGATTGTCGTTCAGTGTGTGTCAATGTTATTTTGTGAGTGTGTCAGGTGGGGGGGTGGGATCCAAGCTGAACAGTCCCTTTTCATGTATATCTCTTCAAAAATACATTTATCCAATCAAACTAAACCATATTCCTCATTCATGAATCTTGACATCCATATCCTTCTCCTTCCAGATGCACTATGTGCAGGACAAGTTGTTTGTGGGTCTGGAGCATGCCATCCAGGGCTTCTCAGTAAAGGAGAGGGTGGAAGGGCCAGGCAGCTCCTACCTGCAGCACATCCAGGCTGAGACCGGGGCCAAGGTCTTCCTCAGGGGGAAGGGATCCGGCTGTCTGGAGCCCACCTCTGGGCGAGAGGCCTTCGAACCCATGTACATCTACATCAGGTAAGTCTCATGGACTAGACTCATGTTCATCTGTTTAAACTCAGAGGGCCTAGAACCAATGTACATCTACATCAGGTAAATAGCAGTATTAATAGATAGTCTGGGGGACTAAAGTCCATGTTCACTTGTATTAGCTCAGAGACACAGAGCTTAGAAGCCAGGCACACCTTAACTCCTCTCTTCCCCAGTCATCCCAAACCAGAGGGCCTTGCTGCAGCTAAGACCCTGTGTGACAACCTGCTGCAGACGGTGAGTGTCTAATGGTTTACTGACTGGGACTCGGTTCTTTGTTCCCTGTACACTGCTCTACTTTCAGCAAAGCCGTGTTTTAAAGCTGTCCCATGTGAAGTGCATTGTATTATTCAGATGGGTTCTGTTTGCCATGTGGATCGGTGTTGTCTCTTCCCTCCAGGTTCATGCAGAGTATTCTGGCTTCCTCAACCAGATGAGTGCCATGATGCCTACTCCCGGTACATACACACATACTCTCTCACTTTCTTTTTTAGAATCTCTTGGATGTGTCATCACGTACTGACATGTTGCTCTTCCTCTCCTCGTCCAGGCTTTATGCAGCCCCCCATGGCCAACGGGATGCCCCCCCAGCCCTCTTACTACCCCCCAGCAGGGTACCAGCCCAGCTACCCCCTCCCTGTACCTCCCCCTCAGCCCCAGCCCATTCCTCCCCCCTATGCTGTGCCCCCTCCCATTCCCCCTGGGGTGCCCGCCGGTCTCCCCCCTCCCAACCGGTACGCCCCCCCCCATGCACCTGTCAGTTTACAACAGGTAAGACTTTGTATGGACCTATAATACAGTACTTTGAGATTATTACATCAGAGTTATGAAACTAGTTGAGCAAACATTCTCTTTTGATAGGTTGTATATATGATGCATTGAACATGCATTGCATCAGTTGGTTTTTTTCCCTTTTTGTCTCCAGACTCTCCCACCTGCTCCTTTCCCACCCGCCGCTCCGGTTCCGCCCAAAGCACCGCCTCCCGTGGTCTCAGCCAATCCGCCACAAAAGAGACGCTTCACTGAGGAGGTGCCAGACGAGAGGGACAGCGGTCTGCTGGGATACCAGGTGATTTAGCTCTCTCTCATTCTTTTATTCTTCCATCTTTCTTATGTCCTGCTGTCGTCCCGTCTGTCCATTCTGCTTCTATCATTGTCTTCTCTCCATGTATCTGATAGCTGTTCCTCGTTCTGTTAGTGAGAATCATACAAATGAATTCAGTCTGTCTCTTGTCTGTAAATCTGTGAGTCTGCACTCTATAGAAAAGGTTTGCTTGTTGAGTGAGTGAGATTGAATGGGCCTAAGTGTCTGTCTGTTCAGTGTCAACTTGTTTTTTCCCCTAGTAGATCTTATGACGTTCATTGTAACCATTAGCTGTTATTATCTGAGTCCCTGTATTATTGGATTATTAAAACTTTCAGATTATGGAGATTCTGAAAAGGTATTGTTGGATAATCATCAAATGTACTTCAATATATTGAAATTAGGGCTGGGACGATACTAGTTGGTATCATGGCAAGGAAACAAAACACAAAGCAGATTTAGCTTCTTTAGGAAAACAGCCCTAATGTTGGAAACCAACATCATTATGTTGTCAACCAGAGTCACATTTTATTTATTTTCCAAGCTATAGCACACAATATTTTACATACAGCAGGTTTTTAAAGGACCAAAGAGTTAGATCTGCTTCGTGTTTTCATTTTTGCCATGGAAAAAATATTGCAATACTGGTATCGTCACAGCCCTAATTGAAATGTGTCCACTTGATTTAATGATATGTTACATTAATACAGTTCATTCCTATTTTCTGATTATGTGCAATCGGAGCATGCATAAATGTAAAATATAATTTTTATTCTCAACTGCTTAAATAAAGTGTAGTGAAAAGGAAAAAACATTTTGGGATTAAACTTTGCATCTCAGTTACATTCAATAGTTTAGATAACTATGTGCTTACTTGCATAGTTTTCTCATGTAGGCCTACTATCAATAATAGTAATTTAGGGGAGGGGCTACTTGGGAGGATGTGTGCTAATGCGCCTGTGTGTTTTTCTGCTCATAGCATGGACCCATTCATATGACTAATTTAGGTGCAGGCTTCCCTGTGGGCAGCCCCGGCCCCGAGGCTTCAGGACCCCCGCCACAGAGTTCCTCCGGGCCGCCGAGGGAGAGGGACAGGTACGAGATGGGGGAGACGAGTCGCTCTCCTTTAAAACAGTGTTCTTCATTCCAGATGCTGGACACACAGGCTTTTGTTTGCTTGTGATTGATGTTGAGAAAAAACAAAAAAGTGGTTGTCCCACTGGCTATCATAAGTTGAATGCACCAATTTGTAAGTGGCTCTGGATAAGAGCGTCTGCTAAATGATGTAAATGTAAAATGTTGTGCAACACTGATCTCTCTCTCTCTCTCTCTCTCTCTCTCTCTCTCTCTCCCCCAGCAGTAGGCAGTTGATGCCTCCACCACCCATTCCGATGAACGGAGGCGTGACACCCAAGATGGAGGAGAGGAGGCCACTGCAAGGCCCCCTGGGTAAGGGCCCCACCCCCCTCCAGCTCTGGTTGTCCTCCACCCCTCCCCATCCATGGCCTCTCAGCCATAAGCACGCTGCCCACCCCCCTTGGTTGTCAGTAGTCTGAGTCAAATAGCATTTTGCATGCAGACATGCTGTCTCACAAGTGACATACCAGGTTATAGCAAATTACATCAGACAGGCATAGTGTTCCTCGATAAGTTCTGAGTTGAAAGTTCGTAGAAAGTCAGTCAGTTCAGAATCAACACCTGGGCTAAGCTTCGATCCCCCACTGCCTCAAGTAACTCTGTCGTTGATCCTAAATCAACCCCTAGCCCTAGGCACTGTGTAGGTCTGAGAGGATTTGATAGGTGTAAACAATATGTTGCAAATTGCAATTTGCCTTTAAAAGGGCAAGGTGGAGTTATTACCATACTGCTTACACCTGTTATTTGATCATGTGAGATCTAGGAGGTGTCTAGGGGGGCTAGGGATGAATTTGAGATTGGGAGTCCACCTCTTTCGCTCTAGCTGGTGCTGTCCCTTCGCCGGCCGTCCCTTTCTGATGACGTCATCAGACTGGAGTGTCTGTGCCTGTGTGTGACCCCCTCACTAACAAGACTCTCTCTTTTTTTGTGTTCTTTCTCTGTGTTTTTCTTCTCTTCCATGTCTCTCTGGGGGGGATGCCGGATGGGGGTGGGGCTCTTCTCCTGTGGCGCTGTCCTGCATCGTGATTGGACGGCTCTAATGCTGCCGCTCCCCACCGACCAATGACTGCCGCTGCTGACACATGCCCCTCTACCTAACTCACCCCTGCTGCCAAACACAATGCAATCTATTAACTGTTTGTCTCTCCCTATCTGTTGGTAAACAATTAACTTCCAACTGTTGTTTATGAAACCCTTGTGCTGGTCTTTGGTTGTGTTCTTTCTCTGTGTGTATGTGTACCCCCTCTCCCCCCTCTCTCTCTCTCCCCCCTCTCTCCTCTTTCTCCCTCATTCCTCCCCCACCCCTCTCTCCTCTTTTTCCCTCATCTCTCTCAGATACCTCAGTGAAGAGGATGAAGACGGGGCTTGTGGCTTATGCTGGTGACTCCTCGGATGAAGAGGAGGACCACTCCACCCCCAAAACCTTGGGGGCAGGTAACCATGGTAACGTCGCTGGGGCACACCACTCCACCCCCACGTCATCCTCGGGCTGGACTCTGGGGTACCGCTGCCCCCCTCCGCCTCCCCAACGTGCCAAAACACAGCAGGCACAGTCACAGCAGCCCATGCCCTTCTGGATGGCCCCATAACACAGGAGTATTAAACCTCATACTCACCCCACCCCATCCTGCCTCCCCTAACACCTAGGGCCTTCTAGATGGCCCAATAACACAGGAGTATTAAACCTCATACTCACCCCACCCCATCCTGCCTCCCCTGACACCTAGGGCCTTCTGGATGGCCCCATAACACAGGAGTATTAAACCTCATACTCACCCCACCCCATCCTGCCTCCCCTAACACCTAGGGCCTTCTAGATGGCCCCATAACACAGGAGTATTAAACCTCATACTCACCCCACCCCATCCTGCCTCCCCTGACACCTAGGGCCTTCTGGATGGCCCCATAACACAGGAGCATTAAACCTCATACTCACCCCATCCTGTCTCCCCTCCCCTGACACCTAGGGCCTTCTAGATGGCCCCATAACACAGGAGTATTAAACCTCATACTCACCCCACCCCATCCTGCCTCCCCTAACACCTAGGGCCTTCTAGATGGCCCCATAGCACAGGAGTATTAAACCTCATACTCACCCCACCCCATCCTGCCTCCCCTGACACCTAGGGCCTTCTGGATGGCCCCATAACACAGGAGTATTAACCCTCATACTCACCCCATCCTGTCTCCCCTCCCCTGACACCTAGGGCCTTCTGGATGGCCCCATCATGAAGATGTTTTACACTCCAAATTGAGCCCCAATCCCCCTTCTTCCCTTTCCCCTGAACCATCACCTCTACCTGCTCCTCTACTTCATAGAATCTCTCTCCTTTGTGATGACTTGGATTTCCTTAAAACAGTTTTGCCATGCGCTCAGCAGTAAAGCAGAGTGTGTGTGTGTAAATGGACTAAACAGACCGGCTGACTCATACAAAGAGAACAGACTCAACTGCAGCCAACCAGGCACAACCAGAAGAGTGACGGACTGGATAAATGGTGACAAATGCAGCAAGATGCCCCAGACTCCAACACAGACACAGATTCAAGTGTGCTCTGAACTCTGTATAGGATACACAGCTGCGGAACGGACACTCAGGGAGGATAACAGTACCCTGTTTCTGGTTGGTTTGGAACGTGTCGGCTCCTGGTTTTACTAGTGTAGAAAAACACTGAGGTGGAAGAGATTTACAATGCATTCTAAATGATTTTTTTTTTTTTTTTTTTTATCCCCGTTTTCTTTCCTTGTCCAAATCTTAATCAAATCTCCCTTCATTGAGTACAGATCAGACAACCATGCTTGTTGGACTTTTATGAAATGCAATTGACTCAACTGTTCTAATGCTTTTGTGGAATAAATTAGCATTATTTATCTCTGTATGAGAATTTATTTCAAGACAACTTTGACAGATCGTGCAATAGAGAATAGGTAGCTTTCTGTTAGAAACATCATGGAAAGCAGAAAAGGGGTGTGGTAACTAAATAAAAGGTGTGATTCTCCCATGGTCTTAAACAACCCTCAGTCTGAATGAACTGGCAAGAAATAATCTTTACCTGTGTTCTATTACTTCCCACAATCCTTGGCTATGTTCTCATAATATTCCACGAGGACACCTGTTATATTCCCATGTATTGGTTCAAGAACACCAGTGTGTATATAAAGACGGGGACTGAGCCCAGTAGACTACATGAGTTCTGAAGAGACATTGTTTCAGAATGAGGGGTGCTGTAGCTCTGCTGGTGTTGCTGTTCTGTCTGTCTGGGACATGGGGTCAGGGGGAGAGAGGAGGGGTCAGAGAGAATGATATCACTGAACAGGGTCACAGTGAAGGATGAAAGAGTGATGCTGAACAGTTGACCACCTAGCCTGACATCTGGACTGAGCTGAAGGAGCTGAGAGACATGGTGGTGGAGCTGAGGAACATGGGGGCCAGAGTGACAGCCAGTGAGAGCCAGGTGGATGAGCTGCAGAAAGAGATGGTGAACCAGAGAGTGGAGTTGAGTGTCACTAAGAATGAACTACAGTTCTACAAGAACAAGCTTGAGGAACTGGAGAGAGGGAACGCAGGTGACGTGAGACCGCTGTAGCTTATTTGATCACTGTAATCAGGAGAGCAGTGGTGAAATGTTCAACAGTTTCTTTGTATGATATTGTAGCGTTGCAGGCCAGATTGAGAGCCAGGTGGAGAAGCAAAAGACTGAGTACATGTAATGTAGAGATTTAAAATACAGTATCTAAAGAGGATTTTAAATATTTTGTCCAAATCAGACAAGAAACAGGTTCCCAGCATTTTTCCTATATTTGTAATTTCAGCTCATGCAGCAGAACTGTCAGCCATGGGGACCATAGTGACAGCCAGTGAGGGAGAGGTGGAGGAGATGAAGAGCAAGAATGCAGGGAGGACAAACAGACTTCAGAATGGTATCACCTGTTACCATGTAATGCAATGTGGTTGTGTATCTTTCCAAACAAAGTTGATCATTCTGAATATTCTGTCCCTAGTGTTATTACAGACTGTGTAGTATCACAAGCTCAATATTACAAATGAATGTTCTACTCCCTTGTTGACATACAGACCAAAGGTGGCGTTCTTTGCTGGTTTGTCTGAAACAGGAGGGTTTCTGGGACCCTTCAACACTGAAACCTCACTGGTCTACACCAATGTCATCACCAACATTGGCCAGGCCTACAGCCCAGTTACAGGTAGCCTACTGCTTGCTTACACACCAATCTACATGTATGAACACACATGTCCATAGGGACCAGATACAGACAGAGTCCAACATCATTAACAGCTTTGAGAGACTGACAGTGTTGATCTCTCTCTCTGTTTTTCCTCTGATGCAGGTGTCTTTGCTGCTCCAGTGAGAGGAGTCTACTACTTCAGATTCTCTGGCATGGATGCCACAACATCACAGTACATGGACTTCTGTTTGTTCAAGAATGACCAGGGTATAATGTGGAATGGACAGTACAATAGTCAACAAAGGCGACAGTATCTATCCAATTCGTTGACTCTAGAACTGGAGGAGGGGGACTTGGTCTACATGTGCCTCCCATCAGGCTACAGGATCTATGATGATTCAAATAAACACAGCTCCTTCAGTGGCTTCCTACTCTACCCTATGTGAGATGAACACCACAAAAGCTATAATAAAAAGTCTGAACTGTTCTTATAACATCCCATGAAACATGAAGGTAAAATAAAATGACTAACGTCTTCTGTTCTGTTGACGTTTGACTATTTACTATGATATAGATTGTTATTCAGCTCAGTATTTTGGGTGGAAGGCACAGGGTCAGCTTTGGGGGTTAGAGTGGTAATGTATTTATGGTATGTAACTACTTTAGGGAAACTACAGACAGAATCAAATAACCATCCAGATCATATGTGTAACTGAGTCAGTTTAACTGACAATTTCAAGCAGAAATTGATTAATTACTATGCTGAAGTGAATGTTTTAGTGATAAATCACATCCACTTCATTCTTTCTCTGGTAAATGATAACATTAGAAGCCCATTTAGCATGTTAAAGCTATATTGCTCTCAAAAATTTGACGAACTCACTATGACGGTTCCATGTTGAAAGTCACTGATCTCTTCATTAAGGCCATTCTACTGCCAATGTTTGTTTATGGAGATTGCATGGCTGGGTGCTCGATTTTATACACCTGTCAGCAACAGGTGTGGCTGAAATGGAAGAATCCACTAATTTGAAGGGGTGTCCTCATATTTTTGTATATATAGTGTATATGTACAGTATTGTGGGGGCAAAAGGGTTTTGTTACAGTCTAAATGCTATGAAAACGCTTGAGTTGAATAGTGCTATTCACTGGTAATTGTCCCTGCTGTCCAGTAACCTCCTCATACACCGCTTAAAGGACTGATTTGTTATTGGCCAAACTCTTGTTCTGTCTGTTTAGGCTCTGAAGATCTTCTCACTCCCCTATTTTAGACACATACAGTTGAAGTCGGAAGTTTACATACACCTTAGCCAAATACATTTAAACTCAGTTTTTCACAATTCCTGACATTTAATCCTAGTAAAAATTCCCTGTCTTCGGTCAGTTAGGATCACCACTTTATTTTAAGAATGTGAAATGTCAGAATAATAGTAGAGAGATTTATTTCAGCTTTTATTTCTTTCACCACATTCCCAGTGGGTCAGAAGTTTACATACACTCAATTATTATTTGGTAGCATTGCCTTTAAATTCTTTAATTTAGGTCAAACGTTTTGGGTAGCCTTCCACAAGCTTCCCACAGTAAGTTGGGTGAATTTTGGCCCATTCCTACTGACAGAGCTGGTGTAACTGGGTCAGGTTTGTAGGCCTCCTTGCTCGCACACGCTTTTTCAGTTCTGCCTACACATTTTCTATAGGATTGATGTTAGGGCTTTGTGATGGCCATTCCAATACCTTGACTTTGTTGTCCTTAAGCCATTTTGCAACAACTTTGGAAGTATGCTTGGGGTCATTGTCCATTTGGAAGACCCATTTGTGACCAAGCTTTCACTTCCTGACTGATGTCTTGAAATGTTGCTTCAATATATCCACATTTTCCTTCCTCATGATCCCATCTATTTTGTGAAGCGCACCAGACCCTCCTGCAGCAAAGCACCCCCACAGCATGATGCTGCCACCCTCATGCTTCACAGTTAGAATGGTGTTCTTCGGCTTGCAAGGCACCCCCTTTTTCCTCCAAACATAACGACGGTCATTATGGCCAAACAGTTCTATGTTTGTTTCATCAGACTAGAGGACATTTCTCCAAAAAGTACGATCTTTGTCCCCATGTGCAGTTGCAAACCGTAGTCTGGCTTTTTTATGGCGGTTTTGGAGCAGTGGCTTCTTCCTTGTTGAGCGGCCTTTCAGGTTATGTCGATATAGGACTCGTTTTACTGTGGATATAGATACTTTTGTACCGGTTTCCTCCAGCATCTTCACAAGGTCCTTTGTTGTTGTTCTGGGATTGATTTGCACTTTTCGCACCAAAGTACGTTAATCTCTAGGAGACAGAACGCATCTCCTTCCTGAGCGGTATGACGGCTGCGTGGTCCCATGGTGTTTAAACTTGCGTACTATTGTTTGTACAGATGAACGTGGTACCTTCAGGCATTTGGAAATTGCTCCCAAGGATGAACCAGACTTGTGGAGGTCAACACATTTTTTTCTGAGGTCTTGGCTGATTTCTTTTGATTTTCCCATGATGTCAAGCAAAGAGGCACTGAGTTTGAAGGTAGGCCTTGAAATACATCCACAGGTACACCTCCAATTGACTCAAATGATGTCAATTAGCCTATCAGAAGCTTCTAAAGCCATCATTTTCTGGAGTTTCCCAAAATGTTTAAAGGCACAGTCAACTTAGTGTAGGTAAACTTCTGACCCACAGGAATTGTGATACAGTGAATTATAAGTGAAATAATCTGTCTGTAAACAATTGTTGGAAAAATGTATTGTGTCATGCACAAAGTAGATGTCCTAACCGACTTGCCAATACTATAGTTTGTTAACAACTTCCGACTTCAACTGTAGGCTGTGAGAACTGGTTAGAACCTGCTTTTGTTTTAACGCTTTAAGGGAGTAGAGCTCAGTACCCTTTTTCTCTCATGTAAGCTTGCCTCCCTTTTGAAGGGGTAAGCAGTTCTTTGTGTAGGTGAAGTATATATATGACTGGGTAATTTGTACATTTTTAAGTTCCTCCCTGGTACAACCGGAGAGTTAACTTCCTTGCAATTGCTTGAATAAACTCTTAAAAACGTGCAAATGAGCTCTGCTTGATACTTGGAATGAGTTTTTCTTCAACAGTATAAACAGAGGTCAGGTGTAGAAAAACACTATGCAAGAGTGTGGGGGTTAAGGAGGTGACAGGAGTGTCAGGGAGGGAAACTAAATATGCCCACACACACACACACACACACCTACACATCTTGATTCTGGTCTCAGGACTTTCCCAGGGGGGTGTGACCAAAGGTTATTATTAGTGTCCGTCTCAGCTCTCTCTCTCATTCTCCTGTATCCTTCTCATATCTCTCCCTCTCCTCCCCCTTCCCTATCTACTTTCTCCTTCTCTGTCTGTCTCTTTGCTTCTCTGTTCCGTCTGTATCGTTCCATCTAATCTGTCTTTCTCATCTTGTTTCATTTGTATTTTACTCTCTTAACTTTGTCTCTTCTCTGCTACTGTCTTCTTCTTTTTGCTGTTTTGTATTCCCTCTGTTTACTTTAGTCTATTCTGTCTCACTCTCTTAGTATTAGTTCTGTCTTTCTCTGCACTCCTTTTTGTTCTGTCATTAGTTCCTGTCTCCTCTCTTCTGTTCTGTTATCTCTCCTTTTCCTGTTTCACTGTTTGTGGACTTTGTCCTTCCTTCTTTGCTGTCTTCTTTACCTACCCTGTATCTTCCTCTCCCCTCTTTTTCCCATATCTTCTTAATTATCTCTCTCTCTGTTCTGAGTTATGGGGAAGACAGAGTTGTATTCTGTATATAAGAGCTTTCTGGACTGTATCTGCCTCTCTGTGAGTACCCATCTGCATCTTCAGTCCTCTTCCTCCTTGTCTGCTTCTCTCTCTCTCCCTTCCTCTCATCTCCTTTCCTTCTCTCTCCCTTCCTCTCCTCTCATTTCCTCCTCTCTTCCATCCTTTCCTCCT